>NC_133723.1:10447414-10959914 GCF_048934315.1 Petromyzon marinus
ATCTACGACACCACCCACGAGCTGTGCCTGCGATGGATGCAGCTGGGCGCCTTCTACCCCTTCTCCCGCAACCACAACGGCCTGGGCTACAAGGCAAGGCCAGCTCCATGCTCCCAGCCCCCTCTCACAGCTCCCTGCCCCATTCCCTGGCCACTGCTCCCTGCTCCCAGCTCCCTGCTCCCAGCTCCCAGCTCCCTACTCACGCTCCCAGCTCCCAGCTCCCTACTCACGCTCCCAGCTCCCAGCTCCCTACTCACGCTCCCAGCTCCCTGCTCCCAGCTCCCAGCTCCCTACTCACGCTCCTTGCTCCCAGCTCCCTACTCACGCTCCCAGCTCCCTGCTCCCAGCTCCCAGCTCCCTACTCACGCTCCCAGCTCCCAGCTCCCTACTCACGCTCCCAGCTCCCAGCTCCCTACTCACGCTCCTTGCTCCCAGCTCCCTACTCACGCTCCTTGCTCCCAGCTCCCTGCTCCCAGCTCCCAGCTCCCTACTCACGCTCCTTGCTCCCAGCTCCCTACTCCCAGCTCCCTGCTCCCAGCTCCCAGCTCCCAGCTGCCTGCTTGCTGCTTCTAGATCCCTGCCCCCTGTGTCACCTTGTTCTCCACGTGTCACCTTGTTCTAAGTGTGTCACCTTGTTCTCCGCGTGTCACCTTGTTCTCTGTGTCACCTTGTTCTCCGCGTGTCACCTTGTTCTCCGCGTGTCACCTTGTTCTCTGTGTCACTTTGTTCTCCGCGTGTCACCTTGTTCTACATGTGTCACCTTGTTCTACGTGTGTCACCTTGTTCTCTGTGTCACCTTGTTCTCCGTGTGACACCTTGTTCTCTGTGTCACCTTGTTCTCCGTGTGACACCTTGTTCTCCACGTGTCACCTTGTTCTCCACGTGTCACCTTGTTCTACGTGTGTCACCTTGTTCTACGTGTGACACCTTGTTCTCTGTGTGTCACCTTGTTCTCTGTGTCACCTTGTTCTAAGTGTGTCACCTTGTTCTACGTGTCACCTTGTTCTCCGCGTGTCACCTTGTTCTACGTGTGACACCTTGTTCTCCACGTGTCACCTTGTTCTCTGTGTCACCTTGTTCTCTGTGTGTCACCTTGTTCTACGTGTGACACCTTGTTCTCCACGTGTCACCTTGTTCTCTGTGTCACCTTGTTCTCTGTGTGTCACCTTGTTCTACGTGTGACACCTTGTTCTCCACGTGTCACCTTGTTCTCTGTGTCACCTTGTTCTCTGTGTCACCTTGTTCTCTGTGTGTCACCTTGTTCTCTGTGTGTCACCTTGTTCTACGTGTCACCTTGTTCTACGTGTGTCACCTTGTTCTATGTGTGTCACCTTGTTCTACGTGTGTCACCTTGTTCTCTGTGTGTCACCTTGTTCTATGTGTCACCTTGTTCTATGTGTCACCTTGTTCTCTGTGTCACCTTGTTCTCTGTGTCACCTTGTTCTCCGTGTGTCACCTTGTTCTCTGTGTGTCACCTTGTTAAACGTGTGTCACCTTGTTCTCTGTGTGTCACCTTGTTCTATGTGTCACCTTGTTCTATGTGTCACCTTGTTCTCTGTGTCACCTTGTTCTCTGTGTGTCACCTTGTTCTACGTGTCACCTTGTTCTCCGTGTGTCACCTTGTTCTACGTGTGTCACCTTGTTCTCCGCGTGTCACCTTGTTCTCCGCGTGTCACCTTGTTCTCCGTGTGTTACCTTGTTCTACGTGTCACCTTGTTCTACGTGTCACCTTGTTCTACGTGTCACCTTGTTCTCTGTGTGTCACCTTGTTCTACGTGTGTCACCTTGTTCTACGTGTGTCACCTTGTTCTCCGCGTGTCACCTTGTTCTCCGCGTGTCACCTTGTTCTCCGTGTGTTACCTTGTTCTACGTGTCACCTTGTTCTACGTGTCACCTTGTTCTCCGTGTGTTACCTTGTTCTACGTGTCACCTTGTTCTACGTGTCACCTTGTTCTACGTGTCACCTTGTTCTAAGTGTGTCACCTTGTTCTCGGTGTGTCACCTTGTTCTACGTGTGTCACCTTGTTCTCTGTGTGTCACCTTGTTCTACGTGTGTCACCTTGTTCTACGTGTGTCACCTTGTTCTCCGCGTGTCACCGTGTTCTCCGCGTGTCACCTTGTTCTCCGTGTGTTACCTTGTTCTACGTGTCACCTTGTTCTACGTGTCACCTTGTTCTCTGTGTGTCACCTTGTTCTCCGTGTGTCACCTTGTTCTCCGCGTGTCACCTTGTTCTCTGTGTGTCACCTTGTTCTACGTGTCACCTTGTTCTCCGTGTGTCACCTTGTTCTCCACGTGTCACCTTGTTCTACGTGTGTCACCTTGTTCTACGTGTCATCTTGTTCTCCGCGTGTCACCTTGTTCTCCGCGTGTCACCTTGTTCTCCGCGTGTCACCTTGTTCTACGTGTCACCTTGTTCTACGTGTGTCACCTTGTTCTAAGTGTGTCACCTTGTTCTCCACGTGTCACCTTGTTCTACGTGTGACACCTTGTTCTACGTGTCACCTTGTTCTCCGTGTGTCACCTTGTTCTACGTGTGTCACCTTGTTCTCCACGTGTCACCTTGTTCTCTGTGTGTCACCTTGTTCTCTGTGTGTCACCTTGTTCTCTGTGTGTCACCTTGTTCTCCGTGTGTCACCTTGTTCTCCGCGTGTCACCTTGTTCTACGTGTGTCACCTTGTTCTACGTGTGTCACCTTGTTCTCCGCGTGTCACCTTGTTCTCCGCGTGTCACCTTGTTCTCTGTGTGTCACCTTGTTCTACGTGTCACCTTGTTCTCCGTGTGTCACCTTGTTCTCCACGTGTCACCTTGTTCTACGTGTGTCACCTTGTTCTACGTGTCATCTTGTTCTCCGCGTGTCACCTTGTTCTCCGCGTGTCACCTTGTTCTCCGCGTGTCACCTTGTTCTACGTGTCACCTTGTTCTACGTGTGTCACCTTGTTCTAAGTGTGTCACCTTGTTCTCCACGTGTCACCTTGTTCTACGTGTGACACCTTGTTCTACGTGTCACCTTGTTCTCCGTGTGTCACCTTGTTCTACGTGTGTCACTTTGTTCTCCACGTGTCACCTTGTTCTCTGTGTGTCACCTTGTTCTCTGTGTGTCACCTTGTTCTCTGTGTGTCACCTTGTTCTCCGTGTGTCACCTTGTTCTCCGCGTGTCACCTTGTTCTACGTGTGTCACCTTGTTCTACGTGTGTCACCTTGTTCTCCGCGTGTCACCTTGTTCTCCGCGTGTCACCTTGTTCTCCGTGTGTTACCTTGTTCTACGTGTGTCACCTTGTTCTCCGCGTGTCACCTTGTTCTCCGCGTGTCACCTTGTTCTCTGTGTGTCACCTTGTTCTCTGTGTGTCACCGTGTTCTACGTGTGTCACCTTGTTCTACGTGACACCTTGTTCTCCGTGTCACCTTGTTCTCTGTGTGTCACCTTGTTCTCTGTGTGTCACCTTGTTCTCCGTGTCACCTTGTTCTAAGTGTGTCACCTTGTTCTCTGTGTCACCTTGTTCTACGTGTGTCACCTTGTTCTCCGTGTGTCACCTTGTTCTACGTGTCACCTTGTTCTCCGTGTGTCACCTTGTTCTCCGTGTGTCACCTTGTTCTCTGTGTGTCACCTTGTTCTCTGTGTGTCACCTTGTTCTCTGTGTGTCACCTTGTTCTCTGTGTGTCACCTTGTTCTACGTGTGTCACCTTGTTCTACGTGTCACCTTGTTCTCCCGTGTGTCACCTTGTTATACGTGTGACACCTTGTTCTACGTGTCACCTTGTTCTCCGTGTGTCACCTTGTTCTCCACGTGTCACCTTGTTCTACGTGTCACCTTGTTCTCCGCGTGTCACCTTGTTCTCCGCCTGTCACCTTGTTCTCCGTGTGTCACCTTGTTCTACGTGTGTCACCTTGTTCTCTGTGTGTCACCTTGTTCTCTGTGTGTCACCTTGTTCTACGTGTCACCTTGTTCTAAGTGTGTCACCTTGTTCTCCGTGTGTCACCTTGTTCTCCGTGTGTCACCTTGTTCTCCGCGTGTCACCTTGTTCTACGCGTGTCACCTTGTTCTACGCGTGTCACCTTGTTCTACGTGTCACCTTGTTCTAAGTGTGTCACCTTGTTCTACGTGTCACCTTGTTCTCCGCGTGTCACCTTGTTCTCCACATGTCACCTTGTTCTCCACGTGTCACCTTGTTCTACGTGTCACCTTGTTCTCTGTGTGTCACCTTGTGCTACGTGTGTCACCTTGTTCTACGTGTGTCACCTTGTTCTCCGCGTGTCACCTTGTTCTACGTGTGATACCTTGTTCTACGTGTGACACCTTGTTCTCTGTGTCACCTTGTTCTACGTGTGTCACCTTGTTCTACGTGTGACACCTTGTTCTACGTGTCACCTTGTTCTCCGTGTGTCACCTTGTTCTACATGTGTCACATTGTTCTCCGTGTCACCTTGTTCTACGTGTGTCACCTTGTTCTACGTGTCACCTTGTTCTCCGTGTGTCACCTTGTTCTCCGCGTGTCACCTTGTTCTCCGCGTGTCACCTTGTTCTACGTGTCACCTTGTTCTACGTGTGTCACCTTGTTCTAAGTGTGTCACCTTGTTCTCCACGTGTCACCTTGTTCTCTGTGTGTCACCTTGTTCTACGTGTCACCTTGTTCTCTGTGTGTCACCTTGTTATCCGTGTCACCTTGTTCTACGTGTGTCACCTTGTTCTACGTGTGTCACCTTGTTCTACGTGTCACCTTGTTCTCCGCGTGTCACCTTGTTCTACGTGTGTCACCTTGTTCTCCACGTGTCACCTTGTTCTCTGTGTGTCACCTTGTTCTCTGTGTGTCACCTTGTTCTCTGTGTGTAACCTTGTTCTCCGTGTGTCACCTTGTTCTCCGCGTGTCACCTTGTTCTACGTGTCACCTTGTTCTACGTGTGTCACCTTGTTCTACGTGTGTCACCTTGTTCTCCGCGTGTCACCTTGTTCTCCGCGTGTCACCTTGTTCTCCGTGTGTTACCTTGTTCTACGTGTGTCACCTTGTTCTCCGCGTGTCACCTTGTTCTCCGCGTGTCACCTTGTTCTCTGTGTGTCACCTTGTTCTCTGTGTGTCACCTTGTTCTCCGTGTCACCTTGTTCTAAGTGTGTCACCTTGTTCTCTGTGTGTCACCGTGTTCTACGTGTGTCACCTTGTTCTACGTGACACCTTGTTCTCTGTGTGTCACCTTGTTCTCTGTGTGTCAACTTGTTCTCTGTGTGTCACCTTGTTCTCCGTGTCACCTTGTTCTAAGTGTGTCACCTTGTTCTCTGTGTGTCACCTTGTTCTACGTGTCACCTTGTTCTACGTGTCACCTTGTTCTCCGTGTGTCACCTTGTTCTCCACGTGTCACCTTGTTCTCCGTGTGTCACCTTGTTCTACGTGTCACCTTGTTCTCCGTGCGTCACCTTGTTCTCCGCGTGTCACCTTGTTCTACGTGTCACCTTGTTCTACGTGTCACCTTGTTCTATGTGTGTCACCTTGTTCTACGTGTGTCACCTTGTTCTACGTGTGTCACCTTGTTCTCCGCGTGTCACCTTGTTCTCCGCGTGTCACCTTGTTCTCCGTGTGTCACCTTGTTCTACGTGTCACCGTGTTCTCAGTGTGTCACCTTGTTCTCCGCGTGTCACCTTGTTCTACGTGTGTCACCTTGTTCTCCGCGTGTCACCTTGTTCTCCACGTGTCACCTTGTTCTACGTGTGTCACCTTGTTCTACGTGTCACCTTGTTCTCTGTGTGTCACCTTGTTCTACGTGTGTCACCTTGTTCTACGTGTGTCACCTTGTTCTCCGCGTGTCACCTTGTTCTCTGCGTGTCACCTTGTTCTAAGTGTGACACCTTGTTCTACGTGTGACACCTTGTTCTCTGTGTCACCTTGTTCTACGTGTGTCACCTTGTTCTACGTGTGACACCTTGTTCTACGTGTCACCTTGTTCTCCGTGTGTCACCTTGTTCTACATGTGTCACATTGTTCTCCGTGTCACCTTGTTCTACGTGTGTCACCTTGTTCTCCGTGTGTCACCTTGTTCTACATGTGTCACCTTGTTCTCTGTGTCACCTTGTTCTACGTGTGTCACCTTGTTCTACGTGTGTCACCTTGTTCTACGTGTCACCTTGTTCTCCGTGTGTCACCTTGTTCTCCGCGTGTCACCTTGTTCTCCGCGTGTCACCTTGTTCTACGTGTCACCTTGTTCTACGTGTGTCACCTTGTTCTAAGTGTGTCACCTTGTTCTCCACGTGTCACCTTGTTCTCTGTGTGTCACCTTGTTCTACGTGTCACCTTGTTCTCTGTGTGTCACCTTGTTCTCCACATGTCACCTTGTTCTACGTGTGTCACCTTGTTCTCTGTGTCACCTTGTTCTACGTGTCACCTTGTTCTACGTGTCACCTTGTTCTCCGTGTGTCACCTTGTTCTCCACGTGTCACCTTGTTCTCCGTGTGTCACCTTGTTCTACGTGTCACCTTGTTCTCCGTGTGTCACCTTGTTCTCCGCGTGTCACCTTGTTCTACGTGTCACCTTGTTCTACGTGTCACCTTGTTCTCTGTGTGTCACCTTGTTCTACGTGTGTCACCTTGTTCTACGTGTGTCACCTTGTTCTCCGCGTGTCACCTTGTTCTCCGCGTGTCACCTTGTTCTCCGTGTGTCACCTTGTTCTACGTGTCACCTTGTTCTCCGTGAGTCACCTTGTTCTCCGCGTGTCACCTTGTTCTACGTGTGTCACCTTGTTCCCCGCGTGTCACCTTGTTCTCCACGTGTCACCTTGTTCTACGTGTGTCACCTTGTTCTACGTGTCACCTTGTTCTCTGTGTGTCACCTTGTTCTACGTGTGTCACCTTGTTCTACGTGTGTCACCTTGTTCTCCGCGTGTCACCTTGTTCTCCGCGTGTCACCTTGTTCTACGTGTGACACCTTGTTCTACGTGTGACACCTTGTTCTCTGTGTCACCTTGTTCTACGTGTGTCACCTTGTTCTACGTGTGACACCTTGTTCTACGTGTCACCTTGTTCTCCGTGTGTCACCTTGTTATACATGTGTCACATTGTTCTCCGTATCACCTTGTTCTACGTGTGTCACCTTGTTCTCCGTGTGTCACCTTGTTCTACATGTGTCACCTTGTTCTCTGTGTCACCTTGTTCTACGTGTGTCACCTTGTTCTACGTGTGTCACCTTGTTCTACGTGTCACCTTGTTCTCCGTGTGTCACCTTGTTCTCCGCGTGTCACCTTGTTCTCCGCGTGTCACCTTGTTCTACGTGTCACCTTGTTCTACGTGTGTCACCTTGTTATAAGTGTGTCACCTTGTTCTCCACGTGTCACCTTGTTCTCTGTGTGTCACCTTGTTCTACGTGTCACCTTGTTCTCTGTGTGTCACCTTGTTCTCCACGTGTCACCTTGTTCTACGTGTGTCACCTTGTTCTCTGTGTCACCTTGTTCTACGTGTGTCACCTTGTTCTACGTGTGACACCTTGTTCTACGTGTCACCTTGTTCTCCGTGTATCACCTTGTTCTACATGTGTCACATTGTTCTCCGTGTCACCTTGTTCTACGTGTGTCACCTTGTTCTACGTGTCACCTTGTTCTCCGCGTGTCACCTTGTTCTACGTGTGTCACCTTGTTCTCCACGTGTCACCTTGTTCTCTGTGTGTCACCTTGTTCTCTGTGTGTCACCTTGTTCTCTGTGTGTAACCTTGTTCTCCGTGTGTCACCTTGTTCTCCGCGTGTCACCTTGTTCTACGTGTCACCTTGTTCTACGTGTGTCACCTTGTTCTACGTGTGTCACCTTGTTCTCCGCGTGTCACCTTGTTCTCCGCGTGTCACCTTGTTCTCCGTGTGTTACCTTGTTCTACTTGTGTCACCTTGTTCTCCGCGTGTCACCTTGTTCTCCGCGTGTCACCTTGTTCTCTGTGTGTCACCTTGTTCTCTGTGTGTCACCTTGTTCTCCGTGTCACCTTGTTCTAAGTGTGTCACCTTGTTCTCTGTGTGTCACCGTGTTCTACGTGTGTCACCTTGTTCTACGTGACACCTTGTTCTCTGTGTGTCACCTTGTTCTCTGTGTGTCACCTTGTTCTCTGTGTGTCACCTTGTTCTCCGTGTCACCTTGTTCTAAGTGTGTCACCTTGTTCTCTGTGTGTCACCTTGTTCTACGTGTCACCTTGTTCTACGTGTCACTTTGTTCTCCGTGTGTCACCTTGTTCTCCACGTGTCACCTTGTTCTCCGTGTGTCACCTTGTTCTCCGTGTGTTACCTTGTTCTACGTGTGTCACCTTGTTCTCCGCGTGTCACCTTGTTCTCCGCGTGTCACCTTGTTCTCTGTGTGTCACCTTGTTCTCTGTGTGTCACCTTGTTCTCCGTGTCACCTTGTTCTAAGTGTGTCACCTTGTTCTCTGTGTGTCACCGTGTTCTACGTGTGTCACCTTGTTCTACGTGACACCTTGTTCTCTGTGTGTCACCTTGTTCTCTGTGTGTCACCTTGTTCTCTGTGTGTCACCTTGTTCTCCGTGTCACCTTGTTCTAAGTGTGTCACCTTGTTCTCTGTGTGTCACCTTGTTCTACGTGTCACCTTGTTCTACGTGTCACCTTGTTCTCCGTGTGTCACCTTGTTCTCCACGTGTCACCTTGTTCTCCGTGTGTCACCTTGTTCTACGTGTCACCTTGTTCTCCGTGCGTCACCTTGTTCTCCGCGTGTCACCTTGTTCTACGTGTCACCTTGTTCTACGTGTCACCTTGTTCTCTGTGTGTCACCTTGTTCTACGTGTGTCACCTTGTTCTACGTGTGTCACCTTGTTCTCCGCGTGTCACCTTGTTCTCCGCGTGTCACCTTGTTCTCCGTGTGTCACCTTGTTCTACGTGTCACCGTGTTCTCCGTGTGTCACCTTGTTCTCCGCGTGTCACCTTGTTCTACGTGTGTCACCTTGTTCTCCGCGTGTCACCTTGTTCTCCACGTGTCACCTTGTTCTACGTGTGTCACCTTGTTCTACGTGTCACCTTGTTCTCTGTGTGTCACCTTGTTCTACGTGTGTCACCTTGTTCTACGTGTGTCACCTTGTTCTCCGCGTGTCACCTTGTTCTCCGCGTGTCACCTTGTTCTAAGTGTGACACCTTGTTCTACGTGTGACACCTTGTTCTCTGTGTCACCTTGTTCTACGTGTGTCACCTTGTTCTACGTGTGACACCTTGTTCTACGTGTCACCTTGTTCTCCGTGTGTCACCTTGTTCTACATGTGTCACATTGTTCTCCGTGTCACCTTGTTCTACGTGTGTCACCTTGTTCTCCGTGTGTCACCTTGTTCTACATGTGTCACCTTGTTCTCTGTGTCACCTTGTTCTACGTGTGTCACCTTGTTCTACGTGTGTCACCTTGTTCTACGTGTCACCTTGTTCTCCGTGTGTCACCTTGTTCTCCGCGTGTCACCTTGTTCTCCGCGTGTCACCTTGTTCTACGTGTCACCTTGTTCTACGTGTGTCACCTTGTTCTAAGTGTGTCACCTTGTTCTCCACGTGTCACCTTGTTCTCTGTGTGTCACCTTGTTCTACGTGTCACCTTGTTCTCTGTGTGTCACCTTGTTCTCCACGTGTCACCTTGTTCTACGTGTGTCACCTTGTTCTCTGTCTCACCTTGTTCTACGTGTCACCTTGTTCTACGTGTCACCTTGTTCTCCGTGTGTCACCTTGTTCTCCACGTGTCACCTTGTTCTCCGTGTGTCACCTTGTTCTACGTGTCACCTTGTTCTCCGTGTGTCACCTTGTTCTCCGCGTGTCACCTTGTTCTACGTGTCACCTTGTTCTACGTGTCACCTTGTTCTCTGTGTGTCACCTTGTTCTACGTGTGTCACCTTGTTCTACGTGTGTCACCTTGTTCTCCGCGTGTCACCTTGTTCTCCGCGTGTCACCTTGTTCTCCGTGTGTCACCTTGTTCTACGTGTCACCTTGTTCTCCGTGTGTCACCTTGTTCTCCGCGTGTCACCTTGTTCTACGTGTGTCACCTTGTTCTCCGCGTGTCACCTTGTTCTCAACGTGTCACCTTGTTCTACGTGTGTCACCTTGTTCTACGTGTCACCTTGTTCTCTGTGTGTCACCTTGTTCTACGTGTGTCACCTTGTTCTACGTGTGTCACCTTGTTCTCCGCGTGTCACCTTGTTCTCCGCGTGTCACCTTGTTCTATGTGTGACACCTTGTTCTACGTGTGACACCTTGTTCTCTGTGTCACCTTGTTCTACGTGTGTCACCTTGTTCTACGTGTGACACCTTGTTCTACGTGTCACCTTGTTCTCCGTGTGTCACCTTGTTATACATGTGTCACATTGTTCTCCGTGTCACCTTGTTCTACGTGTGTCACCTTGTTCTCCGTGTGTCACCTTGTTCTACATGTGTCACCTTGTTCTCTGTGTCACCTTGTTCTACGTGTGTCACCTTGTTCTACGTGTCACCTTGTTCTCCGTGTGTCACCTTGTTCTCCGCGTGTCACCTTGTTCTCCGCGTGTCACCTTGTTCTACGTGTCACCTTGTTCTACGTGTGTCACCTTGTTATAAGTGTGTCACCTTGTTCTCCACGTGTCACCTTGTTCTCTGTGTGTCACCTTGTTCTACGTGTCACCTTGTTCTCTGTGTGTCACCTTGTTCTCCACGTGTCACCTTGTTCTACGTGTGTCACCTTGTTCTCTGTGTCACCTTGTTCTACGTGTGTCACCTTGTTCTACGTGTGACACCTTGTTCTACGTGTCACCTTGTTCTCCGTGTATCACCTTGTTCTACATGTGTCACATTGTTCTCCGTGTCACCTTGTTCTACGTGTGTCACCTTGTTCTACGTGTCACCTTGTTCTCCGCGTGTCACCTTGTTCTACGTGTGTCACCTTGTTCTCCACGTGTCACCTTGTTCTCTGTGTGTCACCTTGTTCTCTGTGTGTCACCTTGTTCTCTGTGTGTAACCTTGTTCTCCGTGTGTCACCTTGTTCTCCGCGTGTCACCTTGTTCTACGTGTCACCTTGTTCTACGTGTGTCACCTTGTTCTACGTGTGTCACCTTGTTCTCCGCGTGTCACCTTGTTCTCCGCGTGTCACCTTGTTCTCCGTGTGTTACCTTGTTCTACTTGTGTCACCTTGTTCTCCGCGTGTCACCTTGTTCTCCGCGTGTCACCTTGTTCTCTGTGTGTCACCTTGTTCTCTGTGTGTCACCTTGTTCTCCGTGTCACCTTGTTCTAAGTGTGGCACCTTGTTCTCTGTGTGTCACCGTGTTCTACGTGTGTCACCTTGTTCTACGTGACACCTTGTTCTCTGTCTGTCACCTTGTTCTCTGTGTGTCACCTTGTTCTCTGTGTGTCACCTTGTTCTCCGTGTCACCTTGTTCTAAGTGTGTCACCTTGTTCTCTGTGTGTCACCTTGTTCTACGTGTCACCTTGTTCTACGTGTCACTTTGTTCTCCGTGTGTCACCTTGTTCTCCACGTGTCAACTTGTTCTCCGTGTGTCACCTTGTTCTACGTGTCACCTTGTTCTCCGTGTGTCACCTTGTTCTCCGCGTGTCACCTTGTTCTACGTGTCACCTTGTTCTACGTGTCACCTTGTTCTCTGTGTGTCACCTTGTTCTACGTGTGTCACCTTGTTCTACGTGTGTCACCTTGTTCTCCGCGTGTCACCTTGTTCTACGTGTCACCTTGTTCTACGTGTCACCTTGTTTTCTGTGTGTCACCTTGTTCTACGTGTGTCACCTTGTTCTCCGCGTGTCACCTTGTTCTCCGTGTGTCACCTTGTTCTACGTGTCACCTTGTTCTCCGTGTGTCACCTTGTTCTCCGCGTGTCACCTTGTTCTCCGCGTGTCACCTTGTTCTCCGCGTGTCACCTTGTTCTACGTGTCACCTTGTTCTACGTGTGTCACCTTGTTCTCCACGTGTCACCTTGTTCTCTGTGTGTCACCTTGTTCTCTGTGTGTCACCTTGTTCTCCGTGTGTCACCTTGTTCTACATGTGTCACATTGTTCTCCGTGTCACCTTGTTCTACGTGTGTCACCTTGTTCTACGTGTGTCTCCTTGTTCTACGTGTCACCTTGTTCTCCGCGTGTCACCTTGTTCTACGTGTGTCACCTTGTTCTCCACGTGTCACCTTGTTCTCTGTGTGTCACCTTGTTCTCTGTGTGTCACCTTGTTCTCTGTGTGTCACCTTGTTCTCCGTGTGTCACCTTGTTCTCCGCGTGTCACCTTGTTCTACGTGTCACCTTGTTCTACGTGTGTCACCTTGTTCTACGTGTGTCACCTTGTTCTCCGCGTGTCACCTTGTTCTCCGCGTGTTACCTTGTTCTCCGTGTGTTACCTTGTTCTACGTGTGTCACGTTGTTCTCCGCGTGTCACCTTGTTCTCCGCGTGTCACCTTGTTCTCTGTGTGTCACCTTGTTCTCTGTGTGTCACCTTGTTCTCCGTGTCACCTTGTTCTAAGTGTGTCACCTTGTTCTCTGTGTGTCACCGTGTTCTACGTGTGTCACCTTGTTCTACGTGACACCTTGTTCTCCGTGTCACCTTGTTCTCTGTGTGTCACCTTGTTCTCTGTGTGTCACCTTGTTCTCCGTGTCACTTTGTTCTAAGTGTGTCACCTTGTTCTCTGTGTGTCACCTTGTTCTACGTGTCACCTTGTTCTACGTGTCACCTTGTTCTCCGTGTGTCACATTGTTCTACGTGTGTCACCTTGTTCCCTGTGTGTCACCTTGTTCTCCGCGTGTCACCTTGTTCTCCACGTGTCACCTTGTTCTACGTGTCACCTTGTTCTACGTGTCACCTTGTTCTCTGTGTGTCACCTTGTTCTACGTGTGTCACCTTGTTCTACGTGTGTCACCTTGTTCTACGTGTGTCACCTTGTTCTCCGCGTGTCACCTTGTTCTCCGCGTGTCACATTGTTCTCCGTGTGTTACCTTGTTCTACGTGTGTCACCTTGTTCTACGTGTGTCACCTTGTTCTCCGTGTGTCACCTTGTTCTCCGTGTGTCACCTTGTTCTACGTGTCAACTTGTTCTCCGCGTGTCACCTTGTTCTACGTGTGTCACCTTGTTCTACGTGTGTCACCTTGTTCTACGTGTGTCACCTTGTTCTCCGTGTGTCACCTTGTTCTACGTGTCACCTTGTTCTCCGTGTGTCACCTTGTTCTACGTGTGTCACCTTGTTCTACGTGTGTCACCTTGTTCTCCTTGTGTCACCTTGTTCTACGTGTGACACCTTGTTCTCTGTGTGTCACCTTGTTCTACGTGTCACCTTGTTCTCTGTGTGTCACCTTGTTCTCTGTGTGTCACCTTGTTCTAAGTGTCACCTTGTTCTCTGTGTGTCACCTTGTTCTCTGTGTGTCACCTTGTTCTACGTGTGTCACCTTGTTCTACGTGTCACTTTGTTCTCTGTGTATCACTTTGTTCTCCACGTGTCACCTTGTTCTACGTGTGTCACCTTGTTCTCTGTGTGTAACCTTGTTCTCCGTGCCACCTTGTTCTCTGTGTGTCACCTTGTTCTCCGTGTCACCTTGTTCTCCGTGTCACCTTGTTCTCTGTGTGTCACCTTGTTCTCCGTGTCACCTTGTTCTCCGTGTCACCTTGTTCTCTGTGTGTCCCCTTGTTCTCCGTGTCACCTTGTTCTGTGTGTCACCTTGTTCTACGTGTGTCACCTTGTTCTACATGTGTCACCTTGTTCTCTGTGTCACCTTGTTCTCTGTGTGTCACCTTGTTCTCCGTGTGTCACCTTGTTCTACGTGTGTCACCTTGTTCTACATGTGTCACCTTGTTCTACGTGTGTCACCTTGTTCTACGCGTGTCACCTTGTTCTCCGTGTGACACCTTGTTCTCCGTGCCACCTTGTTCTCTGTGTGTCACCTTGTTCTCCGTGTGACACCTTGTTCTACACGTGTCACCTTGTTCTCCGTGTCACCTTGTTCTAAGTGTGTCACCTTGTTCTCTGTGTGTCACCTTGTTCTACGTGTCACCTTGTTCTACGTGTCACCTTGTTCTCTGTGTGTCACCTTGTTCTAAGTGTGTCACCTTGTTCTACGTGTGTCACCTTGTTCTCCGCGTGTCACCTTGTTCTCCGCGTGTCACCTTGTTCTACGCGTGTCACCTTGTTCTCCGCGTGTCACCTTGTTCTCTGTGTGTCACCTTGTTCTACGTGTCACCTTGTTCTCCGTGTGTCACCTTGTTCTACGTGTGTCACCTTGTTCTCCGTGTGTCACCTTGTTCTACGTGTCACCTTGTTCTCCGCGTGTCACCTTGTTCTACGTGTGTCACCTTGTTCTACGTGTGTCACCTTGTTCTACGTGTGTCACCTTGTTCTCCGTGTGTCACCTTGTTCTACGTGTCACCTTGTTCTCCGTGTGTCACCTTGTTCTACGTGTGTCACCTTGTTCTACGTGTGTCACCTTGTTCTCCTTGTGTCACCTTGTTCTACGTGTGACACCTTGTTCTCTGTGTGTCACCTTGTTCTACGTGTCACCTTTTTCTCTGTGTGTCACCTTGTTCTCTGTGTGTCACCTTGTTCTCCGCGTGTCACCTTGTTCTAAGTGTCACCTTGTTCTCTGTGTGTCACCTTGTTCTCTGTGTGTCACCTTGTTCTACGTGTGTCACCTTGTTCTACGTGTCACCTTGTTCTCTGTGTGTCACCTTGTTCTCCACGTGTCACCTTGTTCTACGTGTGTCACCTTGTTCTCTGTGTGTAACCTTGTTCTCCGTGCCACCTTGTTCTCTGTGTGTCACCTTGTTCTCCGTGTCACCTTGTTCTCCGTGTCACCTTGTTCTCTGTGTGTCACCTTGTTCTCCGTGTCACCTTGTTTTCCGTGTCACCTTGTTCTCTGTGTGTCACCTTGTTCTCCGTGTCACCTTGTTCTGTGTGTCACCTTGTTCTACGTGTGTCACCTTGTTCTACATGTGTCACCTTATTCTCTGTGTCACCTTGTTCTCTGTGTGTCACCTTGTTCTCCGTGTGTCACCTTGTTCTACGTGTGTCACCTTGTTCTACATGTGTCACCTTGTTCTACGTGTGTCACCTTGTTCTACGCGTGTCACCTTGTTCTCCGTGTGGCACCTTGTTCTCCGTGCCACCTTGTTCTCTGTGTGTCACCTTGTTCTCCGTGTGTCACCTTGTTCTCCGTGTGACACCTTGTTCTCCGTGTGACACCTTGTTCTACGCGTGTCACCTTGTTCTCCGTGTCACCTTGTTCTAAGTGTGTCACCTTGTTCTCTGTGTGTCACCTTGTTCTACGTGTCACCTTGTTCTACGTGTCACCTTGTTCTCCGTGTGTCACCTTGTTCTACGTGTGTCACCTTGTTCTCTGTGTGTCACCTTGTTCTCCGTGTCACCTTGTTCTCCGTGTGGCACCTTGTTCTCTGTGTGTCACCTTGTTCTCCGTGTGTCACCTTGTTCTAAGTGTGTCACCTTGTTCTGCACGTGTCACCTTGTTCTACGTGTCACCTTGTTCTACGTGTCACCTTGTTCTCTGTGTGTCACCTTGTTCTACGTGTGTCACCTTGTTCTCCGCGTGTCACCTTGTTCTCCGCGTGTCACCTTGTTCTCCGTGTGTTACCTTGTTCTACGTGTGTCACCTTGTTCTCCGTGTCACCTTGTTTTCCGTGTCACCTTGTTCTCTGTGTGTCACCTTGTTCTCCGTGTCACCTTGTTCTGTGTGTCACCTTGTTCTCCGTGTGTCACCTTGTTCTCCGCGTGTCACCTTGTTCTACGTGTCACCTTGTTCTACGTGTGTCACCTTGTTCTACGTGTGTCACCTTGTTCTCCGCGTGTCACCTTGTTCTCCGCGTGTTACCTTGTTCTCCGTGTGTTACCTTGTTCTACGTGTGTCACGTTGTTCTCCGCGTGTCACCTTGTTCTCCGCGTGTCACCTTGTTCTCTGTGTGTCACCTTGTTCTCTGTGTGTCACCTTGTTCTCCGTGTCACCTTGTTCTAAGTGTGTCACCTTGTTCTCTGTGTGTCACCGTGTTCTACGTGTGTCACCTTGTTCTACGTGACACCTTGTTCTCCGTGTCACCTTGTTCTCTGTGTGTCACCTTGTTCTCTGTGTGTCACCTTGTTCTCCGTGTCACTTTGTTCTAAGTGTGTCACCTTGTTCTCTGTGTGTCACCTTGTTCTACGTGTCACCTTGTTCTACGTGTCACCTTGTTCTCCGTGTGTCACATTGTTCTACGTGTGTCACCTTGTTCCCTGTGTGTCACCTTGTTCTCCGCGTGTCACCTTGTTCTCCACGTGTCACCTTGTTCTACGTGTCACCTTGTTCTACGTGTCACCTTGTTCTCTGTGTGTCACCTTGTTCTACGTGTGTCACCTTGTTCTACGTGTGTCACCTTGTTCTACGTGTGTCACCTTGTTCTCCGCGTGTCACCTTGTTCTCCGCGTGTCACATTGTTCTCCGTGTGTTACCTTGTTCTACGTGTGTCACCTTGTTCTACGTGTGTCACCTTGTTCTCCGTGTGTCACCTTGTTCTCCGTGTGTCACCTTGTTCTACGTGTCAACTTGTTCTCCGCGTGTCACCTTGTTCTACGTGTGTCACCTTGTTCTACGTGTGTCACCTTGTTCTACGTGTGTCACCTTGTTCTCCGTGTGTCACCTTGTTCTACGTGTCACCTTGTTCTCCGTGTGTCACCTTGTTCTACGTGTGTCACCTTGTTCTACGTGTGTCACCTTGTTCTCCTTGTGTCACCTTGTTCTACGTGTGACACCTTGTTCTCTGTGTGTCACCTTGTTCTACGTGTCACCTTGTTCTCTGTGTGTCACCTTGTTCTCTGTGTGTCACCTTGTTCTAAGTGTCACCTTGTTCTCTGTGTGTCACCTTGTTCTCTGTGTGTCACCTTGTTCTACGTGTGTCACCTTGTTCTACGTGTCACTTTGTTCTCTGTGTATCACCTTGTTCTCCACGTGTCACCTTGTTCTACGTGTGTCACCTTGTTCTCTGTGTGTAACCTTGTTCTCCGTGCCACCTTGTTCTCTGTGTGTCACCTTGTTCTCCGTGTCACCTTGTTCTCCGTGTCACCTTGTTCTCTGTGTGTCACTTTGTTCTCCGTGTCACCTTGTTCTCCGTGTCACCTTGTTCTCTGTGTGTCACCTTGTTCTCCGTGTCACCTTGTTCTGTGTGTCACCTTGTTCTACGTGTGTCACCTTGTTCTACATGTGTCACCTTGTTCTCTGTGTCACCTTGTTCTCTGTGTGTCACCTTGTTCTCCGTGTGTCACCTTGTTCTACGTGTGTCACCTTGTTCTACATGTGTCACCTTGTTCTACGTGTGTCACCTTGTTCTACGCGTGTCACCTTGTTCTCCGTGTGACACCTTGTTCTCCGTGCCACCTTGTTCTCTGTGTGTCACCTTGTTCTCCGTGTGACACCTTGTTCTACACGTGTCACCTTGTTCTCCGTGTCACCTTGTTCTAAGTGTGTCACCTTGTTCTCTGTGTGTCACCTTGTTCTACGTGTCACCTTGTTCTACGTGTCACCTTGTTCTCTGTGTGTCACCTTGTTCTAAGTGTGTCACCTTGTTCTACGTGTGTCACCTTGTTCTCCGCGTGTCACCTTGTTCTCCGCGTGTCACCTTGTTCTACGCGTGTCACCTTGTTCTCCGCGTGTCACCTTGTTCTCTGTGTGTCACCTTGTTCTACGTGTCACCTTGTTCTCCGTGTGTCACCTTGTTCTACGTGTGTCACCTTGTTCTCCGTGTGTCACCTTGTTCTACGTGTCACCTTGTTCTCCGCGTGTCACCTTGTTCTACGTGTGTCACCTTGTTCTACGTGTGTCACCTTGTTCTACGTGTGTCGCCTTGTTCTCCGTGTGTCACCTTGTTCTACGTGTCACCTTGTTCTCCGTGTGTCACCTTGTTCTACGTGTGTCACCTTGTTCTACGTGTGTCACCTTGTTCTCCTTGTGTCACCTTGTTCTACGTGTGACACCTTGTTCTCTGTGTGTCACCTTGTTCTACGTGTCACCTTTTTCTCTGTGTGTCACCTTGTTCTCTGTGTGTCACCTTGTTCTCCGCGTGTCACCTTGTTCTAAGTGTCACCTTGTTCTCTGTGTGTCACCTTGTTCTCTGTGTGTCACCTTGTTCTACGTGTGTCACCTTGTTCTACGTGTCACCTTGTTCTCTGTGTGTCACCTTGTTCTCCACGTGTCACCTTGTTCTACGTGTGTCACCTTGTTCTCTGTGTGTAACCTTGTTCTCCGTGCCACCTTGTTCTCTGTGTGTCACCTTGTTCTCCGTGTCACCTTGTTCTCCGTGTCACCTTGTTCTCTGTGTGTCACCTTGTTCTCTGTGTCACCTTGTTTTCCGTGTCACCTTGTTCTCTGTGTGTCACCTTGTTCTCCGTGTCACCTTGTTCTGTGTGTCACCTTGTTCTACGTGTGTCACCTTGTTCTACATGTGTCACCTTGTTCTCTGTGTCACCTTGTTCTCTGTGTGTCACCTTGTTCTCCGTGTGTCACCTTGTTCTACGTGTGTCACCTTGTTCTACATGTGTCACCTTGTTCTACGTGTGTCACCTTGTTCTACGCGTGTCACCTTGTTCTCCGTGTGGCACCTTGTTCTCCGTGCCACCTTGTTCTCTGTGTGTCACCTTGTTCTCCGTGTGTCACCTTGTTCTCCGTGTGACACCTTGTTCTCCGTGTGACACCTTGTTCTACGCGTGTCACCTTGTTCTCCGTGTCACCTTGTTCTAAGTGTGTCACCTTGTTCTCTGTGTGTCACCTTGTTCTACGTGTCACCTTGTTCTACGTGTCACCTTGTTCTCCGTGTGTCACCTTGTTCTACGTGTGTCACCTTGTTCTCTGTGTGTCACCTTGTTCTCCGTGTCACCTTGTTCTCCGTGTGGCACCTTGTTCTCTGTGTGTCACCTTGTTCTCCGTGTGTCACCTTGTTCTAAGTGTGTCACCTTGTTCTGCACGTGTCACCTTGTTCTACGTGTCACCTTGTTCTACGTGTCACCTTGTTCTCTGTGTGTCACCTTGTTCTCCGCGTGTCACCTTGTTCTCCGCGTGTCACCTTGTTCTCCGTGTGTTACCTTGTTCTACGTGTGTCACCTTGTTCTCCGTGTCACCTTGTTTTCCGTGTCACCTTGTTCTCTGTGTGTCACCTTGTTCTCCGTGTCACCTTGTTCTGTGTGTCACCTTGTTCTACGTGTGTCACCTTGTTCTACATGTGTCACCTTGTTCTCTGTGTCACCTTGTTCTCTGTGTGTCACCTTGTTCTCCGTGTGTCACCTTGTTCTACGTGTGTCACCTTGTTCTACATGTGTCACCTTGTTCTACGTGTGTCACCTTGTTCTACGCGTGTCACCTTGTTCTCCGTGTGACACCTTGTTCTCCGTGCCACCTTGTTCTCTGTGTTTCACCTTGTTCTCCGTGTGTCACCTTGTTCTCCGTGTGACACCTTGTTCTCCGTGTGACACCTTGTTCTACGCGTGTCACCTTGTTCTCCGTGTCACCTTGTTCTAAGTGTGTCACCTTGTTCTCTGTGTGTCACCTTGTTCTACGTGTCACCTTGTTCTACGTGTCACCTTGTTCTCCGTGTGTCACCTTGTTCTACGTGTGTCACCTTGTTCTCTGTGTGTCACCTTGTTCTCCGTGTCACCTTGTTCTCCGTGTGTCACCTTGTTCTCTGTGTGTCACCTTGTTCTCCGTGTGTCACCTTGTTCTCTGTGTGTAACCTTGTTCTCCACGTGTCACCTTGTTCTACGTGTCACCTTGTTCTACGTGTCACCTTGTTCTCTGTGTGTCACCTTGTTCTACGTGTGTCACCTTGTTCTCCGCGTGTCACCTTGTTCTCCGCGTGTCACCTTGTTCTCCGTGTGTTACCTTGTTCTACGTGTGTCACCTTGTTCTACGTGTGTCACCTTGTTCTCCGCGTGTCACCTTGTTCTACGTGTGTCACCTTGTTCTCCGTGTGTCACCTTGTTCTACGTGTCACCTTGTTCTCCGTGTGTCACCTTGTTCTACGTGTGTCACCTTGTTCTACGTGTGTCACCTTGTTCTCCTTGTGTCACCTTGTTCTACGTGTGACACCTTGTTCTCTGTGTGTCACCTTGTTCTACGTGTCACCTTGTTCTCTGTGTGTCACCTTGTTCTCTGTGTGTCACCTTGTTCTCCGCGTGTTACCTTGTTCTAAGTGTCACCTTGTTCTCTGTGT
The DNA here is from genome assembly GCF_048934315.1 of Petromyzon marinus. NCBI lineage: Eukaryota > Metazoa > Chordata > Hyperoartia > Petromyzontiformes > Petromyzontidae > Petromyzon > Petromyzon marinus. The sequence continues at coordinate 10,467,540 of NC_133723.1, forward strand.
GTCACCTTGTTCTCTGTGTGTCACCTTGTTCTACGTGTGTCACCTTGTTCTACGTGTCACCTTGTTCTCTGTGTGTCAACTTGTTCTACGTGTGTCACCTTGTTCTCTGTGTGTAACCTTGTTCTCCGTGCCACCTTGTTCTCTGTGTGTCACCTTGTTCTCCGTGTCACCTTGTTCTCCGTGTCACCTTGTTCTCTGTGTGTCACCTTGTTCTCCGTGTCACCTTGTTCTCCGTGTCACCTTGTTCTCTGTGTGTCACCTTGTTCTCCGTGTCACCTTGTTCTGTGTGTCACCTTGTTCTACGTGTGTCACTTTGTTCTACATGTGTCACCTTGTTCTCTGTGTCACCTTGTTCTCTGTGTGTCACCTTGTTCTCCGTGTGTCACCTTGTTCTCCGTGTGACACCTTGTTCTCCGTGCCACCTTGTTCTCTGTGTGTCACCTTGTTCTCCGTGTGTCACCTTGTTCTCCGTGTGACACCTTGTTCTCCGTGTGACACCTTGTTCTACGCGTGTCACCTTGTTCTCCGTGTCACCTTGTTCTCCGTGTCACCTTGTTCTCTGTGTGTCACCTTGTTCTCCGTGTCACCTTGTTCTACGTGTCACCTTGTTCTACGTGTGTCACCTTGTTCTCCGCGTGTCACCTTGTTATCCGCGTGTCACCTTGTTCTCTGTGTGTCACCTTGTTCTACGTGTGTCACCTTGTTCTCTGTGTGTCACCTTGTTCTACGTGTGTCACCTTGTTCTACGTGTGTCACCTTGTTCTCTGTGTGTCACCTTGTTCTAAGTGTGTCACCTTGTTCTACGTGTGTCACCTTGTTCTCCGCGTGTCACCTTGTTCTCCGCGTGTCACCTTGTTCTACGCGTGTCACCTTGTTCTCCGCGTGTCACCTTGTTCTCTGTGTGTCACCTTGTTCTCTGTGTGTCACCTTGTTCTACGCGTGTCACCTTGTTCTCCGCGTGTCACCTTGTTCTCCGCGTGTCACCTTGTTCTCTGTGTGTCACCTTGTTCTCTGTGTGTCACCTTGTTCTCCGTGTGTCACCTTGTTCTACGTGTGTCACCTTGTTCTACATGTGACACCTTGTTCTACGTGTGTCACCTTGTTCTCTGTGTGTCACCTTGTTCTCCGTGTCACCTTGTTCTCCGCGTGTCAACTTGTTCTACGTGTGTCACCTTGTTCTCTGTGTGTCACCTTGTTCTCTGTGTGTCACCTTGTTCTCCGTGTGACACCTTGTTCTCCGTGCCACCTTGTTCTCTGTGTGTCACCTTGTTCTCCCTGTGTCACCTTGTTCTCCGTGTGACACCTTGTTCTCCGTGTGACACCTTGTTCTACGCGTGTCACCTTGTTCTCCGTGTCACCTTGTTCTCCGTGTCACCTTGTTCTCCGTGTGTCACTTTGTTCTCCGCGTGTCACCTTGTTCTACGTGTCACCTTGTTCTACGTGTGTCACCTTGTTCTCCGTGTGTCACCTTGTTCTCCGTGTGTCACCTTGTTCTCCGCGTGTCACCTTGTTCTCCGCGTGTCACCTTGTTCTCCGCGTGTCACCTTGTTCTCCGCGTGACGCCGCTGTGCAGGACCAAGACCCCGGTGTGTTCGGGCCGGAGTTTGCCGAGGCGGTGCGCTCGGTGCTGCTGGTGCGCTACACGCTGCTGCCCTTCCTCTACTCGCTCTTCCACGAGACGCACACGCGGGGGGGCACCGTCGTGCGGCCCCTGCTGCACGAGTGAGTCCTCGGTGTGGTGCACAGTGAGTACACAGTGTGGTGTGTAGTGAGTACACAGTGTGGTGCACAGTGAGTACACGGTGCACAGTGAGTCCACGGTGTGTAGTGAGTACACAGTGTGTAGTGAGTCCTCGGTGTGTAGTGAGTCCACAGTGTGGTGCACAGTGAGTCCACGGTGAGGTGTGTAGTGAGTCCTCGGTGTGGTGCACAGTGAGTACACAGTGTGTAGTGTAGTGAGTACACAGTGTGTAGTGAGTCCTCGGTGTGGTGTGTAGTGAGTACACAGTGTGTAGTGAGTACACAGTGTGTAGTGAGTACACAGTGTGGTGTGTAGTGAGTACACAGTGTGTAGTGAGTACACAGTGTGTAGTGAGTACACAGTGTGGTGTGTAGTGAGTACACAGTGTGTAGTGAGTCCTCGGTGTGGTGTGTAGTGAGTCCTCGGGGTGGTGCGTAGTGAGTACACAGTGTGTAGTGAGTACACAGTGTGTAGTGAGTCCTCGGTGTGGTGTGTAGTGAGTCCTCGGTGTGGTGCGTAGTGAGTACACAGTGTGTAGTGAGTACACAGTGTGTAGTGAGTACACAGTGTGGTGTGTAGTGAGTACACGGTGTGTAGTGAGTCCACAGTGTGTAGTGAGTACACGGTGTGTAGTGAGTACACAGTGTGTAGTGAGTCCACAGTGTGTAGTGAGTCCTCGGTGTGGTGCACAGTGAGTACACAGTGTGTAGTGTAGTGAGTACACAGTGTGTAGTGTAGTGAGTACACAGTGTGTAGTGTAGTGAGTACACAGTGTGTAGTGTAGTGAGTACACAGTGTGTAGTGTAGTGAGTACACAGTGTGTAGTGTAGTGAGTACACAGTGTGTAGTGTAGTGAGTACACAGTGTGTAGTGTAGTGAGTACACAGTGTGTAGTGTAGTGAGTACACAGTGTGTAGTGTAGTGAGTACACAGTGTGTAGTGTAGTGAGTACACAGTGTGTAGTGTAGTGAGTACACAGTGTGTAGTGTAGTGAGTACACAGTGTGTAGTGTAGTGAGTACACAGTGTGTAGTGTAGTGAGTACACAGTGTGTAGTGTAGTGAGTACACAGTGTGTAGTGTAGTGAGTACACAGTGTGTAGTGTAGTGAGTACACAGTGTGTAGTGTAGTGAGTACACAGTGTGTAGTGTAGTGAGTACACAGTGTGTAGTGTAGTGAGTACACAGTGTGTAGTGTAGTGAGTACACAGTGTGTAGTGAGTACACAGTGTGTAGTGAGTCCACGGTGTGGTGTGTAGTGAGTCCTCGGTGTGGTGCACAGTGAGTACACGGTGCGTAGTGAGTCCACGGTGTGTAGTGAGTACACGGTGCACAATGAGTCCATGGTGTGGTGTGTAGTGAGTCCATGGTGTGGTGTGTAGTGAGTCCACAGTGTGTAGTGAGTCCACAGTGAGGTGCGTAGTGAGTCCACAGTGTGTAGTGAGTTCACAGTGTGTAGTTAGTCCACAGTGTGTAGTGAGTACACAGTGTGTAGTGAGTACACAGTGCGTAGTGAGTACACAGTGTGTAGTGAGTACACAGTGTGTAGTGAGTACACAGTGTGTAGTTAGTCCACAGTGAGGTGCGTAGTGAGTCCACAGTGTGTAGTGAGTCCACAGTGAGGTGCGTAGTGAGTCCACAGTGTGTAGTGAGTCCACAGTGCGTAGTGAGTCCACAGTGTGTAGTTAGTCCACAGTGTGTAGTGAGTACACAGTGTGTAGTGAGTACACAGTGTGTAGTGAGTACAGAGTGTGTAGTGAGTACACAGTGTGTAGTGAGTACACAGTGTGTAGTGAGTACACAGTGTGTAGTGAGTACACACTGTGTAGTGAGTACAGAGTGAGGTGCGTAGTGAGTCCACGGTGCACAGTGAGTCCATGGTGTGTAGTGAGTCCTCGGTGTGGTGTATAGTGAGTCCACAGTGTGTAGTGAGTCCACAGTGTGTAGTGAATCCACAGTGTGGTGTGTAGTGAGTCCTCGGTGTGGTGCACAGTGAGTCCTCGGTGTGTAGTGAGTCCACAGTGTGTAGTGAGTCCACAGTGTGTAGTGAGTCCACGGTGTGGTGCGTAGTGAGTACACAGTGTGTAGTGAGTACACAGTGCGTAGTGAGTCCTCGGTGTGTAGTGAGTACACAGTGTGTAGTGAGTACACCGTGTGTAGTGAGTCCACGGTGCACAGTGAGTCCACAGTGTGTAGTGAGTCCACAGTGCGTAGTGAGTACACAGTGTGTAGTGAGTCCACAGTGTGTAGTGAGTCCACAGTGCGTAGTGAGTACACGGTGTGTAGTGAGTCCACAGTGTGTAGTGAGTACACAGTGTGTAGTGAGTACACAGTGTGTAGTGAGTCCTCGGTGTGTAGTGAGTACACAGTGTGTAGTGAGTACACAGTGCGTAGTGAGTCCTCGGTGTGTAGTGAGTCCACAGTGCGTAGTGAGTCCACAGTGTGTAGTGAGTCCACGGTGCGTAGTGAGTCCATGGCGCGTAGTGAGTTCACAGTGTGTAGTGAGTCCACAGTGCGTAGTGAGTCCACAGTGTGTTGTGAGTCCACAGTGCGTAGTGAGTCCACGGTGCGTAGTGAGTTCACAGTGTGTAGTGAGTCCACGGTGTGGTGCACAGGTAGTCCACTGCACAGGTAGTCCACAGTCCGCGGTGCGCTGCACAGGTGGAGCCGCACCACACTGCACAGTTTGTGAGTCCTGCACAGCGGCGCGCATTTCAGACGAGAGAGTCGCTACGAGCGTGGCGCCCGTGTGTGGTGTGTGAGGTGTGTGGTGTGGTGTGTGTGGTGTGTGGTGTGGTGTGTGTGGTGTGTGTGGTGTGTGTGGTGTGGTGTGTGTCTGTGTGGTGTGTGTGGTGTGGTGTGTGTGGTGTGTGTGGTGTGGTGTGTGTCTGTGTGGTGTGTGTGGTGTGTGTGTGTGATGTGTGGTATGTGTGTGGTGTGATGTGGCGTGTGGTGTGTGTGGTGTGGTGTGTGTGTATGGTGTGTGTGTGGTGTGTGTGTGGTGTGTGTGTGGTGTGTGTGTGGTGTGTGGTGTGTGTGTGTGGTGTGTGTGTATGGTGTGGTGTGATGTGTGTGTGTGTGGTGTGGTGTGTGTGTGGTGTGGTGTGTGTGTGATGTGGTGTGGTGTGGTGTGATGTGGTGTGGTGTGTGGTGTGATGTGGTGTGTGGTGTGATTGTCTTCTTCTTCCTCCCCCGACGTCGTCCCAGGTTCGTCACGGACGTGCAGACTCACGGCGTCGACCGTGCGTTCCTCTGGGGCCCGGCGCTGATGGTCGCGCCCGTGCTTAGCGAGGTACAAGGGACGTCGCACGGACACGGGGATGAGTGTCTGTGGCATCTTCAAGCAAGTGTCGAAATGATGATGAAGATTTGTTTTATATATATAAATAAGAATAATCTTCAACTACTACCCCGCCCCGCCTGCCCTGACGAGTCCCGTGTGCCTGCCCATGCCGTCCAGAACGTCGCGATGTTGCAATGAACCATGGAGGGAGGATGTGGAATACAACAAGAATGTGCTTGGCCCCTTTCTGGCAATAACACAGGAGACGTTCAGATGTCCAAACACCAAGTAGACGCGGCGATGTGCAAGTCGTCGTGTCTGCATCAGCCGCACATACTTGTGCCAACACATGCACAAAGACCATGCTCAGACAACAATGCACGCATCCTCTTAGAATCTGATTGGCCTCCGCCAGAACAATGCACGCATCCTCTTAGAATCTGATTGGCCTCCGCCAGAACAATGCACGCATCCTCTTAGAATCTGATTGGCCTCCGCCAGAACAATGCACGCATCCTCTTAGAATCTGATTGGCCTCCGCCAGAACAATGCACGCATCCTCTTAGAATCTGATTGGCCTCCGCCAGAACAATGCACGCATCCTCTTAGAATCTGATTGGCCTCCGCCAGAACAATGCACGCATCCTCTTAGAATCTGATTGGCCTCCGCCAGAACAATGCACGCATCCTCTTAGAATCTGATTGGCCTCCGCCAGAACAATGCACGCATCCTCTTAGAATCTGATTGGCCTCCGCCAGAACAATGCATGCATCCTCTTAGAATCTGATTGGCCTCCGCCAGAGACAGCAGCAGCAGTCTTGGTGGCCTCGTCTCGCCACCGGCGTTCGACCAGGGGACGAGATCTGAATTATGTTTTAATATCAATAAGAGCTGCAGATGTAGATGTCACTGGTTCTTCACGTTCTGCAGATGTAGATGCCACTGGTTCTTCATGTTATGCAGATGTAGATGCCACTGGTTCTTCACGTTCTGCAGATGTAGATGCCACTGGTTCTTCACGTTCTTCATATGTAGATGCCACTGGTTCTTCACGTTCTGCAGATGTAGATGCCACTGGTTCTTCACGTTCTGCAGATGTAGATGCCACTGGTTCTTCACGTTCTTCATATGTAGATGCCACTGGTTCTTCACGTTCTGCAGATGTAGATGCCACTGGTTCTTCACGTTCTGCAGATGTAGATGCCACTGGTTCTTCACGTTCTTCATATGTAGATGCCACTGGTTCTTCACGTTCTGCAGATGTAGATGCCACTGGTTCTTCACGTTCTGCAGATGTAGATGCCACTGGTTCTTCACGTTCTGCAGATGTAGATGCCACTGGTTCTTCACGTTCTTCATATGTAGATGCCACTGGTTCTTCACGTTCTGCAGATGTAGATGCCACTGGTTCTTCACGTTCTGCAGATGTAGATGCCACTGGTTCTTCACGTTCTGCAGATGTAGATGCCACTGGTTCTTCACGTTCTGCAGATGTAGATGCCACTGGTTCTTCACGTTCTCCACATGTAGATGCCACTGGTTCTTCACGTTCTCCACATGTAGATGCCACCACCGCCATCTATTGCGTGGTGGTTAAACTTACGACTGTCGGTTCGAACAGGCAACTGGACATACGCACAGGTTTGTTCTCTGGAAGTGTGTAAGTCGAATGTTCGTGAGTAGAGGGAGTCCCTGTAATCGTCACTATTGGACGATGTCGCGACATTCATGCTCTGATGTTGGTGGCGTTCGCAGGGCGCCACCACGGTGGAGGTTTACTTCCCGGACGCGCGCTGGTACAGCTACTACACGGTACGGGGCCTGCACCGTGCAGGGGGCTCACTGTGCAGGGGGCTCACAGTGCAGGGGGCTCACCACGCAGGGGGTTCACTGTGCAGGGGGTTCACCGTGCAGGGGGTTCACCACGCAGGGGGTTCACCACGCAGGGGGTTCACAGTGCAGGGGGTTCACAGTGCAGGGGGTTCACCGTGCAGGGGGTTCACAGTGCAGGGGGTTCACCACGCAGGGGGTTCACCACACAGGGGGTTCACAGTGCAAGGGGCTCACCGTGCAGGGGGTTCACTGTGCAGGGGGTTCACAGTGCAGGGGGTTCACCGTGCAGGGGGTTCACAGTGCAGGGGGTTCACCCCGCAGGGGGCTCACTGTGCAGGGGGTTCACCACGCAGGGGGTTCACAGTGCAGGGGGTTCACAGTGCAGGGGGTTCACAGTGCAGGGGGCTCACTGTGCAGGGGGCTCACAGTGCAGGGGGCTCACTGTGCAGGGGGTTCACAGTGCAGGGGGTTCACAGTGCAGGGGGTTCACAGTGCAGGGGGCTCACTGTGCAGGGGGCTCACAGTGCAGGGGGCTCACTGTGCAGGGGGTTCACAGTGCAGGGGGTTCACAGTGCAGGGGGTTCACAGTGCAGGGGGCTCACTGTGCAGGGGGCTCACAGTGCAGGGGGCTCACCCTGCAGGGGGTTCACTGTGCAGGGGGCTCACCACGCAGGGGGCTCACTGTGCAGGGGGCTCACAGTGCAGGGGGCTCACCCTGCAGGGGGTTCACTGTGCAGGGGGCTCACCACGCAGGGGGCTCACTGTGCAGGGGGCTCACAGTGCAGGGGGCTCACCCTGCAGGGGGTTCACTGTGCAGGGGGCTCACCACGCAGGGGGCTCACTGTGCAGGGGGCTCACCACGGATGAAGCAAACGAAACCTCTTCGCCGCTCATCTTGTCAAGGATCATCGCAAACCGTCATCACGTGACACTGCGCTCACCCTCGCCAACAGCGGCGGCGGCGGCGGCGATTGGCTGCTGGCCACTGCCGCTGAACCACGTCACCGTGCGGCGCTTACGGACGCCGCTTCTGCGGCCGTCTGGAACGCTCTCGTCTGTCCGATATTACGAAGCCACTGGGAGCTGTGGTGCACTTTTAAATCGTCGTCGTCATCTAGATGGACAAACGCATTGCTTTGGAACTGCGTGCTGCTGTGTTCAGTTTCGTGTCCTTCCACCCGCACCTCCGATGAGCACGGTCGGCTACGTCCGGAGCGAAATAAGTTTAACACACCGTGGCTTTTTAGCCCTCGCACAAAGGCGGCAAGAACGCATCGCGCGGACCTTTTGGTACGCGCTTCTGCGGCCGTCTGGAACGCTCTCTTCCTTCCGATATGAGGAAGCCAGTGGGAGCTGCGATGCACTTTTAATCAACGTCCAGATTGACATTTGTCTTGAGCTGCTCTTTGTGTTTAGTTTGTTGTCCTTACCTGGCACCTCCGATTAGCGCGGTTGGCTCCGTAGGGTGTATGGAGAATGTTCATCATTGTGCATACAGACAAAGGTCTCCCGTGTAGCCTTTAACAGGCTGCTGGGGCAAGAGCATTGTGTGTGGCCGCTAACTGCACTTGCCCCAGCAGTCTGCCGAAGGCTACCCGGGGGACCTTTGTCTTTGTGTGTGGCCGCTAACCGCACTTGCCCCAGCAGTCTGCCGAAGGCTACCCGGGGGACCTTTGTCTTTGTGTGTGGCCGCTAACCGCACTTGTCCCAGCAGTCAGCCGAAGGCTACCCGGGGGACCTTTGTCTTTGTGTGTGGCCGCTAACCGCACTTGTCCCAGCAGTCTGCCGAAGGCTACCCGGGGGACCTTTGTCTTTGCAGGGAGAGGAGGTGCCCGCGTCGTGGCGCCGCTCGTCGGCCCGCGTCGCCGCGCCCCTGGACCGCATCCCCCTCTTCCTGCGCGGGGGCTTCGTCGTACCCACCCAGGAGCCCGCCAAGACCACCACGCACAGGTGGGGGGCGTGGGGGGGGCGTGGGGGGGGGCGTGGGGGGGGCGTGGGGGGGGGCGGGGGGGGTGTGGGGGGGGGGCGTGGGGGGGGCGTGGGGGTCACTCATGGGCGAGAACCGCAGTCCCAGTGAGCGAGTTAGTCAGCAAGTGAGCGTGTGAGTCAGTCAGCGAGTGAGTTAGCAAGTGAGCGTGTGAGTTAGTCAGCGAGTGAGTTAGTCAGCGAGTGAGTTAGCAAGTGAGTGTGTGAGTCAGTCAGCGAGTGAGTCAGCGAGTGAGCGTGTGAGTTAGTCAGCGAGTGAGTCAGTCAGCGAGTCAATCAGCGAGTGAGAGTGTGAGTTAGTCAGCGAGTGAGTCAGTGAGTGAGCGTGTGAGTTAGTCAGCGAGTGAGTCAGTGAGTGAGCGTGTGAGTTAGTCAGCGAGTGAGTCAGCGAGTGAGCGTGTGAGTCAGTCAGCGAGTCAGTCAGCGAGTGAGCGTGTGAGTCAGTCAGCGAGTCAGTCAGCGAGTCAGCGTGTGAGTTAGTCAGCGAGTGAGTCAGCGAGTCAGCGTGTTAGTCAGCGAGTGAGCGTGTGAGTCAGTCAGCGAGTGAGCGTGTGAGTCAGTCAGCGAGTCAGTCAGCGAGTGAGCGTGTGAGTTAGTCAGCGAGTCAATCAGCGAGTGAGTCAGTCAGCGAGTGAGTTAGTCAGCGAGTCAGTCAGCGAGTGAGTCAGTCAGCGAGTGAGTCAGTCAGTGAGTCAGTCAGCGAGTGAGTCAGTCAGTGAGTGAGTCAGTCAGCGAGTCAGTCAGCGAGTGAGCGTGAGTCAGTCAGCGAGTCAGTCAGCGAGTCAGTCAGTCAGCGAGTCATTCAGCGAGTGAGCGTGTGAGTTAGTCAGCGAGTGAGCGTGTGAGTTAGTCAGCGAGTCAATCAGCGAGTGAGTCAGTCAGCGAGTCAGTCAGCGAGTGAGCGTGTGAGTTAGTCAGCGAGTGAGCGTGTGAGTTAGTCAGCGAATCAATCAGCGAGTGAGTCAGTCAGCGAGTCATTCAGCGAGTGAGCGTGTGAGTTAGTCAGCGAGTGAGCGTGTGAGTTAGTCAGCGAGTCAATCAGCGAGTGAGTCAGTCAGCGAGTCAGTCAGCGAGTGAGCGTGTGAGTTAGTCAGCGAGTCAATCAGCGAGCGAGTCAGTCAGTTAGCCAGTGAACGTGCGAGTTCGTCAGCGAGTTAGTCAGCGAGTGAGCGTGTGAGTCAGTCAGCGAGTGAGTTAGTCAGTGAGCATGCGATTGAGTCATTCAGCGAGTGAGTGAGTAAGCGAGCGTGTTTGTGAGCCAGCGGCCATGTTGTGTGTTTAGCCGCGTGAACCCGATGGGGCTGATCGTGTCTCTGGACGAGAACCTGGAGGCTCGCGGCTCCCTCTTCTGGGACGACGGCGACTCCATCGGTGAGCACCACACAAAGACAAAGGTTCCCCGTGTGGCCTCTAACACGGTGGCGAGATGTTGACTACATCGCCTGGTATGCAAGAGGTCGTGGGTTCGATCCCAACCCTGACGCCTGCTCTATATTTGGAGTTTGCGTGTCTCTCCACGTGATGATAAGCCACTTCGTTAAGCTGTCATTTGTGATGGCAAAGGGCACTTCTGAAAAAGATCGACATAGCCGCTCAGTGGGCCTTACCTGGTAACATAAAAAAAATATAGTTTCGCTTGTTTCTACTTCCACTAAAACACCCAAAATTTGCAAAGATCGATTCCAGAATTGGGATGCCATTCGATCGATCGGATTGCGTCTGTCTTTGTCTCTATCGTTCCCGTAGCCTGTTGTTGTTGTGTGCCCGAGTTTGTGCGCACGATCAACGAGGCGGTAACGACTGACGAGGCGGTAACGACTGACGAGGTGGTAACGCCTAACGAGGCGGTAACGACCAACGAGGCGGTAACGACTGACGAGGCGGTAACGACTGACGAGGCGGTAACGACTGACGAGGCGGTAACGCCTAACGAGGCGGTAACGACCAACGAGGCGGTAACGACTAACGACTGACGAGGCGGTAACAACTGACGACTGACGAGGCGGTAACGACTGACGAGGCGGTAACGACTAACGACTGACGAGGCGGTAACGACTAACGAGGTGGTAACGACCGACGAGGCGGTAACGACCAACGAGGCGGTAACGACTGACGAGGCGGTAACGACTGACGAGGCGGTAACGACTAACGAGGCGGTAACGACTGACGAGGCGGTAACGACTAACGAGGCGGTAACGACTAACGAGGTGGTAACGACTAACGAGGCGGTAACGACCGACGAGGCGGTAACGACTAACGAGGCGGTAACGACTGACGAGGCGGTAACGACTAACGAGGTGGTAACGACTAACGAGGCGGTAACGACTAACGAGGTGGTATCGACTAACGAGGCGGTAACGACTGACGAGGCGGTAACGACTGACGAGGCGGTAACGACTAACGAGGTGGTAACGACTGACGAGGCGGTAACGACTGACGAGGCGGTAACGACCAACGAGGTGGTAACGACTGACGAGGCGGTAACAACTAACGAGGTGGTAACGCCTAACGACTGACGAGGCGGTAACGACTGACGAGGCGGTAACGACTAACGAGGCGGTAACGACTAACGAGGCGGTAACGACTGACGAGGCGGTAACGACTGACGAGGCGGTAACGACTAACGAGGTGGTAACGACCGACGAGGCGGTAACGACTAACGAGGCGGTAACGACCAACGAGGCGGTAACGACTGACGAGGCGGTAACGACTAACGAGGCGGTAACGACTAACGAGGCGGTAACGACTAACGAGGCGGTAACGACTGACGAGGCGGTAACGACTAACGAGGCGGTAACGACTGACGAGGCGGTAACGACTAACGAGGTGGTAACGACCGACGAGGCGGTAACGACTAACGAGGCGGTAACGACTAACGAGGCGGTAACGACTAACGAGGCGGTAACGACTAACGAGGCGGTAACGACTGATGAGGCGGTAACGACTGACGACTGACGAGGCGGTAACGACTGACGAGGCGGTAACGACCAACGAGGCGGTAACGACTAACGAGGTGGTAACGACTAACGAGGCGGTAACAACTAACGAGGTGGTAACGACTAACGAGGCGGTAACGACTAACGAGGCGGTAACGACTAACGAGGTGGTAACGACTAACGAGGCGGTAACGACTGACGAGGCGGTAACGACTAACGAGGCGGTAACGACTAACGAGGCGGTAACGACTGACGAGGCGGTAACGACTAACAAGGCGGTAACGACCGACGAGGCGGTAACGACTGACGAGGCGGTAACGACTGACGAGGCGGTAACGACTGACGAGGCGGTAACGACTAACGAGGCAGTAACGACTAACGAGGTGGTAACGACTAACGAGGCGATAACGACTAACGAGGCGATAACGACTAACGAGGCGGTAACGACTAACGAGGTGGTAACGACTAACGACTAACGAGGCGGTAACGACTGACGAGGCGGTAACGACTGACGAGGCGGTAACGACTGACGAGGCGGTAACGACTAACGAGGCGATAACGACTAACGAGGCGGTAACGACTGACGAGGTGGTAACGCGTCCCCTCTCTCGCAGGGACCATCGAGAGCGGGAACTTCTTCCTGGCCAGCTTCGCCTTCACGGGCGTGAGTTCCCAACCCGCACCCAGCGCGGCCTCACAGTGCACGTGGCGATCCAGCAATGATGGCGAGGATGGAGATCGTGACGATGGTGGTAGTGAGGATGGGGGTAGTGACGATGGTGACAATTATAGTGAGGATGGTGACGATGGTGGTAGTGACGATGGTGGTAGTGAGGATGGGGGTAGTGACGATGGTGACAATTATAGTGAGGATGGTGACGATGGCGGTAGTGACGATGGTGGTAGTGATGATGGTGGTAGTGAGGATGGGGGTAGTGACGATGGTGGTAGTGACGATGGTGACAATTATAGTGAGGATGGTGACGATGGTGGTAGTGACAATGATGGTAGTGACGATGGCGGTAATGACGATGGCGGTAGTGACGATGGCGGTAGTGACGATGGCGGTAGTGACGATGGTGACAGTGATAGTGAGACAACGACGACATCGCCTGCGCGCGTTCAACCGCGTGCGCACGACAGCGGTGGCATTGCCGGCAATCTCAGCGCCTTTTGACCCTCACCTTTTATTTTTTTTCCTTCCACCCCTCCTGAAAACCACCACCGCCGCCGTCGCACATGGCAGAATCGTCTGACGAGCACGGTGGAGCGCGCCGGCTACGCGGCGGGCCTGGCCTTCCAGACGGTGCGCGTGCTGGGCCTGCGCTCGCCGCCGGCGTCGGGCGGCGTGACCGTCAACGGGAGCCCTCTGCCCCCCTCCGACGTCGCCTTCCAGCCCAGCGGGGTAAACGGCGAGCGCTCCTCGGGCGACATTCGGCGGTTTGCGCCGGTGGCGCGCCGTAGCCAAATAACGTGAAATCAACGGTAGCAATGATTTTACTTTCCCACGATTCGCAAACCTTCCCGGTGAGAAAATCTCGCGGGGAGGTGGCGGTGGCGGCGCCTCAAAACTCAGTTCTGGCGACGTCCAAGCGGGTCGGACGACGGAGGGACTGCACGAGCGGCTGACCCACGACGCAGCTTCGCGCAGTCCCTCGCCGTAGGGCGGCGACCCGCCCCCGAATGGCGAGCGACTGGCTCCGGGTTCCGATAGGGCGAGCGTTCGCGTTCGTGCCCCGAGCCTCGGCCGCACGGTTTCCCCGATTCCTTTCGGGAATCGCCTCCTGGCGGGCGGCGGGCATTCAAAGATTGCTCCTCCTCCTCCTCGGCGTGGTGGTGGTGGTGGTGGCGGCGTCACTGATGCGCTTTCGAACGGGAAAAGGGCCGCTGAATGTTAGTGGCGACTCGTGACGGGAGAGTCCTGGCAGCTCACTCGAGGGGGGCACCGGCGACACCGTGGGGCTCTTTCACGAGGGGCCCGGCGCGCCGTTGTGCTGCGCCAAATTACAGCAAAGATTCCTCTTCGCCCCCCCCACCCCCTCCCCCGATTGTCTTAACAATCGAAATCGGTGGTTCGTCATTGGCAGCCCTCCTCCTCCACTCCCCGACAATACAGAGTGAAAACACCCCCCCCCATCATCATGCAGCTGTCAAACGCCCCCCCCCCCCCCCCCCGCATGGTTCAAAAATGTGGCGGCCGCGCTCATGCACTGCTGCTGCTGCTGATGTCTTATCGTGAAAAACACCGCTCTCAGTAAATATTGCGGTAGCATTTGTTCTGAAAAATAATTCGGTGGTTACCCTTTGTGGCAATAAAACAGGTGGTCAGATGAAACCGATTGGCCGACGCCAGAGACAGCGGCCTTCTTCATGCCCTCATCTCACCACCGGTGTCACACCCGAGAACAAGGCCAAAAGGTCACGTGATGTCATTTGTCCTGTTCACTCACGTTGTGCTGCTGCTGCTGCCGCCGTCTCCGCAGGAACTCACTCTGAAGATCTCCGTGCCCATCACCACTCCGCTGAACATCGCCATCAACTGAGGCCGACCCCAAATGGCTGGCCGTCGTCTTTCTACCCCCACCGCCGCCCCCCCCACCCCCTCTCTCCGCCGTGACCTCGTGACTTTGTGACCTCATGACACGACCCGCTGTATCGCCGCTCGCTCGTGGAAATAAAAAAAATTGGTTGAAACGTTAAAGGGAAGGTCGTTTCTTCAAAAAAAAATTCCTTCACAGGCAAATCGTCTCCCCCCGCCTCCGATGAACACGGTTGGCTTGTGTACCGTTGCGAGGTGACGTTCGACGCACGGACACTTGACGAACGGAGGGAACGTGGCAGGCGGCGACGCTGCACGTGGCTCCCTGCAGCAATCCAGCGCTGCCGGGAAAAAGCAATCGAGGGGGTTGGTGGATCACAAACAGATGTAACAAAACTCCCTTCGCAATGGGCATTGATGAGGTGGCATATCCCCGGCTCTGCCAGGAGGATGCAGTGTAGTGCAGTCCAGCAAAAAAGTGGCCTCCCAGCTATTCCCATCTCGATGGGATAGAGCGTTGCCCCTTCACACGCGTGAATTTTTTTCTGGGTGCTCCCGTTTCCTCCCCTCACACGTGAAACCTCATTCATTCGCTGAAAACATAGAGGACCGCAGACCTTGGGAAAGCGTTGGCACCAGCTCCTCACCACTCCTCGTCTGTGGTTCCTCCTTCAAGCACCTCCGAGTCGTCCTCTACGAGAGCGAACCAACTATGTGCGGCAGCGCAGTGTTACAAGTTGACGCTATTACTAATGACAAGTCACGGACTTGCTATTAGTAATAACGGGGTTGAGCGGGGGAAGGGGGGGGTAGTCTTTACTTGACCGTGGTCCAGCGATTTGGAGGGCGAGAGTTGGTAGATCAAGGAGAGATTTGCGAGACTCAGACAGAAGGACCGCTACTGGCCACGTGGCCACGTGGATTTCCCTCCGGATCGTCCGGTTGTCCGCCCCACAATTCGAATCAAAGTGCGCTCATAGGGTACTGCGATACATTTCCACACGATGATGAGAAGACACTTCGTTGAGCTATCGCTTGCGATGGCCAGGGTTGCTTCTGAAAAGAGAGCTACATAGCTCAGTGGGCCTTACCTGGTCAAATAAAATAAAAACTAGTTGAATAGGGCCGTAGTCAGGAGGGGGAGGGGGGAGTGTCCACGCTAAATCACAAACACGGATCACGCAACGCCACGAATCCACGCACAGCGTTTACCCTCGTGAGGAACGCACAACGCCCAGTTTTTTTTTATTGCTTCTCAAAGTGATGTTTAAATATTGCGATCGGTTTGAATATTGCGAGCACGTCCCAGGTCACGCGGTCCCGAGTCCCTGAACCCCTCTCCACCTCCTCCTTCCTCGACGAGCGAGGAGCAGCAAACAGGCAAACGATTCAATCGTCTTTTATTTTAAATCCTTCGCAAAAGCACCGTTAAAATCGGCGGCCGCCCCAAACATAAACTCGGTGCGCGGTCAAAACGGGAGAGTTGAAGCGACGGTATTGTGCGACGCCGCCGGTGCCGCCCCGTGCCGCCCCGTGCCGCCCCGTGTCGCACGCCACCGCACGCGCTACGATTCGGTATTCACAGCATCGTTATTTACTACTACGACTACTACTACCACTACGAGACATTGACAGTCGGTACACCTCCTATCCCACCAAGCGCTCAAATCATTCACGGCGCACTTTGGCGCTTATACATTTTTTTTTTTTACTTTTCCACCGCACAACAGAACCGCGTCAGGGCCGGGCCCGGGTGCGCCGTCCCGGTCTATGTCGGATGGGGCTTGGGGGGGTGGGGGGGGGGGGGGAGGAGCGGCCAGAAGCAACCCGTGCCACGTGGGCCTGGGACGGCTCAGATGTGCCATAGTCAAAAGAGGCGTGCACGTCACGGAGCATCAGCTTCAACTCTTTAAACCCCAGCTACACTGACCGTGTCCGAATCCCTACACCGCCCCCCCCACACGGCCGAGCCGAGCCAGACACGAGCCACAACTCCCGTTTTGAAACGTGGCCCCACGGGCCTGCCACTTCAAGACTATCCACAAACGGCGTCTTTATCCGTCACCACGGGGCATCTCAGCCGCACTAAAATCGGGTACTGGAGGTGGGGGGGGGTAAATACTTTCACCGTTTTAGAACTTCGGCACGCTCGGCCGCCTCGTTGTAGTCGACCTGCGTGGTCCCGGTACCACCGAAGAGGTCTTAGCGTCAACCAACGCGCGGTTCGCCCGGGCCAGTGGCATTTCAAAACTTCTGTTCAGCCCCCGTCCAAGGGGGAAAGGTTTACACCACCGTGGCAAGCCAGCTGCTGGTCCGCAACGGCTGCTGGTACTACACAGGAGCTGCTGGTTTATAAGAACGACGACAATAAAAAAAAACAATAACGTCAACTTGTAACGCCGCTGCCGCCATCGCCGCACGGCGAACTCGCTCGCTCTCGCACAGAGCGAGAGCGAGGACGACCGAGGAGGCCCCAGAAGCTTTGCAATCACAGACAAGCTGGGAGGTGGGCACGCGATGAGCCGGTGCTGCCAACAATTGCCCAAGCTTTGCGGTGTCCTCTGTGGGTTCAGCTGTTATCGGCCAACTCGTGAGTGTTCACATCAGAAAAACAAGGGTCACACGGACCATTATGATCGACCGTGACAACTTTACACGCGGTAACTGCGCGCGACCAGAGTTGTGCGACCAGAGTTGCGCGTGACCGCGGTTGCGAGTGACCAGAGTTGCGTGCGACCAGAGTTGGTACGCGACCGATCGCCAAGGTGCGGGTGGACTTGGCCTCGGGACAACAAAACCGGCTGTGACACGTGGGAAACGCAGCGGCGGCGGCAGCGGCAGCAGCAGCAGCAAAAAAATGAAATCAACCGAGTCGAGCCTACGCGCGAGACTCGCCATCCCGCGTACAAAGCGCGGCATTCCACGAGGGCTGTCGGCAAAGCGGTCATCTCGAGCGCGTGCTGCAACGTCGTCCAAGGCAGGTTCCGTCGCCGGCGCTCCGTCGCCCAGTTCTCGCGGCGGTCGCCGGCAAGAGAGCGCTGGCGGACGGTCGAAGCGGAGCGCGCACGCGGAGGGGGGAACTCCGAACGCAAGAACGACGTAGGTGCACACACGCACGCACACGCACCGTCCAATACGCGGGAGTCTCCGCTCGCCTCCACGCACGCGGTGGTCGTGGTGGTGCCGCTGATGTCAGTGTGGTGCCGTCAGCGCGTGTCCCCCCCTGCGTGAACAAGACGATCCTTCGCACGGCACTGGGACTCACCTCGGGGTGATCTCTCACGCACAGGGCCGCAGGGAACTAAAAAGGGGGGCCGGCGGCAACGGGACCAGGTTATCCCCTGGGCACTCGGAAAGGGCTGAAGTGGTCTCGCATTGGTAGGTGGTGGCGCTGATGATGTCAGCGGTGATGTCGCCGGCGGTGTTGCGGCGGCGGTGATGATGCTGGCGGTCGTGGTTGGTGGTAGTGGCGGTGCTGATGATGTCAGTGGCAGTGTTGTTAGAGTGGTGGTGTCGGTGCAGTCGGTGGTGGTGCTGTCAGTGCATTAATGGTGGTGGTGCTGCTGCTGATGTCAGTGGCGGTGACTGTGGCGGTAGGGGTTGTAGCATCGCGCGCTCGGGAAGGGCAGGGAGGCTGTGCCCGCGCCGGTCTGCACCAGCCGCGTGCCTCCGCTACCCGGCGAGCTTGCTGGCCATGGCGCCGCTCTTGCGCTGGGGCAGGTCCTGGGGCGTGGGAATGTGGTCGCCAGTCACCTCGCCGCCCTGCTGCGGCAGCTGCTTGTTCTTCATCTTCGCCTTGGCCATGTTGTAGTCTCCGGAGTCAAAGTATTTTTGCTGCAACGGACACATCGATTAATTCACCCGAAAAAGAACGCAAAATAAAATAAAAATAAAACATTGGGTGGCGCGATACGTACTTTGGACTTCTTTCGCACCATACGTAGCCAACCGTGCTAATTGGAGGTGCGGCGGAAGGACAACAAACTCAACTCCAGCAGCAGGTTTTTTATCGAAACGAGTTTTCAATCTAAATGTTTATTTATGAAACTGTTTTCAGACGCGACCATGGCTATCACAAATGATAGTTTAACGAAGTGGCTCATCGTGGTGTGGAAACGTACAGCAGTCGATTCTAAATGTGGAGGGGAAAACCAATGGACTCGGTAGAAAAATCTAACGGTAATTTTCTATTTTATTTTTACCAGGTGAGGCCCACTGAGCTATACAGCTTTTTTTCAAAAGCGACCTGGCCACAAATGATAGCCCAATGAAGTGGCTCATCATCTTGTGGAAACGTATTGCAGCCAAACAACGCGTGATGTCGATTCTAAATGTGGAGGGGAAAACCGGATGACCCAGAGAAAAATCCACACCACTACGGTGAGACAAAGAAGCAAACTCCAAATATACAGCAGCAGCAGCAGGCGTCAGGGTCGGGATCGAACCCACGACCTCCTGTATACCAGGCGAGGTAGTTAACATCTCCAAGCCACCGTGATGATGATGATGACAGAGAGAGACACGCAAACTCCAAATATACAGCAGCAGCATGTGTCAGGGTCGGGATCGAACCCACGACCTCCTGTATACCAGGCGAGGTAGTTAACATCTCCCAGCCACCGTGGCACCACACAGAGCAAGGGGATGGGGGGGGGGCAGCTTGGCAGGTGCCACTCACCCCCTTCTGGAGGCGTTTGCGGAGGAAGTGGGAGCCTCCAGGTTGATGCGGCACGATGTTGGGGTACTTGGCCCTGAGCTTGGCCTCCTCCACCTCCTCCGTCGACTGGGACCGACGCGGCGCAGAAGGAACGGCGGCACGGCACGCGGAGAGACATAGCGAGCAACAATCCGTGAGCCCGCACGCGCGCGTGTGCGCGTGTGATGATGTGGGGAGTGGTACACCGCACTACGAACCCCGCGAGCCGAGTTCCGTTACCGCTCACGGTCAACGATTATCTGAACCGGTCTTGGGCCTCCCTTACGGCGACTGAAATTAGTACCTAGTGTCCAGTATAAATATCACCACTAGGGAGACAAAGGCGGCTGGGCGTGGTGCTGGACACCTACTCCCTCGTGTGCCCCAGTGCTGGCCTTAATAGTTGCTGCTCGCTAACAGCACTTGCCCCAACAGTCTGTTAAGGCTATACGGGGGATCTTTGCGATGACGTCACCGTTACATCACGCGTTACTTTTTCGCTTGCCATCGAACAACGACGGTCACCGCATCACGCGGCGCTTTCCAATGCGCTTTTGCGGCCGTCTGGAACGCTCTGCCTTCCGATATTAGTAAGCCACTGGGAGCTATGCACTTTCAAATCGCCATCGTCTACGTTGACAAACTCATTTCTTTAGAACTGCTGTTCCGGTTTAGTTTGTTGTATGTGTATCGACGACGATCCACATTCACGACGCTTACACAACGCCACCACGGATCGATTTACGACGGCGACGCAGAAACTCGACTTGCGGCGCATCCTCTTCCGACACGACTCCGGAACGCATTTGAACCGAGTCGCTCCGGGCATCCGATGCGACTTGGGAGTGGAGCCTTTGTTATTCTCGGATTTTTTTCACCTCTTAATAGACCCCGTTAAAATTACGGCCGATGATAAAGGAGAATGAATGGACACGAGTCCAACCTCACACGACGAGGGAGCTTCCAGGAACGCATTGCAACGTCGTAGAAGCGGGGACCGCCCGTCTTCGTCAAATTATCGTAATGGCCCTGTTGGAGAATGAACAGCCCTGTTGGAGAATGAACGGCCCTATTGGAGAATGAACGGCCCTACTGGAGAATGAACGGCCCTATTGGAGAATGAACGGTCCTATTGGAGAATGAACAGCCCTATTGGAGAATGAACGGCCCTATTGGAGAATGAACGGCCCTACTGGAGAATGAATGGCCCTACTGGAGAATGAACGGCCCTATTGGAGAATGAACGGCCCTATTGGAGAATGAACGGCCCTATTGGAGAATGAACGGCCCTATTGGAGAATGAACGGCCCTACTGGAGAATGAAAGGCCCTACTGGAGAATGAATGGCCCTATTGGAGAATGAACGGCCCTACTGGAGAATGAACGGCCCTATTGGAGAATGAACGGCCCTATTGGAGAATGAACGGCCCAATTGGAAAATGAACGGCCCTATTGCAGATTGAACGGTCCTATTGGAGAATGAACGGTCCTATTGGAGAATGAACGGCCCTATTGGTGAATGAACGGCCCTATTGGAGAATGAACGGCCCTATTGGAGAATGAACGGCCCTATTGGAGAATGAACGGTCCTATTGGAGAATGAACGGTCCTATTGGAGAATGAACGGCCCTATTGGAGAATGACCGGCCCTATAGGAGAATGAACGGCCCTATTGGAGAATGAACGGCCCTATTGGAGAATGAACGGCCCTACTGGAATTAACAGCCCTATTGGAATTAAATTAACGGCCCTATTGGAGAATGACCGGCCCTATTGGAGAATGACCGGCCCTATTGCAGAATGAACAGCCCTATTGCAGAATGAACGGCCCTATTGGAGAATGAACGGCCCTATTGGAGAATGAACGGCCTTATTGGAATTAAATTAACGGTCCTATTGGAGAATGAACGGCCCTATTGGAGAATGAACGGCCCTATTGGAGAATGAACGGCCCTATTGGAGAATGAACGGCCCTATTGGAGAATGAACGGCCCTATTGGAGAATGAACGGCCCTATTGGAATTAAATTAACGGCCCTATTGGAACGAGCGGGTCTGAATCGAGTGAAGAGGAGACAGGGAAAGCAGCGTGCGTCCGAATGAAGGAGGCGACTAGGAATTCTGGAGGCGGTGGTGGGACCGGGTATATTTAACAGCCGTGGCTGTGGGAGAGCGAGCGGCTCACAGTCGCAAGGTCGCGAGTTGGCTGGGTGCTGATTCGAGCCTCACCACCCCTCACCCTCTGCGGCTCCAAAAATGACAACTCTGAAAATCTTAAGACTTAATTCATCATAGAATAAGAATATTTATTCATACTGGAAGAATCTCATGAGCTGTAAAGCTCTTTGTCACAGATGTCCAGTAAGGGCATGGGGTCAGAACATTACAACAACAACGCAAAATAACGATAGGATCGCAAAGTATAGTAAAGGTAAACAAACCACTTCAAAAATATATACAAATCAAAAATCAAAGTAAGCTATTTTATTTTACCAGGTAAAGCCCCACTTAGCCATTAGCTTCTTTTTCAGGAGCGACTTGGCCACAAGTGATAGCTCAACGAAGTGGCTTATCATCATCGCGTGAACATTTATTGCAGCCAAATAATCATTGAGTTGTACGTATATTGAACTTCTTTCGCACCATACGTTTGTTTTTGCGTTTCCCTTTTGTGTGCGTCTCTGTCTCTCTCTCTCTCTCCCCAGTTTCATCCCCACTGTTGCCATCGGCGTCTCGTCGTCGCGATAAGAAGAATCCATTTGGAAATCTCCCAGCTGCAAGCATGGCCCTCTCGCGTTGCAGAAGGGCGCCCGCAAAGCAGATATGGCAGAGCTACCTGCGAGGTCTCTACTTCAAGTCACTTCTTGGTGCACACAGACTAGCCCGCGGAAGCGGACGATCACAGAGGGCTACCGCCGAGATCCCTTTTGCAATTTTCAAGAGGTGGGGATTTGGTCAAATTGAGTGCGGAGCCAAACATAACGTAATGTGTTTTTGAGAACCCGATTTTAATCACAGCTCAGTCTACGTGAGCCTACGGGTCTCTACGCGAGTTTAAGAATCTGTACGCGAGTCTCTGGTGACCTGGCTGAGACCATCAAATGGCTTAACGCTTGAGAACTGGATATACGCAAGGGCAGAGCCAAAACCTGGATTTAAATCCAGGATCTCGGAATAACCAGCTCAGCACAGCTGAGCCTCTCAGCCACCTATTAAGTTCCCTTCAATTTGTGAGTCTTTGTGCAATTGCCGTCATTGCAAAATCTATTTTTACTTCTTCCAACCTTGTGAGATAGGCGTCCGGGACACAATGGCATGCCTCTCTCGCTTGTTTTGTATCACGCCGACATGTTTCATAGCGGCACCGTCCACTCTGCCCAAAGTGGACGGTAAGTTAAAAGCGCCGTTTTGTTCCAGCCTTTTAAGCTTTGGATAATCCCTCACTGTCTGATAATTCGCTTTTCGCGATCCGAAACAAAAGCATCGACATGTCCACGGGTTTTTGCTGTACACGGGTATATTACTGTATCGTGTCATCCATACTGCGTTCAACCACCACGCAGGTCACAACGACGTAGGTCACAACGACACACTCACCCACCCCCTCACTCATCCACTCACCACACTGCAGGTCAGAACACTTACCCACTCGCTCACCCACCCCCTCACTCATCATACTGCAGATCGCAAAAACACTCCCCCACTCACTACAACGCAGGCCAATACACTCACTCGCCACACTGCAGGTCACGACAAGACTCACTCGCCAACCCACTCACTCGTTCACTCACCTATGAGCACGCTTGGTTACGTACGGTGCCAACAAGTTCAACATTCATGCATACTCTCCCACACTGCAGGTCACAACAACTCACCACACTGTAGGCCACGACAACACTTACTCACCAACCCACTAACCCACCCACTCGTTCACTCACCTATCCACTAACTCCGCCACACTTCAGGTCACCCCACTTCTAATTCCTTTCCTGGCACTGGGGGTCGTAGCTACGGAGTCTGCAGGCCGAGTCAACTTCGCTGGGCCGCCCAATTCCCATATTGAAAACACTCCCATCATCATCATCATCATCGTGCTGCTGTAACACCCTCAATAATTTCAAATGTGTGGTGGCCCTCTCACTGATGATGTCTTATCGGCGAAAGTGCACCCTCCCCCCCCCCCCCCGCAAAATGAGTGACATACACTGTCTTACAATCTTAAATAGTGGCGTTGGCTGCTGGATGCTTGCCATTTTAAGTCTTTGAGCCCAAACGTTACATCTCTTTTTGGAAATCTCAAAATAGAAAAAAAAAACACGACGGATAAATCTTGGAGACGCCGCCGCCGCTCAGCCACGCCGCGGTGGCCACAGCCACGAGCTGGTCGCTCTAGCCCCGGATTACTTCCCCTGCCGTGACATCGACTCCACTCCCGTGCCATCGTCACAGTGGACAAAGGGGGACAGCCACCGCCCCCCCCCCTCAAGGGTTGGGTGGCTCCTATGAGAACGCCGAGCTACGCGGCCCACACGAGAACCGGGCCCCACCGGGCCGGTGTCGAGGCCCGCTGGGGGCCGCGTAAAAGGCGGCCTGCGTTCCAGTGGCCGTGGGAACGCGGCTGCTCCGCCTGACACCACCCCCCACCGCAAGTGACGAGGCTACTGAGCGTGCGGGCGGTAGAACTGCGCCGGGCCTCGCTACGGGCCTACGAAGCTGGGGTGGGGGAAATTAGGCAGCCCCATTTCATTAACGGCACCAGCGGCCACGCCAAACCACACCACGCCACTGATCCACCCTGCAGCCCAACACAAGAGACCACACAGACTCTGGCATTAAATCCAAACTCGCACAGACCACCATACAATTGCATAGAGGCCCATAGACTGTTTAAACAAAAATACCCATAGACTCGCATTTTTATCCCAACAGAGACCCCACAAAAATGCACGCAGACCCATACACAGACTTACATAGAGACCCGTAGCCTTACACAGATCCGTAGAATGACAAAAGCACCCATAGACTTACGTAGCTCTGATTAGCACGATTGGCTACGTACGGTGCGAAAGAAGTTCATACATACATTACACAGCACTCAATGACTGACATAAAAACTTAATCTGACATAGGACCCATAGACATGCAAACAGGCCCATAGACTCAGACCCACAGCCTTACACAGAGATGCAGTCTGACACAGAGACCCCATATTTACACAAAGATCCATAGACTCACACATATAAAGACAAAGATCCCCCGTGAAGCCTTAACAGACTGTTGGGGCAAGTGCTGCTAGCGAGCACCTATGAAGGCCGACACATCACACGCGGGGGTGGGTGGCCAGCACCACGCCCGGCCGCCTTTGTCTCCCCAGTGGCGATGTTTACACAGCGCACCAGGTACTCATGTGTGGCTGCGTCAACCTAGGGGAGGCCCAGGACCGGTTCAGATAATCATCACCGGTGTTGTTCAGCGAGCGGGAATCCAAATAGGGTCGCCGGGTTCGTAGCAGAGCAAGCTAACCACTACACTCCTCCTCACACAGAGACCCATAGACTCACACAGAGACCCATAGACTCACACAGAGACCCATAGACTCACACAGAGACCCATAGACTCACACAGAGACCCGTAGACTCACACAGAGACCCGTAGACTCACACAGAGACCCCGTAGACTCACACACAGACCCATAGACTCACACAGAGGCCCCGTAGACTCACACAGAGACCCGTAGACTCACACAGAGACCCATAGGCTCACACAGAGACCCATAGACTCACACAGTGACCCCGTAGACTCACACAGAGACCCATAGACTCACACAGAGACCCATAGACTCACACAGTGACCCATAGACTCACACAGTGACCCCGTAGACTCACACAGAGACCCATAGACTCACACAGAGACCCCGTAGACTCACACAGACACCCATAGACTCACACAGACACCCGTAGACTCACACAGAGACCCGTAGACTCACACAGTGACCCGTAGACTCACACAGAGACCCGTAGACTCACACAGTGACCCATAGACTCACACAGTGACCCCGCAGACTCACACAGAGACCCATAGACTCACACAGAGACCCCGTAGACTCACACAGACACCCATAGACTCACACAGACACCCCGTTGACTCACAGACACCCATAGACTCACACAGAGACCCATAGACTCACACAGTGACCCATAGACTCACACAGTGACCCCGTAGACTCACACAGAGACCCATAGACTCACACAGAGACCCCGTAGACTCACACAGACACCCATAGACTCACACAGACACCCGTAGACTCACACAGAGACCCGTAGACTCACGCAGTGACCCGTAGACTCACACAGAGACCCGTAGACTCACACAGACACCCATAGACTCACACAGAGACCCCGTTGACTCACAGACACCCATAGACTCACACAGAGACCCGTAGACTCACACAGAGACCCGTAGACTCACACAGTGACCCCGTAGACTCACACAGAGACACCGTAGACTCAAACAGTGACCCATAAACTCACACAGAGACCCATAGACTCACACAGAGACCCCGTAGACTCACACAGACACCCGTAGACTCACACAGAGACCCATAGACTCACACAGAGACCCCGTAGACTCACACAGACACCCATAGACTCACACAGACACCCGTAGACTCACACAGAGACCCGTAGACTTACACAGTGACCCGTAGACTCACACAGAGACCCATAGACTCACACAGACCCCGTTGACTCACAGACACCCATAGACTCACACAGAGACCCGTAGACTCACACAGAGACCCGTAGACTCACACAGAGACCCGTAGACCTCACGTGAGGCGCGTTGGGGTAGCTACGGAGTCTGCAGGGCGAGTCAACTTCGCCGGGCCACCAAATTCCTTGCAGAGCGACCACGATCCGCGCCGCTCGGCCGCGCTTCGGCCCCGCTTGGGCCTCCCCAAGCGCCTCGTTACCTGGCGGGCGGCGGGCGTCGCCTCCTCGGTGCTGGGCTCGACGAAGTCGCGCTCCTCAGGGAACCCAGCCATGGTCTCCACTCCTCCTCCAAGTCTCGCTACGTCTGCCCTCACAACACCACCACCACCATCGCCTCCTGCTCCTCTTCGTCTCTGATGCGGGGGGGCGGTACCGCAATGGAGGGGGCGGAGCTGTAGAGGAGGGGCGGGGCCATAAGAAATGGGGCGTGGCCGTGAGGGAGGGGGTGGGGCTTGGAGGAGGCTCGTGAAGGACGCTGCTGCTACTTCTGGCCAGTTGGGAGGCAGTGGCCCCCCAACACAACAACGGAGGGTGGAGGAGCGACGCTCACAACAACGAGCGGAGCGCCGGGCGGATAAAACGCAGCAAGTTGGCACACAGCGGGGGGCACAGGTGGTGCATCGACCAGTCATCTCAGTCAGTCGACCCATGGCACCTGGGTCTATCCCTTAACCTCGTTTCAACAGCGAGCCTTCGACACTTCACGTGGCCTCAAAGTGCACGTGGCCTGGTACAAGCGCCGTGGTAACGTTACCGACACTTCCAGAGACTACTCTACTTATGAATGAGTTAGGTTCCAGAGGCCTGTTCGTAAGTTGATTTGTTCGTAAGTCCAACTTTACTCCTGTCGATTCCAAACATGTTGCACGGCATGTACACTAAACACGGGGAGTGGCTTTAAAAGTGGTATAATCTCCTGTAGATGTAGATGCCACTGGTTCTTCACGTTCTGCAGATGTAGATGCCGCTGGTTCTTCACGTTCTGCAGATGTAGATGCCGCTGGTTCTTCACATTCTGCAGATGTAGATGCCACTGGTTCTTCACGTTCTGCAGATGTAGATGCCACTGGTTCTTCACGTTCTGCAGATGTAGATGCCACCGCCGCTTACTATTGCGTGGTGGTTGAACTTACGACTTGGTCCGAATAGGCAACTGGACATACGGACAGGTTTGTTCGTATCTCTGAAAGTTCGTAAGTTGAATGTTCGTAAGTAGAGGGGTCCCTGGAGTGTGTTGGTGCTGAGGATGGGGTGGGGCCGTAAGGGAGGGGGCGGGGCTGTGGTAGAAGTTGTTGGAGGAGCGGTGGTGCTACGGTTAGCGCGCTGCGCTACGGACCCGGCGAACCGACCTCGATTCCCGCTTTCGGCCAACACCAACAGCAGTAACGATCATCTGAACCTGTCCTGGGCCTCCCCTAGGTCGACTTAGCCTCAAATGAGTACCTGGTACGGTATGTATAGGCAGGAATTTATGTTCATGACATTTGTACTTTTATACTTTTGGGCCGTCCATAAATGACGTCATGCACCTGGGGGGGGTCACATATTTGTGATGATGTGACGACGGGGGGGGGGGGTGAGAAATGTGACGTCACATCACAATGCGCAACTTTAAATCAATATAGACAACACGTTCTACTTACTCCTTGGTTCTATTGGGTAAAGTCACGTAGGTGAAAATAAAATAACAAAAAATCACGACGGTAAAATGTTTTCTCCTACAACATCAGAGTACAGCGCCACATTAAACACGCACTACAATGACAATAGTTTAAAGCGATTTGAAGCATGATTTATTTATTGGGGGAGGGGGGGCAGAGCTTTGTGATGTCATATTTGAGGGGGGGGGTCTGTCTTTTTGTGACGCCGGGTGACGATGGGGGGGGGGGGGGGGGGTAAAAAATCCTCCAAAATCGAACCCATGACCTCTGGATCGCAAGTCCAGAGTGCATCTGGCCATTCCACCACTGTGGTGGCAACGTGAGATGCTTGTTTTGAGCACACATGTGACATTTTCTCCTATCGAGTGACGGATGTCCACCACCGCCCCCGCCCCAGCTAATTTACGCTGTCTGTCTGTCACGTGTCTGTGTCTCGCTGACCCAAAAAAAAATCTTCAAGCCAACGTTTATGTGATGGGAGGTAACAAGAAACCTTTATTATTATTATCGTTATGTTATAACAGTTAAAAGACGACGCCAAGAGCTGTGCGATTATTTTTTTCCACGCAGAGACGTTGCACATAAACAACAGTTCGTCTCCAATCGTCGTGGCTGCAAAACATTCAGTTGCGCGCAAACGAGTTCCGGCTGACAGCCGAGTCCATGTTCTACCGTGACCGGCAAACCGTTTGTGCAACTCCTGCCCGCAACCGGTTGCAGTTGTTTCTGTTGCGCGACTGCTTGCTCCAGGGCTTGGACGCGGTCTTTAGAATCGGAAGGCCGCTGAGAAAGCGCATGAGGATAAAAGCGCTGCCATTGTTGAATCCGGACGAGAGAGGGCCACATGATGGTGAATCAAAGACTCTCTCTGCCCGTGCGCGACCACGGCTACGAACACCAAATCGTGGACCACGTAACGTCGTCGTCGTCATCATCACACTGCCCCAAATACACAAAGGAAGGGTGGGTAGGTGAGTGGGTGGGTGAGTGGGTGAGTGAGTGGTTGGGTGGGTGAATAAGTGAGTGAGAATGAGTGGTTAGGTGGGTTGGTGGGTGGGTTGGTGGGTGGGTTGGTGGGTGAATGGGTGGGCGAATGAGTGGTTGGGTGGGTGAATAAGTGAGTGAGAATGAGTGGTTAGGTGGGTTGGTGGGTTGGTGGGTGGGTGAATGGGTGGGTGGGCGAATGAGTGGTTGGGTGGGTGAATAAGTGAATGAGTCAATGAGTGCGTGGCTTGGTGGGTGATTGAGTGGGTGGGTGAATGAGTGGGTGGGTGAGTGGGTGGGTGAGTGGGTGGGTGAGTGGGTGGGTAATTGGGTGGGTGAATGAGTGGGTAGGTGAGTGGATGAATAAGGATAAAGTGAATGGATGAGTGTGTGGGTAAGCAAGCAGGTGGGTGGGTGTATCTGCAATCCACCGACTCTCACCAGACAGCAATTGAATGGCTAAATCACCGACAACTGAAATCTTTTACAATAGTTGCTCTTCAAATGGCAGTACGAGATCATCAGCGAGAGCACGAGAACACTGCCAATTTCATCGACAGGGACGCAAAACAATTGAAAACGCATTTCTTTTGAACTGCTTTTTGTGTTTAGTTTGTTGTCTTTAACCCTCGCACCTCCGAATGGCACGGTTGGCTACGTACGGTGGTGCGAACGAAGTTCAACACGTACGTACGCGTGTACAAGCATCGCGGACCTCGGGCTCCCACACGGAGGCGGTGAAATTTCGGGAACGTCGCACCCGATACGACGCGACATCGCGTGGAACGACGACAACGCCGGCGACGCGAGTCAGCCGATGTCAATGTCCGACGGCGGTGACGACGGCGGCGGGCGGATGGTGGACAGGTGCTCCAGCTCGTAGTGTTCGCTGGGCTCGGACTGCCCCTCGGCCTGGCCCGCATCTCGGGCTGCAGCCTTCTTCAGCTGCTTCTGCTCGATGATGTCCTGCAGCTGCCTGTGGGCGTGGGGCGGACGCGCCGTGGGTCCGGCGTCCGGCACAGCCAGGCCCAGCACGTCCTGCACCATGTAGGCCTTGAGCCAGCCGACGAGCGGCGTGCTGCCTGGGCAGTAGTGCGTGCGCTTGTGATAGAACAGCAATCCATCCACCTGCACGGTGGGGTATCGTTATTAGCGTTGTTGTTATTTATTATACTGTATTATTATGATGTAATATGGGCAGTCAACGACTTACACACGGGTTCCATTCCCGAGAGCCGTTCGTGAGTGGAACGGATCGTGAGTCGAAACACAATCACGTACTGTATTTAAATGCATGTAGCGATCGCTGCTCTGAAATGTGTTACGGGGTTCACCAAAGGGAAGCGTCATTAAACTCATAACTAACAAGAGATGTATATTGGCATGTAGCACTGTAAATTGTTCCATGGTTCGGTTCGCAAGTCTGATGGTTAAAAAATGTATATCTTATGGACGCTGGTTCGTAAGTCAGTTTAACACGTAGGCTTTCGCGATCAATACAATTCATAATAAAGGTTTTTGGGTTAGATCGAATAAGTATAAATGTGTCGTAACCCTCCACCACCTGACACAGCCAGTAAGGTTTGTCACATAAACAAAACGTGCCAATTAGTTACGACTTCAGCCCACCGGTTGTGTGTTGGAGAGTAAATCCACGACATTTACACTGGTGGGCTGAAGTAATTGGCACGTTTTATTTACGTGACAAACCTTACTGTGTCGGGCAGTGGAGGATTACGACACATTTATACTTACGCGATCTAACCGAAAAACCTATATTATGGATCGTAAGTGCGGATCTTCACAAGTCGGGCGTTCGTAAGTAGGGTACTGCCTGTGTTATATTCATGTTGATGTTCAGGAGCTGAATGCCCAATGTGGAGGTGCTGCTGTTGCTGCCACGACAAGAAACCTTCAGCAGACAGAGACAGAGTTTGTGTCATTTCCCTGTTCCTCCTCCACTGAAGGAGCGCAGACCACAGTGGGTTTACTCCTGCACTGTGTATGGTCCAGACTTACCTTGCCCATAGACTAGCATTGCACATAAAGACTAAAATGCGCATTGACTTACATTGAACGTAGACTTAACATCGCCAATAGACTAATTTATATTGCACGCACACTTCATTGGCCATCGACAAACATTGCCCATAGGCTATTGTATTCTATTCTTGTGCATGCTGGCAGCAATGTGGTTCAGGAGCTAGATGCCCAATGTGGAGCTGCTGCTGCTGTTGCTGTTGTCGCGACGAGAGAGAAAGAGAGTGTTGTTTAGTTTCGCTGTGGTTTTAAAGGTGTGCAGACTATAACGGTTTCCTGTGTGTGGTCCACGGTTTGGGTTGCATGGCCAGGAAAGCTCAAGACTGCTCGTCAAAAGGGGGCTGCAAAGCAGCATCATCTATGCCACCAAAGACAAAGATCACCCAGCATATCCTTCAACAGACTGTCGGGGCAAGGGCTGTTAGCGAGCACCTATTAAGGCCAGCACGGCGACACGAGGGGGTGGGTGGCCAGCACCAAGCGCCTTTGCCTCCCCAGTGCTGTTTTACACCCTGCGCCAGGTACTCATTAGGAACGGTTCAAACATTCGCCACGAGCGGGAATCGAACTCAGGTCGGCGGGTTTATAGTGCGCGCGGCGCGCTAACCGCTCCTCCACTCCTCCACCTGCTGGCCATCACATCCAGCAGTGGAGTGGTCGCGTGTTACAACGTGACGCCGCGTGTTGGAGGAGGGTAGAGCCGCTACCTCGTAGGGGAACTCGGAGGAGGCCAGTGCTGTCGTCAGGACGTCCGGAGAGCAGGCGAATGACTGCAGACCCACGAAGCGGAACTGAAACGCAACAGCAGCAACAACGATAACTAAAAAACGTATCTATTTTTACTTTGGCAGGTAAAGCTCACTGAGCTATTAGCTCTTGTTCAGAAGCGACGTGCCACAAATGAGAGCTCAACGATGTGGCGTATCATCATCGCGTGGAAATTAATAGCAGCCAAATACTCTAAACGCGTATTGATTCTAAATGCGGAGGGGAAAAAAACGGGGAAAAAAGAGAAGAAGAAAAATCCACGTGACCACGGGGAGAGAGAACATGCAAACTCCAAATACTCAATAGGCGTCATCGGGGTCAGGATCGAACCCACAACCTCCTCCATACCAGGCAAGGGAGATAACATCCCGCCACCACAGCGCCCCGTCAGCGCCAACACGACGAACGCGACAGTGGCAAAAGACGCAGCGCCGCCGCGGCTGTTACCGGGTTGCGCTTGGATGTCTCCGTCACCGCGCCCTCGTCCCGCAGCTTGGACTGGAGCCAGAAAAAGCGGAACTCCGTCTGCAACCCCAAATAAATACATTAATTAATTTACGTTTTCAAGCCGAAAGCCGCAGGTTGACCCCCGTGGCGTCGGGCGTGGAGCCCGATGCCGCGTGAGCGTTGCATTTGAGTGCCTGGTGCCAAGTCGCCCCCCCCCCCATCACCCCCGAGCAGCCCCCCCCAACCCCCCCATCACGGACTGGGCACAACTGTCACCTCGCAGTCGTAGACAGGATGTGCGCGCCAACACATGACGTCCAGGATGTAATACGTGCGGTCCACCTCGCTGAACACGCAGTCGAGGATGCTGTACTCTGCTCAGCAGAACACATGGGGGCATACGGCACAACGACGCGAATCAGACGACCGCGAGGCCTCGCCTAACGCGCGGCGTTCACACAACACACCTCCGATGAGCACGGTTGGCCTACATACGGTGCAAAAGACGAACATGCATAGCGGTTTCTTTACAACGCGATTCTTCCACGATGGAACAATTTTCTCAAAACGCGGAACACGCGCTACCGTTATAACGTGGAGCGTGCGCTACCATTATAACGTGGAACGCGCACACCAGTGCAGGTGAGAGGCTCTCACCTTTGTGTTGTCCGTGGCGACCGCCAGGAAGCAGCGACGAAAATCGATTCACGCAGTAGCCGCTCTTGGTGTACACCGCCGTGCTCCCCTGCGCAAAACAACAACAACACAGCAGCGCCACCGCCAGTCGCCGTTGCGCTCCTGTCCGCATCTCCCACGCGTCCGCCCGCACGCACGACGAGTCCTCACTTAACACGCCTCCGATTGGCATGGTTGGCTACGTACGTTGCGAAGTCCAACGTACGTACGTACGTATCGCGCCACCCAATGTTTTTTTAAATTTTGTTTCGGGTGTAATTATCAATTTATCCGTTACAGCAAAAATACTTTGACTACGGAGATTACAACATGGCCAAGGCCAAGATGAAGAACAAGCAGCTGCCACAGCCAGGTGACGCCGTGGCTGGCGACCACATTCCCACCTGCCCCAGCGAAAGAGTGGCACCATGGCCAGCAAGCTCGCCGGGTAGAGGAGCGACGAGGCTGACGCAGACCGACGCGCCCAAAGCCTCCCTTGCCCTTCCCGAATGCGCGCTACAACCCCTACCGCCACCACCACCATCACCTACTTCACCGACACCACCACCAGCGCAATACTGCCACTGACAACACGACACTCATATCAGCAACACCACCACTACCACCATTAATACACTGACAGCACCACCACCTACTTTCGCCGAAACCACCATTGCCGCAACACTGCCGGTGTTCACACTACAACGCATTTTTTTAATGACACGGACCTTCCATTCGGGAACACTTTTCGCGCAAATGTGCAATGTGCCTGACACGACCGCTGGCACGGCTCTTCGGGCGTGCCAGTGGAGAAAGAGCTACACGTGGTCACACCAGCAGCTGCTAGTCCGGCGCCAGCTTACCCGTGACGCCACGACGAGACAGCGCTTGCCCACAGGGCACACGAGCATGAGCCACTCCTCGCACAGGTCCGCCGGCACCTCCACCAACCACTCCGACAACATCAGCTGCACAAAAGCACCAAGGACAAAGGTCAACACGTGTAGCCTTTCAATAGACTGTTAGGGCAAGTGCTGCTAGCGAGCAGCACCTACGAAGGCCGGCACGGCACCGCACGAGGGGTTGGTGTGGTCAGGCTGAGTCGACCTGGGGAGGTCAGGACTGGCTCAGATAATCATTACTGGTGTGGCCTTGAGCGGGATTCGAACTCGGGTCGCCGTGTTTGTAGTGCAGTGCACTAACTGCAACACTACCGCTCCCCAAACACAAAGATCCCCCGTATAGACTGAACAGACTGCTGGGACAAGTACTGTTAGCAAGCACCTATGCAGGTCGGCATGGCACAGCAGCAACGGAGCCGCCAAATAATCTGAGTTGAGTGCGGCCTCCAAAGCAGGTGTGGGCCTCACCTGGTTGGCGTAGGACCGCGACAGCTTCCTGTGCTTCATGTCCACCTCCATGTCGTCTTCACTCCCCTCTTCTGCATCTTCCTTCTTCGGTGCTTCCCGCGCATTCTTACCCCGAGCCTTCGGCGCCGCGTCCCCCACGCCCGCCCAGTCCTCCATCGCCAGGCGCCGAGCATGATTGACATAGTCCAACCTCTTCCTGAAACGACAAGAGACGTCACCTGGAGGTTGACGATGCATGCCCGAAGACCCAAGTTTTAACTTCTGAGCCTGCATGATCATAATAATTATTATAATAACGATCTCCGCCTATGCAGTAGTCCCTCGGTTAAGAACGACACCGGTTAACGGTTTTTCAGCTAACGTTTCGTCTCCCATACGACCCCATGGTTTCGACTAACGTTAATATTTAGATTCACGGTATGTTTACGTAATGCACTCGGGTACCAATTTCGGCCAATTCGAGTGCTCGTAAGTGGGCTGAGCATGCCCACAGCCAATCAGTGATGCACCATTTATGAGCGTCGAGACCTTGACTGGCTTGGCTTGTATTATGTTTTCTGTTTTGGCAGTAGAAACAGCTCTCTTGCAGACTCAGTGATTTTTACTTATTTTTCAACTTATAAGTGAATTCGATTAACAGTTATTTCGGTAAACAGTAGTTTCCGTGGAACGGATTAAAAACGTTAACCAAGGGACGACTGTATATACAGCGTTGCTTAAATTCCTCGGGGAGTCGAAGCGCCTTACGTCTAGTATCGGACATTCTAAGGGCACCCCCCTGTGCACCTAGCCTGGCACAGGAGCTGCGGTGACGTGGCGAACGGTGGCGGTTGTTGTTGTTTGTTGTTGTTTACACACTGCTCATTTACGATTTCTGCAGCTCCAGAAGCTTTTGTCGGCGCTCGTTCTGACTCTGGCTGCTGCAGCGCTGCTTGTACTGAGCCAGGCGCGGGTGCGGAGCGGCCGTGCTGTTGGGAGACGACGTCACGGCCATCGAGCCGGCCAGCGCGTCCACCAGCTCCTCCATGGCCTGCGAGACGCACGGCACCAGTGGGATCACAACATGTGCGAAGAGTGCAACAGCATGCACGCGGCACACCACCGTCATCACAAACGGCGCCGCCGCCACCACCACTGTCATCATCTTAACCACCATTACCACCACCATCATCTGCATCACCACCACCATCATCTGCACCACCGTCATCTGCACCATCACCACCGTCATCTGAACCTGTACCACCATCACCAGTCATCTGCACCACCACCACTATCATCTGTACCACCACCATCATCATCTGCATCACCATCATCTGCACCGCTGCCATCATATGCACCACCACCACCGTCATCTGTACCACCACCATCGTCATCTGCACCTGCACCACAGTCATCTGCACCACCACCACCGTCATATGCACCACCACCACCGTCATCTGCACTACCAACACCATTACCACCACCAGCATCATCTTCCCCATTCCCATCATCTTCTCTACCAGCATGATATTCACCACCACCACCATCATCATCCATACCACGACCATCATCATCTTCACCATCACTATCTATCCACCAAAGACAAAGATCACTCTTATAATAGGCTTAAGACCCCAAATATCCAGCAGCAGGCATCGTCAGGATCGGGATTGAACCCACGACCTCGTGCTGGCCAAGGTGGGAGCTGTTTGGCTGCGTTCGTCTCTGGAGACCACGGTGGTTAGATGTTAACTACCTCGCCTGGTGTACAGGAGGTCGTGGTGTGTGCGTCTCTCTCATCATCACGGTGGCTAGGAGATGTTAACTACCTCGCCTGGTGTACAGGAGGTCGTGGTGTGTGCGTCTCTCTCATCATCATCACGGTGGCTAGGAGATGTTAACTACCTCGCCTGGTGTACAGGAGGTCTGTGTCTCTCTCTCATCATCACGGTGTCTATAAGATGTTAACTACCTCGCCTGGTGTACAGGAGGTCGTGGTGTGCGTCTCTCTCATCATCATCACGGTGGCTAGATGTTAACTACCTCGCCTGGTATACAGGAGGTCGTGGTGTGTACGTCTCTCTCATCATCATCACGGTGGCTAGGAGATGTTAACTACCTCGCCTGGTATACAGGAGGTCGTGGGTTCGACCCTGACGATGCCTGCTGCTGTAGATTTGGAGTTTTACGTCTCTCTCTCCGAGTGGCCGCGTGGATTTTTCTCAAGGATCCTCCAGTTTTTTCCCTCGACATTTAGAAACAAACATCACGCGTTTGGAGTATTTGCTATAAATTTCAACATAAGCCAGCCACTTCGTTTCGCGGTCATTTGTGGCCAGGTCACTTCTGAAAAGGAGCTATTGAGCTCAGTGGCGCCTAACCTGACAACATAAAAATATACAGTACAGTAGTTTAACATGCATTTAGAGTATTTGGTTGCTATAAATTTCAACATAAGCAACTTCGCTGAGCTATCGTTGTGACTGCCAGGTCGCTTATAGAAAAAAAAAAGCTACACAGCTCAGTACGCCTTACACCTGGTAAAATGAAACTGTTTAGATTTAAACATTTGTATTTGAATGTTACAATAACGCGATACCCACCGCTCAGCCTTCAACAACGGCGAGGCTCGGGCGCAGGAGCGAGGCAATCGGCAAACCCCAAGAGGCGTGAGGAGACGGAACGCGGCTCCGAGCCCCAACTCACTCAGGACGTCTGCGCAAAAGCAAACTAAAGAGCTTCACAGCTCTTCGGATCCCTCCGGCACAACTCCAGATTCTGATTCACTTCCACGCGCGTGCGTTCTCCTCAGTGTTCAACGCCGCCGGGACCATCGCCGGGGTGCGTCGGTTGATGCCGGAAGGCGGCCATCTTACCTAGGGGTAGTGGGGGGGAGGCGAGGCCCCGCGTGTGCTGCGTTACGTCATCGAGACACGACGACGTAAAGAAAAAAGGGCGGGAAATCGCGAGGCCGCCCGAAACCTCCTCCGGGCCTACCCTCTCCCAATATGGCCGCCGGTCGCTGGCGTGACGATTTGACCTTGTGTGACGTCACACCGTCGCGCCCCACCCCCCCCAACTCTCGGCGTCGTTTCCAGTCCGAGGCGAAGGCGCGCGTCGACCTGAAGAGGTCTGTGGCGTGAACGCTGACGACGTGGTGAGACGAGGTGCTGAGACGAGGTGGAGTCGGGGTGCGACGAGGAGGAGGGACGAGGCGTAGTCGGGGTGAGTAGGCGCGAGGTGGTGGGGTCTGGGTGAGTAGGCGCGAGGTGGTGGGGTCTGGGTGAGGAGGAGCGAGGTGGTGGGGGTCTGGGTGAGGAGGAGCGAGGTGGTGGGGTCTGGGTGAGGAGGAGCGAGGTGGTGGTGACGATATCGCCCTGTGGGCCAGGCGTTGTTGCTGGTTGTTGGTGATGCTGCTCTCTATTATATTATTGCTTGTGGGAGTGATGCTCCAGTTTGTCGCCGCTACTTGGTGGTGCAGGTCGGAGGATGGAGGATCGCTGGGGAGGCTGCGTGGTCTCTCTGAACTGCGGGCCCGTGTTGGGCGTCTACCAGGGCCGCGTGAGCCGCGTGGACCAGCAATGCCAGAGCATCTCGCTTGTGCAGCCGTTCCGCAACGGCGCGCGCTGCACCGTGCCAGAGCTCACCCTCAGGTGCTGCTCACACGCACGCACGCAGAGAACAGATCTGGGAGCCAGAGAACAGATCTGGGAGCCAGAGAACAGATCTGGGAGCCAGAGAACAGATCTGGGAGCCAGAGAACAGATCTGGGAGCCAGAGAGCAGATCTGGGAGCCAGAGAACAGATCTGGGAGCCAGAGAACAGATCTGGGAGCCAGAGAACAGATCTGGGAACTAGAGCCAGATCTGGGAGCCAGAGAGCAGATCTGGGAGCCAGAGAACAGATCTGGGAGCCAGAGAACAGATCTGGGAGCTAGAGACCAGATCTGGGAGCCAGAGAGCAGATCTGGGAGCCAGAGAACAGATCTGGGAGCCAGTGAACAGATCTGGGAGCCAGAACAGATCTGGGAGCCAGAGAGCAGATCTGGGAGCCAGAGAATAGATCTGGGAGCCAGAGAACAGATCTGGGAGCCAGAGAACAGATCTGGGAGCCAGAGAACAGATCTGGGAGCCAGAGAACAGATCTGGGAGCCAGAGAACAGATCTGGGAGCCAGAGAACAGATCTGGGAGCCAGAGAGCACATCTGGGAGCCAGAGAACAGATCTGGGAGCCAGAGAACAGATCTGGGAGCCAGAGAACAGATCTGGGAGCCAGAGAGCAGATATGGGAGCCAGAGAACAGATCTGGGAGCCAGAGAGCAGATCTGGGAGCCAGAGAACAGATCTGGGTGCCAGAGAACAGATCTGGGTGCCAGAGAACAGATTTTAGAATCAGAATAAATATTTAGACTGTCGGAGGAATCCAATGAGCTATGATGCTCTTTTACACAGATGTCCAGTACGGGTGGGTCAGCAAGTTACAACAACAAACAATACACACACAAAACGATAGGAGTGGAACATAAAAATAAAGGTATGCAAGGCACTGAATATATATCTTTCTCTACATCAGATGAAGCCTCCAGTAAATCACGTGACTTCTGTGTGGCCCGCCCCCTCCTACTCTGAATCCCTCCCTGTGCAGCTCATTTCTGCTCCCTCCTTCCTTCTCTCTCTTCCCTCTCGTCATCATCATCACCACCGTCACCACCTCCCTTCCCTGCGCATCTACATCATACCCTTGACTCTACTCACCTTTCTGTGGTGTGACACAGGTAACAACAACAAAAAATTCATCGCAGGATAAGCGCCACACAACTGGGGCCCCGTGTCTGTAATGAAGGGCTCGGGTGTCTTTTTTTCTACCCCCGCAGTGCGACGGATATCAAGGAGCTGAAGATCTTGGAGCTGCCGCCTGAGCCTGCGAGCTTCCAGCACACGCAGATGCTGGTTGACAACGGAACAGCACCTGTGGCGATGACCAATGGTGCCCAGTCGGCCTCTCACCCTATTGCCAGGTACCACGCGTTAACCCCAGTGTAGCATTAACAGACTGTTAGGACAAATGCTCTTAGCGAACACCTACGAAGGCCGGCAAAGCACACGAGCGAGTGGGTGGGCAGCACCGCGGCCGGCCGCCTTTGTTTCCCCGCAGTGGCGATGTTTGCACATCGCATCAGGTACCAATTTTGAGGCCGAGTCGACCTAGGGGAGGCCTAGGACCGCTTCAGATAATTGTCACTGACGTTGGCTGCGAGCGGGAATTGAACTCGGGTCGCCGGGTTCATGGCGCAGCCCGCTGACCGCTGCGCTACCGCTCCCCTAAATTCGCATTAATCACAAAACAACGCAAAGACACACATGCCCAGCACATGCTGTTATGACATTGTTCTTGTAACCAGACCACCTGTTTAAATGAAACCAAGCCCAAATATTTCAGCTCAGCGATTAATATTTACTGAGATACAGCCTCTTGTTTTTAAGCTGCAGAGTTAAGGGGGGAGGAAAGTGGGCAAAAATGTTGGTGTGTCCCAACTTTTGAGCATGTTGCACGCTGCAGAGGTTCGAGGCCATTATAGTTAATGAACGTCAGAATATCATCCATAAGAGGTTTTTTGGGTTGGATCGCGTAAATATATGTGTCGTTAAAACCCACCACCACCCGACACAACCATCTGCTTCTTTTGAGGATCTGAGAGTGGTATTTATAATGACAAAAGTTTCCATTCCTCCTTGTGCTGAGCATACATTAAGGAGCCGCACCTCCGATTAGCACGGTTGGCTTCGTATGGTGCGAACGAAGTTCAATAGGTACATAAATGAGCTCATGACTCTAGCTTTCACTCTCTCTGACTGGGCCCTCTCGCTCTCTCTGACTGGGCCCTCTCGCTCTCTCTGACTGGGCCCTCTCGCCGTCTCTGACCGGGCCCTCTCACTGTCTCTGACTGGGCCCTCTCACTGTCTCTGACTGGGCCCTCTCACTGTCTCTGACTGGGCCCTCTCGCTGTCTCTGACCGGGCCCTCTCGCTGTCTCTGACTGGGCCCTCTCACTGTCTCTGACCAGGCCCTCTCGCTCTCTCTGACTGGGCCCTCTCGCTGTCTCTGACTGGGCCCTGTCGCTGTCTCTGACTGGGCCCTCTCACTGTCTCTGACTGGGCCCTCTCGCTGTCTCTGACTGGGCCCTCTCACCATCTCTGACTGGGCCCTCTCACTGTCTCTGACTGGGCCCTGTCGCTCTCTCTGACTGGGCCCTCTCGCTGTCTCTAACTGGGCCCTCTCACTGTCTCTGACTGGGGCCTCTCACTGTCTCTGACTGGGCCCTCTCACTGTCTCTGACTGGACCCTCTCACTGTCTCTGACTGGGCCCTCTCACTGTCTCTGACTGGGCCCTCTCGCCGTCTCTGACTGGGCCCTGTCGCTGTCTCTGACTGGGGCCTCTCGCCGTCTCTGACTGGGCCCTCTCACCGTCTCTGACTGGGCCCTCTCACTGTCTCTGACTGGGCCCTCTCACTGTCTCTGACTGGGCCCTCTCACTGTCTCTGACTGGGCCCTCTCACTGTCTCTGACTGGGCCCTCTCGCTGTCTCTGACTGGGCCCTCTCGCTGTCTCTGACTGGGCCCTCTCACCGTCTCTGACTGGGCCCTCTCACCATCTCTGACTGGGCCCTCTCACCATCTCTGACTGGGCCCTCTCGCTGTCTCTGACCGAGCCATCTCGCTGTACCCGCGATGCCGTGACGCAGGCGAGGGGAGCGGGAGGCCGAGGCCGCCGATTCCTCATCGCAGCAGCAACAGCAGCAGCAGCCGCCATCCTCGCGTGCCCACACAGATGTGCCGGGCTCGACACCCTCCAAGGGGTTCCGCCGCCGACACAACTCCTGTGAGAGCCTTCGCTCACTCGCGCTGCACTGCACACAGTCGGCGTGAATGCGGGAGACGCCGCGGTGGCTAGGAGATGTTAACTCCCTCGCCTGATATACAGGAGGTCGTGGGTTCGATCCCGACCCTGACGCCTGTTATATATTTGGAGTTTGCGTGTTCTCCCCGTGGTCGTGTGGATTTTTCTCCGGGTTTTCCCTCCACATTTAGAATCAACATGTGTTTATAAAGTATTTGACTACAAAAAGTTTCCACATGATGATAAGCCACTTCATTTGTGGCCAGGTCGCTTCTGAAAAAGAGAGACATAACTGAGTGGTAAAATAAAAAATTGTTTATCGTAATGGTCAGCAGCACACTGGACATGCAACGCAGAGCTCGCGGTACGCCAATTAAAACACTTGACCACATTTCTTAAATCTCTCCCCACCGCCTCTGTTCACACAACAACAATACACCGTGGTTAAGTCGATCTGGCAGTGTCGCGCGCGGTGTGGTAAAACGTGGGTACGGTCCACCTCCTCCGATACGTCCGGTAGGTATGGTGGACTAGGCTAATGCACCGGCTCGGGGTTCACTTGAGTGGAGTCCCTTCCACCTCCACACTTTTTATTATTTATTACAACTACACGCAAGCGTCGATGCAAAGTGCCGATCACCGAACGGAGGAGTGGAGGGGGGAAAACCATTGGCGGGGACGAGGAGCGTTTACACGGGGGAGGGGAGAAGGGTAAGTGGGAAGATACCGAACATACTGGGGGGGGGGGCAAGGGGACAGGGGGGAGGAGGAGGGGAAGGGGGGGGGGGACCGGGGTTGGGGGCAGGAGGACACCTCCGCACCTTAATCTTTTTACGAACCATGATGCTTTTTTGGGGGTTGAATATAAATGTGTCATTGAACCCGCCACCACCCGACACAGCCAACTAGTAAGGGGTTTGTCACGTCAACAGAACGTGCCAATTGGTTACTCTTCCAGCACCACCGGTGTGTTGGAGAGTAAACCCACAACATTTACAATTCGAGTATGACGTTTCGCCAGTGATTACAACCAGCATCATCGGGCGATAGCCAGAATTGTGGATAAATCCTCCTCCTGTTTCGGTCTTAAATAAAAAAAAAAGGTGATGTCATCGCTGTGGGCCTTTGATCAGGTGCGAAGACCAGAGTCGGGAGGGGGGGGGGGGGGGGTTTCTTGCAGTCTGAGAATATTTCATACCCATTATTACTCGGGTTAGTTGGCTTATTAGTTATTCACAGTTTTTATCGACCGCGAGCGACGGCCGTCGCGCACCGACGGCTCGGCGTCGAGTCGTGACCGGGAACGCGAGGGGCGACGCTCCGCGTGCGGCAGGGTCGTCGAGCAACCGGCAGGCGCTGATGGGCACGACCCCAAAGCGCAACGCCGGCGGCCGCGGCGGCGGTGCCGGCCCCGCCGCCGGCGGACGGCGCTCCGGGCGCGACGAGGACTGCTTCGCCGACGACCTCGACGACCTCCTCGACACGGAGTTCGACTTCGAGAAGAACCTCGC
Organism: Petromyzon marinus; assembly: GCF_048934315.1. Lineage (NCBI taxonomy): Eukaryota > Metazoa > Chordata > Hyperoartia > Petromyzontiformes > Petromyzontidae > Petromyzon > Petromyzon marinus. The sequence continues at coordinate 10,509,653 of NC_133723.1, forward strand.
GCTGTTCGACAAGGCCGCCGTCTTCCAGGTGCCGGAGCCGCGTGCCGGGCCGCCGAGCTAAGCGGCCGTTTGAGCCTGGGCAGCGCGTGGAGGGGCGGCCACCGCGGGTGGAATGAATTGGGGTCCTTTGCAAGGCTTCGTCGCTACGCGCCTCCGGCTGCCTTGGTTGGCTACGCACGGCGCGAAAGACGTTAAATATACATGCGTACGTGTGAAGTGAGCAGCAGAGAGCCAGTGCAGTCGCCTGCTCCCCTCCGTTATGTATAAATGGTGCGTGCCGCACTGCGAGTCGGTGGTTTACACTCGCGTTCGTCTATGAAGAGCTGTGGTGCAGCGGTTAGCGCGCGCTGCATTAGGTATGTATGTTGAACTTATTTTGCACCGTCCGTAGCTAACCGTGCTGCCCACACCACCCGCTCGTGCTCCGTGCCTGCCTTCACACAGGTGCAGCTTGCTGACAGTTCTTGCCCCAACAGCCTGTTAGAGGCTATACGTTGATCTCGTGTCTTTGTGTGTGGTCGCGTAGCGGTTAGAGCATCGTGCTATGAACCCGGTGCTGGCCACACCACCCGCTCGTGCCGTGCCGGCCTTCACACGTCCTACTGAACGTCATTGAAGAAGACCTTTGTAGCTCATCGGATTCCTCCGGCATAAAAAAAAAAATATTCTGATTCTGCAACTCGCGAACGGCACTTGCCCCAAGGGCGCGTTAGGAGGCTGTACGGTGACGCCCGAGTTCGATTCCCGCTCACGGCCAACGCCTGTGACGATTATCTGAACCGGTCCTCTGCCTGCAGGAAATCGAGATGCACCATGGCGGAGGAGGGCCAGCGAGCGTGCAGTCCAACGGGGCGGCGGCGCGCACTCGCGGCACCCCGCCCGCCGACACGCAGAAGTACAGGCACGACGAGAACGTACTGGCGGCGGCTCCCAGCGAGTTCCACAGGATCGACGTGCCCCAGCCGGGGCCCAAGCTGTACTGCACAGGTGTGCACCGCGCGCAAAGACACACGCGTACGCGCAGGAACACTCCCCCCACGCCGTGTAGCCTTGACACGATGGACATCCCACGGCCTGCAGCCACATGGTGTGACGACAACAACGTAAACACAAACACCACCACCAGCACGGCGCGGTAACTGCTACACTACCGCTCCCCGCACACACTCGTACACGGGCACACATGGACACTCGCACGCGCCAATACCTGGTCCAGTGTGTAAACATCGCCACTGGGGAGACAGAGGCGGCCGGGTGTGCCGTTGGCCACCCACCCCCTCGTGTGCCGTGCCGGCCTTCATAAGTGTTGCTCGCGAACGGCCTTTGCCCGAGAGTCTGTTAAGGCTATAGAGGGGATCTTTGTCTTTGTACCCACGTGTGCGTGCGTGCGCGCTGAGACACGGGGATGGTGGTGCCCAGCGTGAGCCCAGCGCTGCACCGGCAGCTCTTGGGAGCGGCGGAGCGAGCGGGGCTCACGGCGGAGCGGCGCCGCGACGTGCTGGGGGTGTGCGCCACGCAGATGGCGCTGTCCCTGCTCGGGGGCTCCAACCGGTGCGCTCGCTCACACACTCACACGCTCGCTCACACATTCACACGCACGCTCACACACTCACACGCTCGCTCACTAACACGCTCGCTCACACTCACACACACGCTCGCTTACACACTCAAACGCTCGCTTGCTAACACACTCGCTCACACACTCACACGCTCGCTTGCTAACACACTCGCTCACACACTCACACGCTCGCTCACACGCTCGCTCGCTAACACGCTCGCTCGCACACTCACACGCTCGCTTGCTAACACGCTCGCTCACACACACGCTCACACACACACTCGCACGTTCGCTCACACACTCACGCTCGCTCACACACTCACACGCTCGCTCACACACTCACACGCTCGCACACTCACACGCTCGCTCACACACTCACACGCTCGCACACACACACGCTCGCTCACACACTCACACGCTCGCTCACACACTCACACGCTCGCTCACACACTCACACGCTCGCTCACACACACGCTCACACACACACTCACACGCTCGCTCACACACTCACACGCTCGCTCACACACTCACACGCTCGCTCACACATTCACACGCTCGCTCACACACTCATACGCTCGCTCAGACACTCACACGCTCGCTCACACACTCATACGCTCGCTCACACACTCACACGCTCGCTCACACACTCACACGCTCACACACACACTCACACGCTCGCTCACACACTCGCTCGCTAACACGCTCGCTCACACACTCACATGCTTGCTCGCTAACACGCTCGCTTGCTAACACGCTCGCTCACACACACGCTCGCTCACACACTCACACGCTCGCTTGCTAACACGCTCGCTCACAAACTCACACGCTCGCTCGCTCACACGCTCGCTCGCTAACACGCTCGCTCACACACTCACAGGCTCGCTTGCTAACACGCTCGCTCACACACTCACACACACGCTCGCTTACACACTCAAACGCTCGCTTGCTAACACACTCGCTCACACGCTCGCTTGCTAACACGCTCGCTTGCTAACACACTCGCTCACACACTCACACGCTCGCTCACACGCTCGCTCGCTAACACGCTCGCTCGCACACTCACACGCTCGCTTGCTAACACGCTCGCTTGCTAACACGCTCGCTTGCTAACACGCTCGCTCACACACTCATATGCTCGCTTCCTAACACGTTCGCTTACTAACACGCTCGCTCACACACTCACATGCTCACTCACACACTCACACGCTCGCTCACACACTCACACGCTCGCTAACACACTCACATGCTCACTCACACACTCACACGCTCGCTCACACACTCACACGCTCACTTGCTAACACGCTCGCTCCCACACTCACATGCTCGCTCACACACTAACACGCTCGCTCACACACTCACACGCTCGCTAACACACTCACATGCTCACTCACACACTCACATGCTCGCTAACACACTCACACGCTCACTCACACACTCACATGCCCGCTAACACACTCACACGCTCGCTCGCTAACACGCACACTCCCATGCTCACACACCTACTCGCACACTCAAACACTCACGCTTACTAACACACTCGCACGCTCGCACACTCAAACACTCACATGCTCACTAACACACTCACACGCTCACTAACACACTCACACGTTCACTAACACTCACACGTTCACTAACACGCTCACTAACACACTCACTAACAGACTAACACACTCACTAACACACTCACATGCTCACTAACACACTCACACGCTCACTAACACACACACTTGCTCGGTGTTTTACTTTGTTTTTACGTTGTTGCTTATTCCGGTGACCCAGGTCACTTTTGCAAATGAGACTCATCCTCTGTTCTGGCTTTAACAAACTCAACTTTAATCTCAGAATCAGAATATTTATTTATACTGGAGGAATCCATTGAGCTATGAAGGCCTTTTTCACTGATGTCCAGAATCTACACATGAACTGCAAAGTAAAATACAAAGAACCGGGCGCCACCGACGCACGTGGCCTGTAATCTGGCGCCGTGGAAGCACCGAGGTTTGGTGGATTGCACTAAACGTCGTGAAGCTCCCCTTCCCGTTGGGCGTCGAGGAAGTGCCGTAACCCTGGCTCACCGGGAGAATAGGGTACAGCGAAGTAAAAACTAATCTCAAATTATGTTTATTATACCAGGTTAGGCCCTACTGAGCTATATAGCTCTTTTCAGAAGCGACCTGGCCACAAATTATAGCCCAATGAAGTGGCTAAGACCTGGCCACAAATGATAGCCCAATGAAGTGACTAAGATCATCTATCACATCAGTATGGGATAGAATGTTGCACCCTCGCACGTGTGTGGGTTTTTTGCAGGTCCTCCGGTTTTTATTTGCTCATTATATCGATTAAAATATTATCAAATGTTGGTGCCGGCTTGCCGCCTGGCCGTAGCCTTTCCACCGTTCTTCCTCCTGGCGCCTCTGCGTCGTGCACACAAATGTAAAGACCCTCCGGAAAAAAATAGTCCTCGGGCTCAGCGTGGCTTCCTGGGCAACCATTGGACATCTGTGAGAAGGGCTTTGCAGCTCATCGGATTCCTCCTGTATAAATATTCTGATTCTGAACTAAGTAGCTATTGTTATTATTAGATAATGAATGGGCGGATGCCATGCCATGGGTATCCATCCTTGCCACGCGGCCGCGCGAATTAACGCAGCTACTGTGTGTCTCTCACACACCCGCGTGGGTGCGTCTGCGTGCGTGCGTGTGTGTGTGTCTCCCGCCCACATACGCGTGCGCAGCATGGACCCCAAGAACTCGCATCAGCGGCCCACGGTGGTGGTGCTGTGCGGGCCGCACCGGCGCGGCGCGCAGGGCGCGTGCGTGGCGCGCCACCTCGCCAACCGCGACGTGCACGTCATCGCGCTCGTGCCGCGCGCGCCGCCGGGGGGCCTCGCCGAAGAGGTGCGGCTGCTGGAGAGGACGACGACGGCCCGGTGCGTCGGCAGCGTCGCCGGTAAGGAGCGCCGGGCCCCCCGAGCCGCCTCGCGTCCCGCCGCCGCCGCCGCCCCCCCGCCCCCCGCCCCGAGGCAGGTGAAGCCGAGCCCGCGAGAGGGAATCTTCGTGTCGCCCCCTCCCCTCAGAGCTGCCCGGCACCGCCGTGGACCTCGTCGTCGAGTGCCTGCTGGGCGACCCCGACGAGAGCCCGGGAACCGGCGGCGGCGTCGGCGCCGCCGGTCCGCTCGGCCACCTCAAGCCGCCGCGGGAAGCGGCCGCCTGGGCCGCGGCGAACCTGGCCCCGCTGCTTGCCGTCGATCCGCCGCCTCCGGCGCAGAACGCGCCCAGCAAGGCCGGCGGCGTCGCCTTCGCGGCCAAGTGGTCGCTCGTGCTGGGCCTGCCGTCGAGCCTTGGCGAGGGCGCGGGCCGCGTGTACCTGTGCGACGTGGGCATCCCCGTGCGGGTGTTCGAGGAGGTGGGCATTGCCTATCACTCGCCCTTCGGCTGCAAGTTTGTCATTCCGCTGCACAGCACGTAAAAGCGATCGGGGTGCGACTGTGCGTATGTGCGAGTGTGCGGCATGTGTGTGTGTGTGTGTGATGGGGAGCAGTCGCACGGCGGTTAGCGCACCGAGCTTTGGACCTTGGCGCCCCAAATTCCGATTCCCGCTCACGACCGATGACAGCGTCAAATATTTTAACTGGCCCTGGCACCTCCCTTAGGTCAACTCGGCTTCGAATGAATACCTGGCGCAATGTGTAAACATTGCCACCGAGGAGACAAAGGTGCGTGGCGCTGGCCACCCACTTCCTCGTGTACCGTGCCGGCCTTCATACGTACTCGCTCGCAGCACTTTCCCCAACATTCTGTTGAGGTTGCATGGGGGAGCTTCGTCGATGTGTGTGCAAGCCGTTGAGTGTGGTGGTCACGTGTCGCAGGTCTCGTGAGATACGCCAGGGGTGAGGAATCTTACCGGATGCCGAATTAAGCCGATTACATACCTCCGATTAGCACGGTTGGCTACGTGCGGAATGTACGTACGTACGTACGTTCAGGGGGCAGCCACACGTTCACGCGCACACACAACACACACACACTCCGCGGTCGCTCCCATCACTGCAAGAGGCCCTCAGTGACGGGAGCGACGCCACGGCGTTTCCAGGTCGTAGATAATACCCCGGCACGGTAGTTGGAATAACGGTGGAGCTTTCTCACTCATTTCTCCGCCGCCCCCCCCGGCCAGCTTCTGTTCATGGGTATGCCACGGTTAAATCGATGGGGAGGTGTCACGTGTGGTGATGATGATGGGGGGGAAAAGTGTGGGTTTACTCCCACCTCTTCTGAGACATCTGGCCGGCATGAAAGAGTAGGCCAAAGTCACCCTCGATGAGAGTTCGCTCGCGTGGGAGGCCCCTTCCACAAGCCACTGCAGGGCTGCACCGTTACCTTTCTTTACCTTGTACGCGATTACTAAAGCTAAACTATGTTTGTATTTTACCAGGTAAGGCCCACTTGAGCTGTACAGCTCTTTTTCTGAGGCGACCTGGCTATCACAAATGACAGCTCAAAGAAGTGGCTTGTGTGGCAATGTAGAGCAGCCAAGTGACTATGAAACGTGTGATGTCGGTTCTAAATGTGGAGGGAAAAACCAGAGGTACCCAGATAAAAATCCACGTGACCACGGGGAGAGAGACACGCAAACTGCAAATATACAGCAGCGGGCGTCCGGGTCGGGATCGAACCCACAAACCTCCAGTATATCAGTCGAGGTAGTTAACATCTCCTAGCCACCGCGGCGCTTAGTTCAGCTCGCACTGACGGTTCAGTATCGTTCCGCGAGCCTTTTCGAAGCGGTGGTCCCCACGCGTTGTGGCGGGCCGAATCGCGCGCCTCCGATTTAGCACGGTTGGCTTCGTACGGTGTGAAAGAAGTCCAGCGTACGTCCAGTGACGTAGGCGCCCCAGCACCTGACATGGGAAAAACTGGGGGGGGGGGGGGAGGGGCGGCAGGGTCATGGGGGGAAGAGAGAGATGAAGTCACGGAGCACGGTCCGGGGATTCGTGGGTAAAGTTTGATTCTCTTTGTTGAAGTTGCGTTTTTATCGAGTTCGGTTCATTGAGCGAAGTTTGCGAGCGCGTGACGAGTAGACGCCGGCACGACGGTGAGAATGCGTGGTTCGGGTGTACACCGGACGAGAGGCTTGAATACGCGCGGCGTCTGGTGACCAAAGCAACTCAGGATTCGCCAAATATCTCCACAGGTCTCTGAAGCTAAGCAAGGGGTTGAGCCCCCGGGGTGGTGCTTAGCTGCGCGAGTTCCACGCACGGCAGGTTGTCATAGGCTGCTGCTGCTGCTGTGGCAACGTGGGTGAGGGCGGCAAGAGGGCATTGTAACACAAACCCGTTGTTGCGCTGTTCCTGTACTACTATGCATCCACATCTGTACTCCCCACCTGCAACCCGCACGGCAATGGTACGGTCAAATGACCCCCCCCTTTGACATGCACGGGTGTGGTTGGGGGAGGCACTCATCCAGCAGTGGGTTGACAAAGAGGGGTGGGGCTGTACATGTACATACGTTGTTGGTAATGGGAGTGCTCTGCCTGGGCATATTTCCCTGCACACTGTGGGGTACGCGAGTACACACGTGTTGACGCACGTGTTGACGCACGTGTTGACGCACGTGTTGACGCACGTGTTGACGCACGTGTTGACGCACGTGTTGACGCACATGTTGACGCACATGTTGACGCACATGTACGGTTGTTTTAGGCCATAATTCGTGAGAATCCCCCATGTTAGGTACAGATTACCTATAATCGCTGGGTGGCATTTAACTCATGGCGTTAGCTCTTGGGTTCCAGGCGGCTGAATGTGATTGAACTGGGTCCTCCATTGTGGCGAGTTGATGGTCTCAGTTTAACACGTAGTCGTCGACTTTTGCGACCAATATTATCCATGAGGTTTTTTTGGGGATTAGATCGCGCCACCACCCGACACAGCCAATTAGTAAGGATGGTCACGTAAACAAAACGTGCCAGTTCCTCGTTCAGCACACCGGTGTGTTGGAGATTAAACCCACAACATTTACAATTCGAATACGACGTTTCATTGGTAATTACAACCAGCCTCACCACCGCAAATGTTGTGGGTTTAATCTCCAATACACCCGTTTGCTGATATCGTAACTTAATTGGCACGATTTGTTTACGTGACAAACCTGACTAATTGGCTGTGTTGGGTGGTGTCGGGTTTAACGACACATTTATAGTTACGCCATCCAATCCAACAAAAAAACACTTGGATTGATGGTCTCAGCTCGGTCACCATTTACTGCACACACACACAACAGCAACAACAACATCGCATTCAATTTGGTTCTGCACTTAATTTGCTGTTAAATTTAGCTCTGAGATTGCAAAAAATCGGTTTGACTGTTACATAACGAACAGCAGTAGTGGGGGCAAGAGCTGCCCTCTCCTGTGTGTGTGTGTGTGTAGAACAAATGTCGCTTAAATAATTCGGATGTAGCTCTGTGATATCCACTTCTGTGGGCCGTTGTCTAGTACAGAGGGGGGTCGCACTGTCCTGTGAGAGTTACGAATCGTTGCTTTGTCTCGTGTCGTGACGCGACGCTGATAGCAACAATCGTGATTCAATTAGGGCAGCAACATACAACATACAAAATACGGAACAAAAATTGTGGAATTTATTTGGACACCCGAGTATGGCCAGTGCCTATGTTTGCCGTACCTGTGAAGGGAGCCACAGTTTACACGTCAATCTTAAGTGTCGTAAATGTGCATACAGCAAACATTTTTTTATTTTTATTCCACGTACGCTGACGAACGTGGTTTCCGATTTGGGCTTTCGTCCGATATTCCCCGCCCGCGCCCAAATGGGTGAAGTTGGCGATGGTAATTGCCATAATGCCACGCGAAGGATTTGTCATGTTTGGCCACGCCGAATTTTACTGTTGCCATTGTTGAGCACTGTCAGTTACATAGAAAATAAAGATGTTTTGTTCATGCGTTTATTGCAGAATCTCGTCTTGTGTTTTATGAGGTTTGACAGTATTGCAGATGTATGTATAGTATGTATGTTGTGTTTAATTTGATGTCCATCCCCCCCCCCCCGCACCTCTGTATGGTGCGAAATATGTTGAACTTCTTTCGCACCGTACATAGCCAACCGTGCTAATCAAACTAAACACACAAAAAGCAATTCTAAACGCATGAGTTTTTCATCCAGATGAGAGGCTGGTAGCAAGTTCTGCTCACGTAACCGTGTTTCGTTTATTGAAGGGTTTTACAAAAATTACGGGTGAAACATTGAGGCAGGCGAGGAAGAGCACGAACAAACACGTTAAGGCCGTCGTGAACAAGAAGAACAAGCAGTTAAATCCCTGGCCTTTGATCTCCACCCTGCAACTTCTGGGCCACAACCCTAAACCACATCCACTGCACAAATCATGGCAGCAGTGGCAGCAGCTGCTGATGTGGTTATACTCGATGATTGATTCACGAATGGGAAAATTGTAAACTCTCCGGGCAGTGTGCAGTGTCGTCTGTGGTCCCCACCCAGGACAAAACCACGGGATGAATCGATGCCCGAATCGATGCCCGAATCTCAGATTCGCCACTCAGCTACTCCTGACGCGACCGTCTGGCTCATCAACCACCTCCATGGAGAATCATGGCTCATCATCATCAACAGCCACACGAGGAAAAGGACGGACCCATAGCCTCATACTCAGACCCATAGCCTTATACTCAGACCCATAGCCTCATACTCAGACCCATAGTCTCATACTCAGACCCATAGCCTCATACTCAGACCCATAGCCTCATACTCAGACCCATAGCCTCATACTCAGACCCATAGCCCCATACTCGCCCAAAGACCCAGACCTGTATAGAGACCCAGACTCACATAGAAACCCTTATAATCACATACAGATCGATATGAAGGAGGCATCATCACCACAGCGATCTTATCTTAAAGGAATGTATATAGCACCTTATCCAAGGCACTTTACACATAATTAACGGTACATATGGATGTAATGGTGGAGATGAGGTGAATTAATAGATGAAGTAATGGGCAAATCTGTGATGCGTGAATTCGGTGAAAGTAAAATTGGTGGCAGTAAATGATAACGAATGGTGTGAATGAATGATTTCATTTCAGTTTCATCTATTAGGTATAACCCTGTGAGTCATGCGGCTCTTGACTCGGGTGCAACCGCAACAAACAAAAACATGAACAAGAAACATCTTAAAGTGACTACACGCAACAGAAAAAGCCAGGAAAAAACAGCAAAGTCTTCCAGAAAAAACACCGTATTTCAACGTGTGTGCAAAAATCACAGTGGTATGCAAGTCAAACAATAACCATAAGACAATTTAGATTAAAGTTATCAGGCTAACATGCCTAAACCAAAACGTCTACAAAATCACCAAAATAAAGCTATTAAAACAATGTAACAGTTATCATAGGAACTGATTCAAATGTAACAATAAACGATATACAAAACATGTACGACCAAACTTTGCAGCTATAGCTGGCTGCATGAGTTACTCCATAACAGCAGGAGTAGCAGTATCAACAAGATCAGCACACTATAATCAAAACTCAAAATCATACTTTGCAACGGCCATCCGGAACGATACATTTGATTTCAGGCAATTCTGAATAGCAGTGGCAGCTAGGGGTGTACAACTCCTCGGGCAGTTTTGAGTGATGATCTCACAGGTAGTGATCCAAGTTGCAGTGTATTGGCGATAGCATTCCAGACCCTGGGGGTATCAATAGAAAAGGCCTTTCCTCCAGTATTTGTACGGCAATAAGGAATGTGAAGCTGGTAAATGAGCGAAGACCTTAGGTCACATTTGTTCTTAGAAACAATGATGAATGGGGAATGAGTGAAAGCCATATAATGAGAATATTAAGAGGGAAAAATAACAGTGGCGGTTATGACAGGGAGATTAAGGGGTGGGGTCGTGGGTTGAGCTAGGGAATAAGTGTTGAGTGCAGAGCGGAAACTTGGTGAGCGAAGGTGACCACTGAATGTGGAGGGGGGGGGCGAGAAGAGAAAAAGAGCAAAAGCGTGGATTGAGCGCAAGGAGAAGGATCAGAGAACAAAGATTGAGGACGTAGCGAGCGAGAAGACACGTAGAAAGATGCAGGCATGGCAAGTCATGGTGGGGCAAGTCCATTGAAGGGAATTGTAGACCAGGGTGAGGAATTTGGCACCGGTAGTATACAGGGAGCCAGTGCAGTTGCACGAGGAGGGTCGAGGCATTAGAATTATAAGGTTGAATATTATCCGAGTTGAGTTGTTTTGGATTTGTTGAATGGAGGACAAAGAGTAAACGGGCAGATGGAACATAGAGTTGCAGTCGTCCAGACGAATATGGATAAGGGAATGGATGAGGAGTTTTTCAGCAGAGGTTGAAATATGTGGTCGGATTTTGCGAATGTTGAACATTTGAAACCGGCAAGCACGGGTAGTGGTCATCTGGCTCATCAACCACCTCCATGTAGAATCACAGCTACGGTTCGACATCAACATCAGCCGTGCGGAGAAAAAGTTAATATCTCTTGGAAGCCATGAAGCAATGAATAAGGGCCGCAGCCCGAAACATCGCCTATATAATTTATATAGAGAGCACCTTCAATCAAGACGCTTGGCATAGCTTACAATACGGTGACAATAGAATGATATAGTTGACAGGGGGGGCGTGCTAAAAGGTGTTGAGGAACGAGTGACAGCGATAGAGGGGCCTGGTTTGCAGATCGTTGCAACGGAAACGATCTTCCTCATTGCCGTTGCAATTTGGAGCGCCACATGTATCTGCACCCCCTCACTATTTGACTGACACGTCCGAGGCATTTATGCATTTAGAAACCTGCGTCTTAAAGAGTTTTTTTGGCTGCTATAAATTTCCACGTGATGATAAGCCACTTCGCCGAGCTATTATTTGTGATAGCCAGGTCGCTTCTGAAAAAGAGCTGTACAGCTGGGTGGGCCTTACCTGGTAACACAAAAATAGTTTTAAGTTTTATCTGAGTTGGGTATCCACCCCTAACCTTAACCAACATGTTGTGGTACTTTTACATCTAGAGAAAAAAAAAACTCAGTCTACTCGATGTCACTACCGCCACCCTCCATCCACACCTCAACCTCAACCCGCTCCGGCTGCGTGTAGAGCTTGAAGCCGCCCGCATCCACCTCCGCGTCCGCTCCCGAGGCAGAACCCTCTTCATCCGCGTGCTCTACCTTGACGCCGGGCCACGTCGCGAAGTCGTCGCCAGCTCCCGGCTCGTGTTTCGCCACGTCCACGGCGAAGGAGGGGCGGCGGCGCTCCGTCTGGGAGCCGGGCCCCTCGCCTGCTTCTTCCTTGACGGCCTCCGGAGCGAGCCCGTCGCGTTCTCCAGGCTCTCGCTTCACCGACGCGGGGACGGCGGCGGGACTCGGCGCGCCGTTTCGCTCCGCCTCTCTCGCTCCACGGAGCTCTCCCAGCGGCCTGCCGCGAGTGACGAGCTCCCCGCGCTCCCGGTCAGAAAACCACGCGGGGTGGACGTCCAGCAGGGAGTCGAGCGTCCACCCCGGGCGGACCACGGGGTGCCCGAACCCCTCCCCACGGTCACAACCACCGTCTCCCCTCGGAGCAGAAGTGACATCGTCCCCGCGGCTCTCCTGCGCCGCTGGCCACGTCTCAGGACCGGGGTTCCCTGCCGGTTCTCGCCCCGCGAGGGACAGGCCCGCCGCGGGTCCTCTTCCTCCGCGGTGGACAGACCTCGCAATTTCCCCGCCGTGGGCCTTCTCGTGAGCGTTTCGGTTCCTCGAAAGCTTGAACGTCTTGCCGCACACGGCGCACTCGTAGGGTCTCGGGCCCGTGTGCGTCTCTTGGTGCCTCTGAAGGTCTTCTGGGCCCGCAAACACCTGGCCGCAGAAGGAACACCCGTGGACCCTCCGCCTCATGTGTATCCTTCGGTGCTTCTTGAGGTAGCCCAGCTGCGCGAACGCCTTGCCGCAAACGGTGCACTCGAAAGGCTTCCCGCCGGCGTGTATCCTCCGGTGCTTGCGCAAGCTCCCCATGTCGGCGAAGGCCCTCCCGCACGCGCCGCACACGAACGGCCTGTCGCCCGCGTGCGCCCTCTCGTGGACGCGCAGGTGGCCCAGGTGCGCGAACGCCTTGCCGCACACGGCACAGTCGAGCGACCTGCCGGCCGCGTGCGTCTCAGCGTGCCGCCGGAGGTGCCCCGGCCGGGCGAAGCACCTGCCGCACACGCCGCAAGCGAGCGGGGCGTCGCGCGCGTGAGTCGCCCGGTGCTTGCGGAGGGTTGTCCGCTGCGCGAAGGCCTTGCCGCAGGCCTCGCACGCGAAGGGCCTGTCGCCCGTGTGCGTCCGCCGGTGCCTGTGCAGGGTGGTCGACTGCGCGAACGCCTTGCCGCACTCCTCGCACTTGAACGGCCTCTCGCCCGTGTGCGTCCTCCCATGGATGGTCATGCTGCTCCGTTGGTCCGTACCGTAGGGGCACTGGTCGCACTGGTACCGCTTGGCGCAGGACGGCATCGAGTATCCCTCCTCCACCCCGTCCTCCACCCTGTACTCCACCCCGTACTCCACCCCGTCCTCCACCCCGTCCTCCTCCACCTCCTCCTCCACCTCCTGCTTCACCTCCGCCTCCTTCTTCACCACCTCTTGCTTCACGACCTCCACCACCTCCTCCATCCCCTCCTCCACCCCCTCCTCCTCCTTCACCTCCTCCACCTCCTCCTTCACCACTTCTTGCTTCACCATCTCCTCCTTCACCACCTCCTCCATCCCCCCCTCCTCCTCTTTCATCTCCTCCACCTCCTCCTTCACCTCCTTCACCATCTCCTCCTTCACCACCTCCTCCATGTGATTCTATGCAGCAGCGGCAGAGGTGGAAGTGGCTACCACAGAAAACAAAACATCCAGCGTGCATACGGCCTTCCGTTAGCGTCAGCATCCGGGGCTTATGGGTTATAAAAGACAAACATCACCCCCTCCCCGTATTGCTTGAACAGTAGCACCTAGAAAGGCCGGAATGTCACGAGAGGTGGTGGGGTGGCTAGCACCACGACCGGCTGTCTCCATCGTGCCGATGTTTACACAAGGAGCAAATCGACTTCAGGGGAGGCCCAGGAGAAGTTCAAAAGCACTCGTCATGTATAATAGATAATGCATACCTATAGATACACATGCACACAAAATATGAACATTTCTCCAATTAGTCGTGTAACAATAAAAACATGAGCAGGAAAAATGTCTTCTTCATACACACATCTCTCCACATACAAAATAAAAGCATTATTATTTAAGTATCAGCCACACAGCCATCTGGGAAAACGCAATTTCAGCAGCATTGCTACAGTGCAAGCAAAACTCTGGACCGATTTCGACATTCAGTTTCTCATCAGCAGAGTCTGGCTCGCTTGAATGATTGGTTCAACACGTGAAAAACTCGAGGCCAGTTTCGACATTTAGTCTCTCATCAGCCAAAGTCAGTCGTGGCTTGAACCACTGGTTTAGCACAAGCAAAACTCTGGACCAGTTTCAACATTCAGTGTCTCATCAGCAGAGTCTGGCTCGCTTGAATCAATTCTGGTGAACTACCCATCTTACAGGCAAGGAGCTTATCTTTACAATCGCAAATTAATTTTGTCAATTAGTCATTTAGGTTGTTTAGATAATTGCTATTTTGTTTAAATCGACGTTATTTCCTGCGACCAAAATGACTTCAACTCCCGTTGAGAACCCCGCAGAGGCAGCGTTAGAAATTCCACGTTCCTGTTTCGGGGACGAGTCTATCCATAGGACGGTCCCTGTTGACTTCCCCCCTTTTCTCTGAGACAAACGTGGTACTTATTTTATCGACCCCAGAGGCGGGGACGATGATGATGGGCTGAGTCAACTCCCAGGATTTGAACTCGCAATTAATCTACTGCTGCTTTAGTGCAGTGATTAAGGCGCTGCCCCATAAGAAATTGAGTTTGATTCTTGGTCATGGGCTAACCAACTTCAGTGGCGAGTGACCAGTATGTACAGTAGATTACCTACTATAATCACCCAGAAATGTCTGTCCGTCCCGCGCGTGACGTCACTCCACATGAGGCCACCCCCCCCCCCCGTGACGTCACTCTACATGTGGACCACCGCTCATTAATATTCATGAGTGGGTGGATTTTTACACGAACGCAGAGGAAGGTCGATCTGAATTAAATCATTTATTATGCAAAGTCGCTTCAAATATGACGACGTTTCTTTACAGAAAGTGACGGTAAAAAAATAAATCTACCCAGCACAGTGCTACATCCGTGTGTGACGTCACTGCAAAAGAGCCCTCCCTTAATATTCATGTACGGGTGGAAATTTACACGGATGGATAAGATCGCGCACTCCACATGCCACACCCCTCCCCTCATTAATAATGAGCGGGTGACGTCACTCCACGTGCCGCACCCCTCCCCAATAACCATTAGCGGGTGACGTCACTCCACGTGCCGCACCCCTCCCCAATAACCATTAGCGGGTGACGTCACTCCACATGGGGCACCCCCCCCCCCCCATTGATAATCATGAGCTGAACATTTTTTCTATTGAATATTTCAGATTTACTGTAATATACACCCGTCCTTGAACGGGCAAAAAAGCTAATAATCAATTGTTTAAAATGCCTTTTGTTTGCACATTGTTGCACAACAATACGTTTATAGGTGTCGTGTAAATGGATTTTTTTGGGGGGCTTCTAATTAATTTACGACGTGAAATTGGCACGAATAAACAAATAAGACAAAGCTAAATAACCCCGTGTGACAAGTGACCGTATTTGCTGCGGCGTGCTTACCCACTCCACTCTGGCAGACAGCGTTGGGTTGATGCACGGCTCTCCGCTCTTGTTTCAACACCCACGTGGTTGACGATCGCCGGACTGATGAGGCTTTAAGACAGGCGAATTACACGCAGCTTGTCGCCGGGTCGAACCGTGTATACTTTCTGTGCGTGTTGCCGTAGTTGTCAGCCATGGAAAATGTATATGCGTGCGGTATTTGCATTAAGTTGTTGCGTGTAGCGTATAATGTAGTGTAACATTTGACGCTGAAATCAATCGTAGCCACTCTCTTTCTGTCACTCCACCACGGTGCCAATCACCGGACTGGGTTACGGCCTCTGGAGCGGTTTCGCCGAATCGGTCCGGGGCCGCCGGATAATGTTGAAAGCAGCCGGATGATAATCGATTATCATCTTGTGTGCGTCTGGCCTCTTTCGCACCGTACGTAGCCAACCGCGCTTGGTCGACCAGTCCTCCCCCTAAGCCGCCTTTCACGCACCAAGCCACCACGAGAGACCCAGCGTGGCGAAGTATGGTCAAAGCAACCGCGCGTGACAGACGAATGGAACAAAGAACCGTGCTCGCGTGGAGCCGTGCCAGACCCGGGCCGGGGACTCCACTCGGGAGCTTCCGCGTCCTCGACTTGCGTGACGTCACATCCGCACGCCGCCGTGACGTCACGTCGTATATTTAATACAAAAGACAAATATTGACACTTAAACGGTGTTTTAAGGTTCATAAACTGGTTGTTTTTACACGAATGCTTTCCTCGTGAATACAGCTATTTAATAGTTGGGAACACAAGTGCAATTAACAATCAGGAATCGATTGTTTGAATGACCATCTGAGCCAATGGTGTAAAGATAATGCAGTCTCTTTACCCATTGACTCGCTTCTGGCTCTGTTCAGAATCAGGACATCGACTTTTACACTGCAGGAATCCGATGAGCTATCAAGCTCTTTTTTTCAGTTGAGGTACAGGGTAAGAATGTGATAACAATCCAACATGATAACGGTGCAAAATACAAGAGACGTAAACAAATCACCCAAAACACAAACAAATACAACACTCAAACATCCACATCCTACCAGACTTAACTTATTGTTCAAAAGTGACCTGGCCACAAATGAAACATTAACAAAGTGGGGCATTATTTGGACATTTATAGCATCAAAATAATCGACACATTCTAAACGCATGTTGTTTGAAGAATTCTATGAGGACCATGGCCCGAAACGTCGCCTATTGCCTATTTCTCCTCACGATGTCTATTTCGGTGTTTGTGCTGTTAATAATTAGGACCATTCCCCGAAATGTATCATGTTGTAATATATTTCCCTTGTTAAGGCCACACGGTTGTTATTGACGAATACGTTGAGTTTGTGTAAATTATTGTTTAAAATTAAATTTGCTACGCAACATCGCCCATTAATTTCCACACGATAATAAGCCAATTTGCCGAGCTACCAACGTCTCAGTGGGCTTTACTTAGACATATAAAATAGTTTTATTTTAGATATATATTTTAAGCGGGTTTGTTTTTTTGTATTGTTTCTGTGACGTTCTGACCCAGTGCATCTGTGGACGTGTGACAAAGAGCTTTATAGATCATCAGATTCCCCCAGTATACAGTCTGATTCTGAACTAGGCCCATTGCCCGAAACGTTCCTTGTTGTTATTGACGAGTACGTCGAGTTTATTTATATCAGCGCTTAAAATTATAGTCACGAAACATCATCGGTCGCTGGATACGAGTGCTGGCATGACGTCACAGCGAGACGGACGAGCGCTCCTCGTCGTGACGTCATCGCGCGAATGATGACGATAGGGGGCGCGATGACGTCAGGACGAGTGCGTGACGAGAAGGAGGAGAGGTCATGGCGGGGTCGACGGTGCTGCTTCTGCGACTGTGGACGTGAGCGTCGCGGGACGCTCCGAGGTGCCTCGCTCGCTGCTTGCCGCCCTCTCCCTCGCGGCAATGCCGCACAGCGCGTGTGTAGTGTGTGTAGTGTGTGCTGTGTGTGCAGTGTGTGTAGTGTGTGTGTCGTGTGTGTAGTGTGTGTGTGCAGTGTGTGTAGTGTGTGTGCTGTGTGTGTAGTGTGTGTGCTGTGTGTGTAGTGTGTGTGTCGTGTGTGTGTGCTGTGTGTGTTGTGTGTGTGCAGTGTGTGCTGTGTGTGTAGTGTGTGTGTGTGCAGTGTGTGTAGTGTGTGTGCTGTGTGTGTAGTGTGTGTGCTGTGTGTGTAGTGTGTGTGTGCAGTGTGTGTAGTGTGTGTGTCGTGTGTGTGTGTAGTGTGTGCTGTGTGTGTAGTGTGTGTCGTGTGTGTGTGTGCAGTGTGTGTAATGTGCTGTGTGTGTTCTGTGTGTGCTGTGTGTGTTCTGTGTGTGCTGTGTGTGTAGTGTGTGTGCAGTGTGTGTAGTGTGTGTGTCGTGTGTATGTGTAGTGTGTGCTGTGTGTGTTCTGTGTGCGTAGTGTGTGTGTGTAGTGTGTTCTGTGTTTGTAGTGTGTGTTCTGTGTAGTGTGTTCTGTGTAGTGTGTAGTGTGTGCTGTGTAGTGTGTGTGCTGTGTAGTGTGTGTTCTGTGTAGTGTGTGCTGTGTGTGTAGTGTGTGCTGTGTGTGTAGTGTGTGTAGTGTGCTGTGTAGTGTGTGCTGTGTGTGTGTAGTGTGTGTTCTGTGTGTGTAGTGTAGTGTGTGCTGTGTGTGTAGTGTGTGCTGTGTGTGTAGTGTGTGCTGTGTCGTGTATGTGCTGTGTGTGTGTGTCGTGTGTACTGTGTGTGTAGTGTGTGTGTGTGCTGTGTGTGTGCCTTGTGTGTGCTGTGTGTGTCGTGTGTACTGTGTGTTGTATGTACTGTGTGTGTCGTGTGTAGTGTGTACTGTGTGTCGTGTGTGCGTAGTGTGTACTGCGTGTGTGTAGTGTGTACTGTGTGTGCAGTGTGTGTGCTGTGTGTAGTGTGCGTACTGTGCGTACTGTGTGTAGTGTGTGTACTGTGTGTACTGTGAGTCTAGTGTGTGTGTGCTGTATGTGTAGTGTATGTGCTGTGTGTGTAGTGAATGTGCTTTGTGTCGTGTATGTAGTGTGTGTACTGTGTCGTGTGTGTGTACTGTGTGCTGCGTACAGTCGATACGTGGCATGTGTTACCGTTTCCATACTGTTTTGTCTGCGTGCTTTGTGTGAGAACTGCGCGTTAGTGTGTAGGGCATACAGTTGCTGTGTCACGTGTCCTGTTTGCTTAATGTTTTGTCTGTGTGCTGCGTACAATTGCTATGTAATCTGTACGGTTTGCTTACTGTTTTGTCTGTGTGTGTCGTGTGTGTGCTGTGTGTCGTGTGTAGCGTGTACTGTGTAGTGTCTGCTGTGTGTGTAGCGTGTACTGTGTGTCGTGTGTGTACTGTTGCTGTGTAATGCGTACTGTTTTGTCTGTCTGTGTGTGTACTTCATAAGGTTTCGGTGTGTAATGTTTGCATTGTTTTGTCGTGTGTGCATATTGTGTCAGTCACGTGTACTATTTGCCGTTTTGTCTTTATGCAGTGTGTGTACTGTTAGTTAGTGTGCACTGTGTACAGTTGCCGTGTGACACGTGCACTTTGTCTGTGTGTGTCTATGTGTGTGTCAATGTATGTGTGGTGTTCACGCCGTCGGTGAACCCGTGGTGTTTTTGTCGTTCAATGCAGACTGGGAACTTTGTAACTGTGTGTGTCTGTGTGGTGTGTCTATATCTGTGACTGGGAACTTTGTCACTGTATTTTGCTTAATTCAATCTAACAACCTTTTTATTTATCATGAAAATTTACGGAGAGACAAAAAGAACACCGGTCTCAATTGCTTCGGCGTTTTTTGCGTGCATTGTTGTTAAAGTGTCGGAGAAAACGCTGCCGTCTATCGCGTTAGTAAAAAAAATCAACAAAATCTCAACATGCGAAAACGTTTGCGTTAGTTACGTAAGCGCAAGTAGCGCCGGCGAGGTTGCGGATGAACACCGCGGAGCGAGAGGCGTAAAGGCGGTGAACTGCACAGAGGCTCTCGGCATTGTTGTTACCCCAGCTCGCGTGTCGCCTCGTCAACTTTCAGCAGTCAAATATTTTATATATAAAAAAAATATTGGCGCCCTTCAATTGCCGTAATGAGTGGAAAGCGACCGAGCGATCGCGAGATTACGGGCTCTGCTCGCAAGCGAAAAGTGATCGATTTAGGGCAGAAGATGGAAATCATAAATAAGCACGAACGAGGGCAAACTCTGTCCTCCATCTCGCGCGAACTCGGCCTCGCTACCTCGACGGTCAACACGATCCTCAAGGACGGCGCTCGCATCAAGGAGCACGTCAAAGGTCTGGCACCTTTGACGTCCACCGTGATCACGAAGCAGCGTTCGGGCGCCATCTACGAGATGGAGCAGCTGCTCACGCTGTGGATGGAGGCCAACGTGGATGGGCGCGTGCCGCTCAGCCTCGTGGCGATCCAGGCGAAGGCCAGAAGCATTTTCGAAGACGTGAAAGGCAAGTACGGTGATGCCGACGCCACGTTTGCGGCAAGCCACGGCTGGTTCAACAGGTTCAAGGCTCGCTCGCGTTTTCGCGACGTGACGGTGCGCGGCCAGGCCGCCGCCGCTGCCGCCGCCGAAGGCGCGGAGTTGCTGTATCCCCAAGTGCTGAGAAGAATCATTGACGAGGGTGGTTACACGGCACGGCAAGTCTTTAACGTCGACGAGACGGGACTCTTTTGGAAGAGGATGCCAGAGAGGACTTACCTTTCCAAGGAGGAAAACACGCGGCTCGGGTTTAAGCCTGCCAAAGATCGCCTCACGCTTCTGCTCGGGTCTAATGCGGAGGGAGATCACAGGTTGAAGCCCCTGCTCGTGTACCATTCGGAAAACCCCAGAGCCTTTAAGGGCATCAGCAAGGCCACCCTTCCCGTTTATTTCCGTGCAAATCCAACGGCCTGGGTCACGGTGGCAATTTTCGAGGATTGGTTCATCAATTGTTTTATTCCCGATGTGGAAAAGTACTGCAGAGACGAGGGCATCCCGTTCAAGATCCTGCTCGTGATTGACAATGCCCCGAGCCACCCCGCACATTTAGACGACTTTCACCCCAACATCAAAGTCGTATTTCTCCCACCAAACGCAACGTCGGTCCTCCAACCAATGGACCAGGGGGTCAATGCAAAATGTAAAGCCTATTATCTTCGCAGGACGCTTGCTCAAGCATTAGAGGCCACGGAGGGAGACACTGGCAAGACCGTGCGTGAGTTTTGGGAAGCCTACGACGTTTACCAAGCCGTCCAGAACATCGCCAAGGCCTGGGCAGAGGTCACCCAGACCTGCTTGAATGGCGCGTGGGAGAAGATGTGCCCACAATTGGCGGCGGCGGCGGCGGTGCACGCACGCAGAGGCCCCCAGAACGACGAGACGCACGCCGAGGTGGCGCAGAGCATTGTGACGCTCGCCGCCGAGCTCCGGCTGGAGGTCGACGCCGCCGACGTCGAGGAACTCATCGAGTCCCACGGGGCCGAACTTTCGAATGAGGATCTCGCGGCGCAGTTTGAGGCGGCGAAGGTGGCCGAGGAGGCTCGAGACGAGCCGGCCGATGAGCCGCGACGCTTCGACGCGGCGGAGATGGCGACCGCGTTCCGCGAGGTCGCGTCGGCCATGGCGCGGTTCGAGAAGATGGACCCCAATGCCTCGCGGTTCTTGAAAGTGAATCGAGGGATAGAGGAGGCGCTGGCCTGTTACAGAGAGATACACGGAGAGAAGAAGAAGGCCACCGTCAGGTCATCGCTCGATAAGTTTGTAAGGAAGGTTGAGCGGCCTGCGCCTTCGACAGCTCCGCAACCTTCCACCTCGTCATCTCGCCCTGCAGCGCGACCTCTAGAACTTATGGCTGCTGATGTTGACGCCGATGATGTAACTCCTGTCTCCTCTCCTTCCTCCTCGTCTAGCAATTAAGTCCTCGGTCATTCACCACCAAAACGCCGCCGCCCCTGAGCGTATTAACGAGGAGCAAGGTAATTTTTGTAGCGTTACGTAATTTGTTTTCTATACGTATAACCATCTTACCCCCTCCCCCCACCCATGTCTCTATTGCTAGTTTTCCTCATTTAAAGTTGATTTAATTAGTTATTTACTATATGTACTTGGAACACAATTACACTTCGATTGCCCATGGTCTCAGCCAACAACGATCGTCTATTCATAAAAAAAGGTTTTTGGGTTAGATCGCGCGGCCAATCAATAAAAAATGTGTCACTTTGGAAAAAAGAGACAAATACTTCACTACTTTAGCCCACCGGTGTGTTGAAGAGTGAAGACATCCACCTGCTTCCGGTCTTAAATAGTGCAGGAAGACGTCATCGTTGTTGAACCCCATCAGGATTCCAGATCAGAGGCTCTGGAGGTGGGGGTGTATGCAATTATGTAATAGATCAGTAATCAGACACTGGAATTGCAATATGTGTTGTGCATTACTTATTAATACGCTTCCAGGATGCGCTGAGTCTAGCTATCACAGCGGTTGAAATTATTTGAATGATCAATTTCAATTGATTCTGGCCAAGACTAGTTAGGGAATCAATTGATATTGAAAAAATCACGGGTAATAAATCAGTGGGGGGTCTATAAGTGGAAAAGGATCTGTCGACCTGGAATGAGACAACTCTAGACTGATTGGCAGCCTATCGTGGGGCTCGAGGCATGTTCATTGTTAATTAATTACCATTGATCGAACAATTGCCGGATGTTAATACATTATTTAATAATTGGGTGGAAGACTAGCCTCGGTCACACTCCGAGGAGATGGAGCGATGAAACCGGGTTCGTGCGCACGCGTTAGATGGATTATTACATCGCAGCATCGTGAATATGCGGTTTGGGGGAGGCTTTCATCCAGCAGCGGAAGGATCATGGCCGATGATGACGACTGTGTATGTGCGTGTGTGCGTTCATGTCTAAATATGTACCCGAGCACTTGGTGCGATGTGGAGACAAAGGCGGCCGGGAATGGTGCTGGCCACCCACCCCTTCGTGTGCTATGTGGGGAATCTTTATTTTTGCATGCCCATGTGCTTCTGTGGTGATGCTAATGCAGGTTGTGCACATGCTTAGTAGCCACTTGAGCTTTGCACTTTGAACTCTACATTGAAAACTAATTTATTTAAAACTGCTTTTAATGTTTAGTTAATTTTCCTTCACCCGCTCCTCCGATTAGCATGGTAGGCTATGTGCGGAGCGAAAGAAGTTCAACATACATTATACATTCAATACGTACGCATTTGTGTTGTCTGTCTGCAGCCAGAAATTCCTGCGGCCCCCGGCTCTGTTCCCGCGTGACTGAAATGGAGCGGCGACAGCCCATTACCAAGTGGCACCAGTGCGGCCGGTGTACTTACAACACCCACCGCAGGGACCACATGAGGATCCACCTGAGGACGCACACGGGGGAAAAGCCCTTCAAGTGCACCGACTGCGCGAAGGCGTTCACGCAGCTGGGCAGCCTCCAGACGCACCGAAGGACGCACACGAGCCAGAAGCCCTTCAAGTGTACCGTGTGCGACAAGGCGTTCACGCAGCTGGGCAACCTGAAGACGCACCTGAGGACGCACACGGGCGAGAAGCCCTTCAAGTGCGCCGTCTGCGAGAAGGCGTTCACGGTGTCGTCGCACCTCCAGAGGCACCAGAGCACACACACGGGCGAGAAGCTCTTCAAGTGTACTGTGTGCGACAAGGCGTTTGCCCAGGCGGGGGCCCTTAACAAACATCAGAAGGTCCACCGGGAGATGGCGGCGGTGGTGACGGCGGCGGTGGTGGCGACGCCGGGGCGTGAAGGCCAAGACGCCGCGACGAGCGCGGCTTCCCGGAAAAGGGAACCGGAGGGAAATCCCGTCCGCGAAGCGCGGCCGGGGGTGAAGGTGAAGCGCGAAGTGGACGTGTCCGCCGCCACTGCCCCAAAACCCGGGCTTCACGGCGGCCACCTGGGTGCCCGCGCCGGGGAGAGGTCCCACGGGTGCGGCGTTCGCGGCAAGGCGATCTTCTGTTCGGGGGCCCTGCACAGGCACCGTAAAATCCACCCAGAGAGGATGCCCAACTCGAAGCCGCCGCCACCGAGAGAGGCGCCCCGCGCAGCTGCGTCGAGCGGACGGGCGTTCAACCTGGCGGACCATCTTCGCGGCATGAGGCACGGGCATGCAGGCGTCGGCAGGGCGCACGGGTGCCCCGAACGCAGGAGGGCGCTCCCGCCGGTGAGAGAGCTCCCCGGTGCCCGCATGCCGGCGGCTGCCGGCGGACAGAAGGTGGCTGTCGAAGGCGGCGGCCGTGGCGCCACGGTCACGGCTCCGCCATCGAAGCGAAAGCGCGAAGGAAATCCCAGCTTCGAAACGTGGCCCGGCGTCAAGGTGGAAGACGGAGACGGAAGCTGTCACTACACCCCGCCGACCGTCGTGCGGGAATGCCGCGGAGAGAGCCGAGGTGGCTGCGCGGCACGGCCGAGGGTGAGGGCGTCACGTGGACGCGGAGACGCCGCCCCGAGAACGGACGACGATAACGATGATGGCGCGTGGGCAGAGCGGGGGGAGCGGGCCCTTCCTTCTTCCTCCGTCGAGGATGAGGATGCGAGCGACACGGAGGGTGACGAGGGGTCATAGATGCCGTCCTATGCTTTTTTTTATTATTTTACCAGGTAAGGCCCACTCTGAGCTATGCGAAGGTCGTTTGAAAGCTCAACGAAATGACTTATTATTGTCGTGTGGAAATGTATAGCAGCCAAATACTCTAAATGCACGTCGATTCTAAATGTGGAGGGGAAAACTGGAGGACCCGGAGAAAAATCCACGATCACAGGGAGAGAGACACGCAAACTCCAAATATTCAGCAGGCATCAGCACCGGGATCGACTCCACGACCTCCTGCATACCAGGCGAGGGAGTTAAAATCTCGCCGCCATGGCGCAGGTGGGAGAGGTTCAACTGTTCCACAAGCTCTGGAGGAGGAGCACGTGAACGCACGTTGTTGCAGAGACCGGAGTCAAATTTAAGTACCCTTCCAAGTGCGCGTCAATGTAATATTTTCCGCAGTGGTCTTAACCTTTTCCTGTTCCTAGGTGTCTGCATGTTGAAGGGTAGGTTCCGTTCACCGCTGATTCTCGGAACACGCAAGCGGTACAGCGGTACTTTTATTTAGAGAGGCGTTGTAGTGCCATTGTTAAAGACATTGTACTCACCGCAGAGAACTGTCGCGACACGATCGCACCCTTTGATAGCTTGCGCCAAACTGTGCCACGCCCTCCCACATGGCCTCGTGGGAGCCTCTTTATGTTTTCCGACTTTGTTCCGATACGTACGCATGTGTACGTCCATGGAACTGATGATGTACACATACGTCATCGGAATGGGAAAGGGTTTAATAAATCCCAGTTGCCATTTAAAAGTATGGTCGCACTTTCAGTAGATATTTGCAGAGAGACCGAAAATCGCATATTGGGGCGAAGCTCTCGGTGTGCACTGTGTGGGAAGCGGTGGGGAGCGGTGGCGCAGCGGTTAGCGCCCTCGCTATGAAAATAGGCGACCAGAGTTCGATTTCCGCTCACGGCCGACCCCAGTGACAGTTGTCTGAACCGGTGATGGGCCTCCCCTATGTTAACTCGGCCTCAAATCATCTGGTGCGGTGTGTAAACATTGCCACTGGGGAGACAAAAGCGGTCGGGCGGGTACTGGCCACCCACCACCTCGTGTGCAGTGCCGGCCTTCGTAGGTATTACTCGCTAACACAGCACTTGCCTCAACAGTCTATAAGGCTATATGGGGGATCTTTGTGTGGGAAACCTCAGCTTTCGGCTTGGTTATCGGATCGTACCACGTGTTGTTCGGCACGGTGTCTGACGTTTCTCTCCACGTGCTGGAGCTTCAGAGAATTACACAGCACAGCCGTGAAAACCCACGCAGTCGAAAATGTTGATGTAATCATGTTTTAATGTTATATATAGCGTCGTCGTTCGCGCAAATTGCATCTCACAATCGCCAAGGAATCGCAGACAAAGCTGGAAGGCAGCTAGGCGGTTGAGCCGGCGTTAAAAATTGCTGAAGCCCAATTAATGTGTATTTGCATTATATATCCATCAAGAGAATTCGCATGGAAGGGAAGCGTTTCAACTCATCTCTTGAGTACTGATTTTAGTTTGTGGTACTTTCCCCGCACCTCCGATTAGCACAGTTGGCTGCGTAAGGTTACGACAGAAGTTCAGTGACATACAAGCGTGTGTGGGGAGGATTCCACTCCTGCAGAAACACAAAGCAAACATCGTAAGATGCACAAGAAGCTGAAGGTGACGTTTTAATGTGAAGATCAAGATCCTAAAAGTAAGTCCATTTCTCATAGCATTATTACAACAGTTTACCCAGGAAAGCCTCGCTAGGTCTCAAGGCTTTTTAAGGATCCTGGTAAGGTGTCTCAGCAGAGGGCGACACTTGCTATGTGCTTGCCAATTATCTGTCGCATATGGCCCATGGTCTTCAACATCCACTCAGAAGCAGACGGCACGTACTATTTTGTTATGGTTAAATACACCACCAACATTTAAAGTCACGTAGATAGGTTGAAAAAAATATTTTATTTCATTATTTTTTTACCTATTTACGTAAAGATCCAAAGAATATGAATTCCTGCAGCCACGAAAGCTTTTAAGTCAAGATTTACACCACCAACAGTATGTATCAGGGGCGGCCGTGGGGCCTCGAAGCACAAACCTCCACAAAGCAAGCAGCAAAACGCGGTATATGCCGGCAGGGTCACGAGACGAGAGCAAATGCATGGCAGTGAGACCCCATCCGCCCCCGTGGCCAGCAGTGGAAGGGTAAATGTGAATACGGATCGGCCGTTCTGGGGCCCAACCTCTTCCAGGTCGAGAGGGGAAGCCCTTCGTGAGGGCTTCGCTGGAGGTGTGGAGTCAACCGGCATGTGGACCTGGTAGATATAAACTTAAAACTTTTTTTTATTTTACTAGGTAAGGCCAACCGAGCTATTTTTTCATAAGCGACCTGGCCGCATGTAACGATCGCTCAACGAGAGCTGGCTTATCGTGATGTGAAACGTTATAGCGGCCAAATACCCTAAACGCGTGGTGATGTTGAGTCTACATGTGGAGGGGGAAAACCGGGGGACCCGGAGAAAAATCCACGCAACCATGGGGAGAGAGAGAAACGCAAACTAATATATATGGGCATCAGGGTCGGGATCGAACCCGCGGCCTCCTGCATGCCAGGCGAGGTAGTTAACATCTCCTAGCCACCGTTGTAACCAGGAATGGGAGGCTAAGCAGCTCCACAGCATGTATTTGTACGCAGACTTTATTATAATATCCCAACTGGATAGTTCATGCACTGCTGACGGAAGTGCCTCCCAACTCGTGGGTATGTTGCCCGACTCTTCTGCTCTCCTTCGACGTTTTGGAAGATGGGATTACCCACACTTTACCCCACCACACGCGACCTCTTGTTCACCCGCAGCCTCTGTGCTGATCAGTACGCTGCATGGCAGTTACGTTGTAGTACAGTGATTAAATGTGTGCCATGTAATCGATCGTAATCGATCTAATATTAAATACGTTGTGATATGCGATTATTCATTGGGGCTGTTTATTACACGAGTGCTTTTCTTTAGGAAACATTACATTTGTGCGTGTGAAAAATATCCAATTAACTAATGAATTTGCGGCGTGTGTGTTCAAATGTGTGTTCCCGCTCACGGCTACCATCAACACCCAGTGACGATTATCTGAAACGGTCCTGGTCCTCCCCTAGGTTGACTCAGCCTCAAATAAGTAACCTGGTGCGATGTGCAAACATCGCCACTGTGGGAAGACAAAGGCGGCCGGGTGTGGCGCTGGCTACCCACCCCCTCGTGTGCCATGCCGGCCTTCGTTAGGTGTGACTCGTTACAAACGGCACTTGCCCCAACCGTTGAAGGCTACACGGGCAATCTTTGTCCATAATCGAGGTTTTTGTTGAGTTAGATCGCGTAAATATATAAATGTGTCATTAAAACCCGCCACCACCCGACACAGCCAACTAGTAAGGGTTGTCACGTAAACAGAACGTGGCCAATTCGTCACTAGTACAGCACTAGTGTATAGTAGTGTAATATACTAGTACAGCACTAGTGTATAGTAGTGTAGTATATAGTGTATAATGTATATAGTGTATAGTAGTGTATACTTGTACAGCACTAGTGTATAGTAGCGTAGTATATAGTGTATAGTAGTGTATAGTGTAGTATACCAGTACAGCACTAGTGTATAGTAGTGTAGTATATCGTGTATAGTAGTATAGTGTAGTATATAGTGTAGTATACCAGTACAGCACTAGTGTATAGTAGTTTAGTGTATAGTGTAGTATATAGTGTAGTATAGTACAGCACTAGTGTATAGTAGTGTATAGTATACTTGTACAGCACTAGTGTATAGTTGTGTAGTATATAGTGTATAGTACTGTAGTATATAGTGTAGTGTATAGTGTATACTTGTACAGCACTAGTGTATAGTAGTTTAGTGTATAGTAGTGTAGTATATAGTAGTGTAGTATACTAGTACAGCACACCGGTTGTGTGTTGGAGAGCTAAGCCACAACAAATCAAAATAACTTTAACCGTTCGGATAGCTACCGTCTTAGTGCTGCGTGGAAGCGAATAATCAAATACATTATTTAAATGCATGTCTACAAAGGGCAGCGTACTTCAATAAGGATTACGGTTGGTAGGGCTATTTTAATAAACACAATGGACAGGCAGGACAAGAGCGCAGTAGAGTGGTCCACACATCTACACCTCTATAATGAACGAAACAGGTGGACTTCACAAATCTGGCTGTCGACTGATGAAGCTGGTTGTAATTACTGGCGAAACGTCGTACCCAGATTGTTAATGTTGTGGCTTGGCTCTCCAACACAACCGGTGTGCTGTACTAGTGACGAATTGGCACGTTCTGTTTACGTGACAACCCTTACTAGTTGGCTGTGGCGGGTTTTAACGACACGTTTATATATTTACGCGATCTCACCCAAAACCTCTATTATGGATGATATTGGTCGCGAAAGCCTTCGTGCTAAAGGGATCTTTGTTATTGTATCGAACCCTAAGAAGCCAACGTGCCCAGCCGTTCAGATATCCCACAGTGGCTGAGCGCCGCCGTTCAATTTGCCGACATTTCATTGGTGTAGACGAACCGGGGTGGGGGTTGGGGGTGCACTTCGCTGGCCAATCAGAAGCGCGCTTCCGCCTATCCTGCGTGGGAAATTGAGCGGTGACGTCCGTTGCAGCACAGGCGCGTTAGATTTTGTAGCGCGCTTCGGGACGGTACGTCCGCGATTGGTCACTCGGCGGAGCCGTTGACCAATCGGCGACGACGACAGCTCCGATCACGTGCGGACCCCGCTGCTTATCCGATGTGGGAAATACAAAGCGGCTGGGGGTTACAGGCGTGGGGCATTGGGAGGTCGTGGTAAGGAGAATTTGATAAAATGTTTTTTACTCTAAATGTATTTGTTTAATCGTT
This sequence comes from Petromyzon marinus, assembly GCF_048934315.1. Lineage (NCBI taxonomy): Eukaryota > Metazoa > Chordata > Hyperoartia > Petromyzontiformes > Petromyzontidae > Petromyzon > Petromyzon marinus. Next base: position 10,538,538 of record NC_133723.1, read on the forward strand.
CTAATAAGTACCACAACGTGGAGGTTGCCTTTGCTCTTTTATAGCTGAGGTTGAGAGCGTATGTTTTTTTGTAAGTTCGTTTGTTGCTCCAAATGACTTTATAACAACCTGAATTTAAATTTAGTTGCATTTAACAAGCTTAATTGTTATCATTAGCGGTAAGGATTGACGGTTTGCACAAATTTACTTTTGATCACCCGTGTCACGGGTGAGTGAGTGCAAAATCCCGAAATGGATCATTTTCATTTACACGCAGCAATATTGCAGAGCACTTTGAATTGCACGTTGTCGCCGCTCACGTTTAAGTAGTACACCTTCACAATTGCACGTCTATTACAAATTGGTGTAATAGTCATAGCCAAAATCGAAGAATTTAATTTTTTTATATTTAAATATAATGTATTTAAGTGCATGGCGTTGCAGTAGCGACGCGTGATTGGCTCTGAGCTGGCCACGTGGTCGCGCTGTGCCTCGTGACGAAGTACAGTAGCCCTGCGAGCACGTGGTCGACTTTTCGCACTGAACTATTTGATTTATTTTAAACGAAACTATACTACGAGTTTGTATTTTACCAGGTAAGGCACCGCTGAGCTGTGGAGTTATTTTTCAGAAGCGCCCTGGCTTTCAGAATTTCAGAAGCGACATTTCCAGCAGCCATTTTCTCTAAGCGCACGTGAAACCACCGCACGCCTTTTTATTTGGCCCAGGTGAGGCCCACTGAGCTCAGTGTCAGATTAGCCTGGGAGCAAAAGTAGCTACATAAGCTACGGGCCCCGCACTTTCAAGGTCCCCGCGCTCTCAAACTATAAATTCCAGTGACTCTGCAATTGCTCTTTTACTATAGTGCTATACAGCACTTAAACGTTTACGAACGACCGGGTGTTTAAGGTTAGCGATGGCGTATTATCTGGCTGTATAGAAAATAAAACAAATACAGTAACTTAACTGTGCAAGTAAAAAAATCGTGTGTTAATATTTGTGTTTTATTTAATTAGGACCCCGTTATAGCATAATATGCTACAGGCCCCGCACTAGCTTAATCCGTCACTGGCTGAGCTACGTGGCTGTTTTTCAGAAGCGACCTGGCAATGATAAATGATAGCTTAACGAAGTGGCTTATCATCACGTGGCAATGTATTGCAGTCAAATAACTCTAAACGCGTGATGTTGATTTTAGATGTGAAGGGAAAACCAGGGGGACCTGGATAAAGATCCATGGGGAGAGAGAGAGAGAGACGCAAACTCCAAATATACAACAGGCATCGTCAGGATCGGGATCAAACCCAGGACCTGTGGATACCACGCGAGGCAGTTGACATCTAACCACCGTGGCGCCTAATTAATCATTAAATTACTCCAACGCTTTCACCAACTCGGGCTGACGCAGCGTGTCCGTTATTGTGCTGGTAGGGGTAGAGACAGTTCTTCAGTTTATTTATTTTGGTATAGCCCTGTGAGCCATTCGGCTCTTGAATCGGGTGCAACCACAACAAAAACAACTAAAACAGAACCCCCCCCCCCCCCTCTCTCTCTCTGCACGGTGGTTTATTTATTTCAGAGGAAACAAGAATTGCTGATCTTGTCCGCAGGTGCGAAACAAAACAATAATTGCGAGAATGGAGATCGGGCTGTCAAACGGCCACGACACGGTTCTTGTGCACGCTTTCGAGATAGCGTCCATGTAAGAGTCGCCCTCTCCTCGTGTGCTGTGCCAGTGGTGTGGTCCATCTTGCCCCCCCCCCCCCACTCTGCATGCGTCACAGAGCAGTGATTCTAAAGCTTTGGCTGTTATGTATCTCCTACTGGGCCATACCCCCTGACTCTACCCCTACCAGGCATACCCCCACTCTGTGTTCCCCTACCAGCTCTACCCCCACTCTGTGTACCCCTACCAGCTCTACCCCCACTCTGTGTACCCCTACCAGCCCTACCCCCGGTCTGTGTACCACTACCAGCCCTACCTCTACTCTGTGTACCCCTACCAGCCCTACCCCAGGTCTGTGTACCCCTACCAGCCCTACCCCAGGTCTGTGTACCCCTACCAGCCCTACCCCCGCTCTGTGTACCCCTACCAGCCCTACCCCAGGTCTGTGTACCCCTACCAGCCCTACCCTTGCTCTGTGTACCCCTACCAGCTCTACCCCCGGTCTGTGTACTACTACCAGCCCTACTCCCTGTCTGTGTACCCCTACCAGCCCTACCTCTACTCTGTGTACCCCTACCAGCCCTACCCCAGGTCTGTGTACCCCTACCAGCCCTACCCCAGGTCTGTGTACCCCTACCAGCCCTACCCCCGCTCTGTGTACCCCTACCAGCCCTACCCCAGGTCTGTGTACCCCTACCAGCCCTACCCTTGCTCTGTGTACCCCTACCAGCTCTACCCCCGGTCTGTGTACTACTACCAGCCCTACTCCCTGTCTGTGTACCCCTACCAGCCCTACCTCTACTCTGTGTACCCCTACCAGCCCTACCCCAGGTCTGTGTACCCCTACCAGCCCTACCCCAGGTCTGTGTACCCCTACCAGCCCTACCCCCGCTCTGTGTACCCCTACCAGCCCTACCCCAGGTCTGTGTACCCCTACTAGCTCTACCCCCGGTCTGTGTACTACTACTAGCCCTACCCCAGGTCTGTGTACCCCTACCAGCCCTACCCCACGTCTGTGTACCCCTACCAGCCCTACCCTTGCTCTGTGTACCCCTACCACCTCTACCCCCGGTCTGTGTACTACTACCAGCCCTACCCCAGGTCTGTGTACCCCTACCAGCCCTACCCCCACTCTGTGTACCCCTACCAGCCCTACCCCAGGTCTGTGTACCCCTACCAGCCCTACCCTTGCTCTGTGTACCCCTACCAGCTCTACCCCCGGTCTGTGTACTACTACCAGCCCTACTCCCTGTCTGTGTACCCCTACCAGCCCTACCTCTACTCTGTGTACCCCTACCAGCCCTACCCCAGGTCTGTGTACCCCTACCAGCCCTACCCCAGGTCTCTGTACCCCTACCAGCCCTACCCCCGCTCTGTGTACCCCTACCAGCCCTACCCCAGGTCTGTGTACTACTACCAACCCTATCCCCGGTTTGTATACCTCTACCAGCCCTACTTGTCTGTGTACCCTTACCAACCCTTCTCCCTGTCTGTGTACCTCTACCAATCCTACCCCAGGTCTGTGTACACCTACTAGCCCTACCCCAGGTCTGTGTACCCCTACCAGCCCTACTCCCTGTCTGTGTACTACTACCAGCCCTACTCCCTGTCTGTGTACCCCTACCAGCCCTACTACCTGTCTGTGTACTACTACCAGCCCTACCCCCGGTCTGTATACCCCTACCAGCCCTACTCCCTGTCTGTGTACTACTACCAGCCCTACTCCCTGTCTGTGTACTACTACCAGCCCTACTCCCTGTCTGTGTACTACTACCAGCCCTACTCCCTGTCTGTGTACACCTACTAGCCCTACCCCAGGTCTGTGTACACCTACCAGCCCTTTTCACTATCTGTGTACCCCTACAATACCCCACGTGACCGCCGCCTTTGTGCTAACTGTCTCGCGTACCCCCTCGAGATGTCTCTTGCCTTACTCCAGATTGGGAACCGCTGTCTTGGACGGAGGTGCAACCCAAAAGAATAACCGGATGGTCGATTATTTCGTTCAAAGACGTCCGAGTGATCTCCCCGCTCAAGTGAGCGTTGAAGCGTCATTGGGAGCGCGTCGCCCGTTTGTTTACAGCGCTGAGGCAGCGGCTGTCCACTGTGAAAAAGAGTTTTTTTTGTTGGGTTAGATCGCGTAAATAATAAATGTGTCGTCAAACCCGCCACCACCCGACACGGCCCATTATTAAGCTTTGTCACGTCAACGGAGCGTGCCAGTTCAGCACACACCAGTTTGCTGGAGAGTGAACGCACAACGTTCACAATTGGAGTGCTGTGACATTTGGCCGTACTCTGAACTGGCACATTCTGTTTACTTGACAAACCTTACTAATTGGCTGTGTCCGGTGGTGGCGCTTAACGACACAACATTTACATTTACGCGATCTAACTGGAAGAAAAAAAACCCCTCTTATGGATAATATTGGTCGCGAAAGCCTTGCTACTACTCCTGCCACGTGTTAAACGGTGAAAAAGTACTTGGTAGCTCATCGGATTCCTCCAGGAATGAATAAAGGCTCCTGATTATGAAAGCCTCTCACCCCCCCCCCGTGGCCATGACTTTCAAATCTGTTCAGGCTAACGAAGGCTTCGAACTCGCGACGGACTCTGGGGACGTGGTGGCCTATGGGGCCTTGCGTCTGCTTAAATAACGGTTGCTCCTTGGAACTCTTGGGTTGCGATCTCCCCTTTTTTTCCGGCGGAGTTTTGTCCGCTCACCGCCTTACTCCGTCGCACCATCGCCACTCCCCTCCTCTCGCCTGCCGGACCGGCTTTCCCATGGACTTGGTTTGCTCCACAGCTGCGGGACGAGCCCGTCACTTTGTGGAGGTTAAAGCCTACGTGTTAAATTGTGGAGGTTAAGTCGCGCCGCGGCTATGCCCTGAATCCCTGCGATGCGGCCCAACAGTTCACGATTTTCAAGAATCAATTATTTTTAAAGACGATATTTTTTCCCCGTGCGGATCTAATACCGATTCCCCCCCACTTTGCGTTGGAGAAGGGGCCACAGAAGCGGATACCATAGAACTACCTCCTGCGTGCCTACCGCTGTGCTGTGCGGGCTAGGGGCTGGTGCTGGGCTCTCGCCGACACGATGCCCTGGCAGCGCTGGGGTGACCTCGGCACGGGTCGCAAGGTCGCCGTCCTCTTGGCCGTCCCCTCCGGAGCTTTGCTGCTCTACTTCCTCTACCACCGCCTCCGCGAGGATGGTGAGGGTCGCCCCCCCACGCACCCCCCCCCCTGCCCCCCTCCCCCCAGCCCCCTTCGCCCCCACCCCCCCTCCCTCCAAGTCTGTCACGGTTACACGGGGTGGATGGGGTGGGCGTCGTGTGCAGGTGACGAGGACTTGGCGCAGAACAGCAGCGGCGTAGCGCGCAGGAGCCTCACGACGGTGGAGATGAGCGTCCCGGTGTCGGCCTTGGGCGCCATCATCGGCAAGCAGGGCACCACCATCAACCAGGTGCATAACTGTCCCCACCACCATCAACCAGGTGCATAACTGTCCCCACCACCATCAACCTGGTGCATAACTGTCCCCACCACCATCAACCAGGTGCATAACTGTCCCCACCACCATCAACCAGGTGCATAACTGTCCCCACCACCACCAACCAGGTGCATAACTGTCCCCACCACCATCAACCTGGTGCATAACTGTCCCCACCACCATCAACCAGGTGCATAACTGTCCCCACCACCATCAACCAGGTGCATAACTGTCCCCACCACCATCAACCAGGTGCATAACTGTCCCCACCACCATCAACCTGGTGCATAACTGTCCCCACCACCATCAACCAGGTGCATAACTGTCCCCACCACCATCAACCAGGTGCATAACTGTCCCCTGACGGGGTTCCCCTTCCGTACGTTCCACTTCCGGCACACATCGGAGCCACGCCGGCCTCCCCCCCCCCCCCCCCCCCCCCCCCCCCCCGGGGACCTCGCGGCACGAGTGGGTTTCACGCTCGCTGCTTTCCGAGCGAGCCGTGACCAATTATCTTTTATTTGATTTGATTTTGCGACTCAATGCGAGCCTGGTACAATACGGGGCACCGGGGTGGCGAGGCGTCACCAACCTCGCCCGGTACACAGGAGGAGTGTGCGTAGGTTCGATCCCGACTCTTGACGCCTGCTGCTGCTGTATATTTGGAGTGTGCGTGTCTCTCTCTCTCTCCCCTTGGTCGTGTGGATTTTTCTCCCGGTCCTCCGGTTTTTCCCCTCCGCCTTTAGAATCGACATCACCATTTTCTAGTATTTGGCTGCTGCTACAACTTTGTACAGGATGAGAAGCCACTTCGTTTGTACTATCATTTGCGATAGCCAGGTCGGCTTTTGAAAAAGAGCGATATATCTCAGTGGGCCTTCACTGGTAAAATGTAAAATAGTTTAGATCGCAAAACTTTCCACTTTGCTGCTGACGGGTCTCGGGTTGCCCACCACTTGACTAATAAAACTATTCAACTAAATCTTGACTTACAGCTTTCATGACTGCAGGAATTCATATTCTTTGGGTCTTTCGGTAAAGTCTCATAGATAGGTTCAAATTAATTAAAATAAAATAAACAAAAAACTACGACGTTTCGATCGCCTGATGACGACCGCTTGTGTTGCGATCGAAACGTCGAAGTTTTTTTTATTAATTTGAACCTATCTACGTGACTTTACCGAAAGACCCAAGGATTACTATTCAACTATTTATTTACCAGGTAAGGCCCCCACTGAGCTTCATATCTTTTGCTCAGAAGCGACCTGGTTATCACAAATGATGGCTCAATGAAGTGGATTATCATTGTGTGGAAATTTACAGCAGGCGAATGCTCTAAAAGTGCGGGCTAAGATCATCTATCGCATCAGTATGGGATAGTGTTGCCCCCTCTCTCCAAGTCTTCCGATTTAATTTGCTCATTAATTTGATGAAAATATTTTCGTATATATATCGGGGACCGATTCTAAATGCGTCAACTACCACCACCACCACCTCCTCTGCACCTCCTCCCCCCTTTGTCCCGTCCCTTCCCCTCCCCCCCCCGGCGCCACCTCTGCAGCTGCAACGGGAGACGGGGGCCCAGCTGATTGTGCAGCGGGCGGCGAGGGGCGAGCGAGACGCACGTGGCCAGGAGGTGGTGCGCATTCGCGGCACGCCGGACGACGTGTGCCGCGCCAGCGTCGCCCTCCACCGCATCGTGGCGGAGAGCGCCACCACGGTGGAGGAGCTGCGCCTCCCGCAGAGGGCGGTCGGCAGGATCATGGGTGAGGGGGCGCATCGTTGGCCCCTCGCGGGTGCCGGCGGCGCGGTGGAGGTGATGACGTGTGGTGGACATGACGCGATGGAGATGCGGTGGAGATGACGTGGTGGAGATTCGGTAGAGACGACACTGGAGGGTGGAGACGTAGAGGTGTCATGTACATCTCGCGGCTGGTGGTACGCGTAACCGTGATGATCACTGTAATCGTAAGGATTGTTATGAATTATAATGCATCATTCTTATTTCGCTTATCCCGGAGAACCACGCTGGGTCATGGGACTCAGTGTGGCGCACTGCTGTTGCTGCCACTATGAGGTTTTATTCGTAAGATGTTTTCAGCCGATGAGTGGTGATGAGCGTTATTCACGTGGGAGGAGAAAACCTCGCGCCTTGCGCGAGGGGGCAAAGCTGTATCCCCGCCCTGATGGAAACGGATGGCGATTGGTCCGAATGCTTTAACCGCCTTTTGGCCAGCCAGGGGTCCGGCTCTTCCTCGACGCCCACCCTTAGAGGGGAGGGAGTTTCACAACATCATCTGTGTGTGATCCACCAGCCATCACCGCTGCCTCCACAGTGCTGCTGAGATTACAGGCGGCCGCGTGCAGCGACGTAGCCACCACCACCACCATCACCACCACCAAAGACAAAGATCCCCTGTATAGCCTAAACAAACTGTCGGGGAAAGTGCTCTTAGCGAGTAGCACCTATGAAGGCCGGCACAGCACACGAGCGAGTGGGTGGCCAGCAGCACCCTCGGCCGCCTTTGTCTGCCCAGTGGCGATGTTTTCCCACGCACCGTACCGGGTACGCATTTGAGGCTGGGGGAGGCCCAGGACCGGTTCAGATAATCGTCACTGGTGTCGTTTGCCATAAGCAGGAATCGAACTTAACCGCTACAACTACTGCTCCCCACTACCACTCGCCAACAACAACAACAATCGCCATTCGCCACCAAGTGGCGGTGACGTCATCACGACGCCTGTGCCAGGCCGTGCGCACTTGGAGGCCACGTGAAGCGTGTCGAAGGCTCGCCGCCGACAGGATTGTCACGGGACATTGACCCAGGTGCTGTGGGTTGACCGACTGAGCTGGCGGGCGGGCGGGCGGGCAGCAAACCGCGTGACCGAGGAAGCGTTTTGTCCGGCGAGCGCAGGCCGAGGTGGGCAGAGCATCCGCGCCATCCAACGGCACTCCAACGCCAAGATCAACTGCGAGAACGCAGGCGGGCTGCACCCGGACAGCGAGAGGGTGTTTACCATCGTGGGCACGCACCAGCAGATTGAGATGGCGAAGGTTCGTGCCCTCCTTCGCGCTCGCGACGCCGCGCACCGCGGGAGAGACGCCCCCAGAGGGTCGCGGGAATCCGGAGCGCCAAAAAACGCGAGCGGCAAATCTACGTTTTTTTTTAATTTTCCCTGCTGGCACGCCGGAGCCATGCCAGCACGGATCGCTCGCGGTAACTGCCCGGTCTTTTTTCCACGGGCTTTTTGCGTGCCCACTCGGGATCAAACCTCGACACGCTGGCCTAACTTTGCATTTTAGTTTATTTATTTTTTGTTTCTATACTTTTTATTTTTTTTGTTTTTCATTCACCATCTCGGTTCTCGATTTGTACCGGCCGTGTTCTTTCCGTTAAAGTCTCCGAGCGCAGACGGCGCAAACGGTGGTAAGCAGGAGACAATTAGAAAAAAAATGAAACGATTGTTTTGTGAATCGACGAGGAGGGGAATCGCCGCGACACATGGTCGCGGCGACGAATGCCGGCCTCCCGTTCTCCGTTGCCCCCTCCCCCCCCCCCCCCCCCGACACCTACCCCCTGCCCTCTTGTGTGGCCTCCGCAGTCGCTGCTCCTCGAGAAAGTGGCGGAGGAAGAGGCCTTCCGGAGCGAGATGCTGTCCTCCGTGGCCGCACGCCACAAGAGGAAGGTGTCTGGGACGTGCCACTCGGTACGCGGCCCCAACCTCAACGTCGCCGCTGCGACCACCGCCGTCGATGCGGCTGCTACAGCCACCGTCGCCTGCACCTTCGCCGCAGCCGCCACTTTCAGCACCGCCACCACCACCGTCGCCACCGCCACTTTCAGCACCGCCGCGGCTGCCGCCACTGTCGCCGCCTGCAACTTCACCACCGCTATCACCGCCTCCAGCGCCGCCACCGCCTTCACCTTCACCACGCGGCCCGGACAGCGCCCGCCCCCCAGCAGGGGTGAGGGCTCTGACCCGTGCCCAGAAGCGACGACGGAACCCGTGTCGTCCCGCCAGTCGTCCCGCCAGTCGCCCCGCCAGTCGCCCCGCGAGTGGCCCCGCGAGTCGTCGCCCTGCGAGTCGTCGCCCCGCGAGTCGTCGCCCCGCCAGTCGCCCCGCCAGTCGCCCCGCCAGTCGCCCCGCCAGTCGCCCCGCCAGTCGCCCCGCCAGTCGCCCCGCCAGGTCTGCAGGGCCACGTTTCAGGGTATGAGACGCCGCGTTCCAGCCAGCCCGGCGCTACTAGGGAGTGACGGACGGATGGATGGACGGACGGACAAAGGACAGATTGTGGATGGACAGAATTATTATTATTTTACTCCCTCGCCTGGTCTGCAGGATGTCGTGGATTCGATCCCGACCCTGGCACCTGCTGTATATTTGGAGTTTGCGTGTCTCTCTGTCTCCCCGTGGTCGCGTGGTTTTTTCTCCAGGTCTTTCGGTTTTTCCCTCTACATTCATGATCGGCATCACGCGTTTCGAGTATTTGGCTGCTGCTGCTGCTATAAGTTTCCACACGACGACGACGAGCCACTTCGTTGAGCTGTCTTTTGTGGTCGCTACTGAACAAGAGCTACGTAGCAGCTCAGTGGGCTTTACCTGCTTAAAAAATAAAAATTCGTTTAATTTAGTTCTGCAAGCGCATGATTTCTACAGCATCGATTCAAGACGAGCTAAACTGTGGCGTCGGGTCCAACACGCGGCGTCTCGTCGGCAGTCGGGCTCGCTTGAACCAACGCCGCTTGAACTTCGCCGATCCTTTACGGTATTTTCGATTCATAGTTCGACGCGAAACCGCGCGGTAACGCCGTGACATCAAAACTAAACGTTGGCGTTGTCCGGTCCGGATCCATCGTCGTCCTCCTCCGCGCGTCTCGTTCCACGCCGTGGCCCGTCACCACGCCGGTGCTCGCCACCCCCCCCCCTCACCCCCCACCCCCCCACCCCCCCAAGTGCCGAGCCCGGTGGCGGCGACGGCGGCCGGCGAGTTCTTCGAGGTGTACTTGTCGGCCCTCGAACACCCGGGCCACGCGTGGCTGCAGATCCTGGGGCCGCGCTCGCTGCAGCTCGACCGGCTCACCGCCGAGATGAGCATCTACTACGGCTCGGAGGACTCCGCCGCCGAGGTGACGCGCAGCGCCGAGCCGTGCCGAGCCGTGCCGTGCCGTGCCGTGCCGTGCCGCCTTCCTGCATTGGAGCTGCCCCACCCCCGCCCCACCCTCCAACTCTGTCCCCCCAACCCCACAACGTCCTCTATTGGGCCCGTCCCACCCACCAAACTCCTTCTGTTAGTGCTGTCCCCCCCCCCCGACTCCTTCCATTTGTCGTCGTTTTCAATCCCTTCTTCTCCGTGACTGCTGGCGCACTTCTAACTCATTGCATCGGTTGATGGCCACTTGTTCTGCCCCCACTCGGACGCTTCCCATTCGTTATTTATGTATATGTTAATCATCATCGCACGTGACTCGGCGGCCAGCAACACACACCGCTGTTCAAGTTGTAGTCTGTTAGATGGTGGATGAGACGACGCAGTGAGAGTCTGGTTAGACCCCCCCCCCTCCTCAGCTCGTCTGGAGGAATCGAGCGACGTTCGCGGCAACAGAAACCATGGTTGCAGCAGCAAAAGTTGTAGTAGCGAGCGGCGCTAGAAGAATGAAACGGAGGCAACCGAAACTTCCCATATAGTGCCGCCGCGCCCGTGCATCTTCACACCGCTCCCCCCTCCCCGACCGTGAGGTGCGCAGGCCATGCCCGCGCCCGGCATTGGCGACGTGGTATCCGCCCCCTTCGACCACGCCAGTGTGTGGTACCGCGCGCGCGTCGCCCGTCCTCCGAGCGCCGACACCGTCGAGCTCTACTACGTCGACTACGGCGACAGCGCCGTCGTGCCCGCCGGCAGCCTGCGGCCTCTGCGGTGCGCTCCGTCCCCACCGGGCTGGGGTATCTGCAGAGGGAATATCGCTCTGCGACTCGCAGGTGGCAGTGAGGTGGTATGCTGTGTCCACTAGGCACTGGGGTATCTGCAGAGGGAATATTGCTCTGCGACTCGCAGGTGGCAGTGAGGTGGTATGCTGTGTCCACTAGGCACTGGGGTATCTGCCGAGGGAATATTGCTCTGCGACTCGCAGGTGGCAGTGAGGTGGTATGCTGTGTCCACTAGGCACTGGGGTATCTGCCGAGGGAATATTGCTCTGCGACTCGCAGGTGGCAGTGAGGTGGTATGCTGTGTCCACTAGGCACTGGGGTATCTGCCGAGGGAATATTGCTCTGCGACTCGCAGGTGGCAGTGAGGTGGTATGCTGTGTCCACTAGGCACTGGGGTATCTGCAGAGGGAATATTGCTCTGCGACTCGCAGGTGGCAGTGAGGTGGTATGCTGTGTCCACTAGGCACTGGGGTATCTGCCGAGGGAATATTGCTCTGCGACTCGCAGGTGGCAGTGAGGTGGTATGCTGTGTCCACTAGGCACTGGGGTATCTGCCGAGGGAATATTGCTCTGCGACTCGCAGGTGGCAGTGAGGTGGTATGCTGTGTCCACTAGGCACTGGGGTATCTGCCGAGGGAATATTGCTCTGCGACTCGCAGGTGGCAGTGAGGTGGTATGCTGTGTCCACTAGGCACTGGGGTATCTGCCGAGGGAATATTGCTCTGCGACTCGCAGGTGGCAGTGAGGTGGTATGCTGTGTCCACTAGGCACTGGGGTATCTGCCGAGGGAATATTGCTCTGCGACTCGCAGGTGGCAGTGAGGTGGTATGCTGTGTCCACTAGGCACTGGGGTATCTGCCGAGGGAATATTGCTCTGCGACTCGCAGGTGGCAGTGAGGTGGTATGCTGTGTCCACTAGGCACTGGGGTATCTGCAGAGGGAATATTGCTCTGCGACTCGCAGGTGGCAGTGAGGTGGTATGCTGTGTCCACTAGGCACTGGGGTATCTGCCGAGGGAATATTGCTCTGCGACTCGCAGGTGGCAGTGAGGTGGTATGCTGTGTCCACTAGGCACTGGGGTATCTGCCGAGGGAATATTGCTCTGCGACTCGCAGGTGGCAGTGAGGTGGTATGCTGTGTCCACTAGGCACTGGGGTATCTGCCGAGGGAATATTGCTCTGCGACTCGCAGGTGGCAGTGAGGTGGTATGCTGTGTCCACTAGGCACTGGGGTATCTGCAGAGGGAATATTGCTCTGCGACTCGCAGGTGGCAGTGAGGTGGTATACTGTGTCCACTTGGTACTGTGCGGTATCTGCTGAGTAAATATATCCGCAGATAGCAGTGAGTTGGTATACCGTGTACACTAGGCACTGTGGTATCTCCAATTAGCACACTTAGCTACGTACGGTGCGAAAGAAGTTCAGCGTGCTTACCATACATCTGCTTCGTGACTGTTGCTTTGCGACTCGCAGGTGGCATTGAGGTGGTATATCGTGCACACTCAGCACTGGGCACCGTGTGGTATCTGCGAAGTGAATTTTCCTTTGCGGCTTTCAGATTTCAGTGACCGTTGCTGTTGTTGACTTCTTTATTCAGGAGCGACTTTCTGAGTCTCCCCTTCCAAGCGGTCGAATGCAGCCTCGCCCAGGTGAAGCCAGTCGGTACGTTCCCGGGTGGGTGGCTTTGGTTGGGCGAGTGAGTGTGGGTGGGTTGGGTGGGATGGTGGGTAGATTTGGGTGGGTGGGTTTGGTTGGGTTTGGTTGGGTGGATTTGTTTGGGTGGGTTTGGTTGGGTGTGTTTGGTGGGTTGGGTGTATTTGGTTGGGTGGGTGGGTTTGGATAGGTGGGTGTGTTTGGGTGGGTGGATTTAGGTGCGTGTGTGGCCGTGACACGTCTTGCGCTTGTCCGACCGGGGCCGGTACGAACCCGCGTAAGCCAGCGGGGCCACCCCCGCGGCTCGTTGGGCTGACTCGTCCGGGCCGTGCCCCACGATCCGCCACGCCAGGCGAGTGCTGGAGCGAGGAGGCGAGCGACGAGTTTGAGCGGCTCACGCACTGCGCCTGCTGGACGGCGCTGCAGGCCAAGATCGTGCGCTACGTGGCCACGGAGAGCGGAGTCGTGCCCAGCGTGCAGCTCATCGACGTCACTGGCGAGCAGGTGGCACTCGGCTGGCATCCTCCCCGCCCCCCCCCCTACCTCACGCCCCTCCCCCACCTCGTATCGCGCATCCAGGACACCGTTAAAAGTCTCATTTCAAAAGCCAATTTGTATCCGTTGGTTTGTCCTTAATTGCGATTGGATGTTACCCGCACTGTGAGTGTAATCGGTTATCGTTGGCGTTTTAACTGAACTTAAAACAAGTTTTTTTTATATTAGCAGGTAAGGCTCACTGAGAAGCGTCCTGACAGTCACAAATGACAGCTCAACCAAGTGGCTTTTCATCATCACGTGGACATTTATTGCAGCAGCCATAGTTCTCTAAAACGCGTGGCGATGTCGATTCTGAATGTGGAAGGAAAACCCGGAGGACCTGGAGAAAATTCGACGCTATCACGGGGATAGAGAGAGAGAGACGCAGACTCCAAATATACAACAGACGTCAGGGTCGGGATTATTGTTGCCGTTCATCTTGTTTATTCTCAGCTTTTATTGTTGCGAAGGCCGCTTCCAGCCAGCGTCCAACCGTGGTTGTCTCGGCACAGTTTATTTACTTTTGTCTAGGTTAGGGAGCGGGGTTGGGGTGGGGATCTGCGGTCTACGTTGCCGAGTGTTAACCAGGGAGGCCGTAGGTTCGGCGCGTGCCACCCTCGGGCGGCACGCGCCGCTCACCTGCGGACGTTCTCACGGTCCGAGCTTGCGGCGGCCGCCCCGGTTCATACTCTAACACCCCCCAGAGCGTGGACGTCGCCGCGGAGCTCGTGAGGCTCGGCCACGCCGCCTGGGAGGAGCCCGAGCCGGAGGAGGGCACCGGCGGCACCGACGGGGGGCAAAGCCCAGGGCCGGCAGCTGCCAAGATTCAGGTGATGCGGGCGGGCGGGCGGGGTGGGTGTATGGTGGGCGGGGTGGGTGGGTGTATGGTGGGTGGGGTGGGTGGGTGTATGGTGGGCGAGGTGGGTGGGTGGGTGTATGGTGGGCGAGGTGGGTGGGTGTATGGTGGGCGAGGTGGGTGGGTGTGTGGTGGGCGAGGTGGGTGGGTGGGTGTGTGGTGGGCGAGGTGGGTGGGTGTGTGGTGGGCGAGGTGGGTGAGGTGGGTGGGTGGGTGTGTGGTGGGTGAGGTGGGTGGGTGTATGGTGGGCGAGGTGTGTGGTGGGTGAGGTGGGTGGGTGTATGGTGGGTGAGGTGGGTGGGTGTATGGTGGGTGGGTGGGTGGTGGGCGAGGTGGGTGGGTGGTGGGCGAGGTGGGTGGGTGGGTGTGTGGTGGGTGAGGTGGGTGGGTGGGTGTATGGTGGGTGAGGTGGGTGGGTGGGTGTATGGTGGGCGAGGTGGGTGGGTGTATGGTGGGCGAGGTGGGTGGGTGGGTGTATGGTGGGCGAGGTGGGTGGGTGGGTGTATGGTGGGCGAGGTGGGTGCGTGGGTGTATGGTGGGTGGGTGGGTGGGTGGTGGGCGAGGTGGGTGGGTGTATGGTGGGCGAGGTTGGCCATCTTAGAACGGAGGCTCCGCACGTGCGCCGGCCTCCCTCCGGTGCAACCCAGCGGCGCCAGCGCGGGGCTGTCGCGGGCGCACGTGCGGGTTTCCGCTGGCGCGGCCTCTCTCACCCGGCCCCGTTGCTTCACGCCCTCGCCCAACCTCTAGAACGGAACCGCGTTGACCGTGTCGGCTCCTGAAGTCGGAGGAGACGCCGAGGCGTCGGACGAGAAGTTGGACGAGTCCGCAGGTGCGTCCGCTCGCCGTCGCACGCGCGAGCACACGGCGCGCGTGGCGAGTGCACCGCCTAACGAAGGCGGCTTTCGGCCCCAGTTCGATTCACGGCCACCGGCGCCAGGGGGCGGTTATCCGAACCAGGTGCCGGGCCTCCACTAGGTCGACTCGGCCTCAAGTGATCACATCGTCGTTGTCGTCGTGCAGGTGACGCCGGCGCGAGTCCGGGGATCGGCGAGCCGCGTGCGGAGACGACGACCGGAGAAGAGGGAAGCCTTCGAGGAACGCTCTCAACCTAGCGGGGGGAGGGGAGTGGGGTGGGGGGTGGGGTGGGGGTGGGGGGTGGGGGAGGGGGGCGGGGTGGGGGGGTACCAGCGTCCAGCCGTCGACCCGCCGCGCCGCGCACTGCGGCGGCTCCGGGGGTTACCGCGACGAGGTCGTCGTGCTGCGGTCAGCGCCGGTGGTGGTGCTGCGGTTAAGGCGGTACCTGTGGCGTGTGGGGGGGGGGGTTGGGTGGGGGTGAGCGGCGGCGCAGCGGTTAGCGCCCCGCCACGCGATGAAACCGCCGGAACCGAGGGTCGGTATCTGCGCTCGCGCCCAAACCCAGTGGCGAAAGTTTGAAGGGATCCTGGGCCCCCGCTAGGTCGACTCAGCCTCGAGTGAGTACCCGCGTCTCGGGGCGGGGACGGGAGGTGCTATGCGTAAATGTCGGCGCTGTGGAGAGACAAAGGCGGCCGGGCGGGCGTGGTGCTGGCCACCTATCCCCTCGTGTGCCACGGTGCCGACCTCCGTAGGTGCTGCCGTTCGCTAACGGCACTTGCCCCGACAGTCTATTAGAGGCTGCACGGGGGAGCTTTGTCCTTGCGTTGGTTACCGACGCGCTTGCGGGCCCGTTTTGCCGAGAGCTCTGATTGGAACCCATCATCCATCCCTCCGGAGTCGATTAAAATGAGCACCACTTTGTGGTGACATCAACTGCGGTTCTCCCATGCATAGACTCACCCTCCCCACCCCCTCCATGGGAATGTGGAATTTCCACCACTGGCTTTGCAGGGGCTGTAAACATCTAAGGGGACCGCCCAGGGGCTCAGGGGGGCTCGCTTGAGCGTAAGCGAGAGAATCGCTTTGACAGATTGTTGAACGCAGTTTGTTTGTTTCAGTATTGCAGCGGTGCTCCGTCGACGGTTGATTTCGAAAGTGGCGCTGCCTTCCCTTATTGTGGGCGTCCACGCTGGCGAGATGTTGACTACCTCGCCCGGGGTGCAGGAGGTCGTGGGTTCGATCCCGGCCCTGACCCCTGACCCCTGCTGTGTATTTGGAGCTTGCGTGTTCTCCCCGTGGTCGCGTGGATTTTTTCCGCGGGTCCACTGGTTTTTCCCTCTTCGTTTAGAATCGACGTCACGCGTTTAGCGAGTATTTGTCTGCCGCTGTATATTTCCACACGATGGTGACAAAGCCTTTACTTGGTTTAGCTATCGTTTCTGATGGCCTGGTCGCTTCCGAAAAGAGAGCTGTATAGCTCATTGGGACCTTACCTGGTGAAATAAAAAATAGTTTTGTAGTTTTTTCGCGGTGGCGGTGAGCGCACAACAGTTAAAATTGAAGCGGAGTTGAGCTGCCGGTAGTGGCGGTCGGCATCACTTGGGGAAGGGGGCGGGGCGACACCTTGCTGATGAACACAAACAGCACGTCGCTGTCGCACTGCAAATTATAAGTGATGATGAATAAATTGCAGCCGGTCACGATCCATCCACCAAGGAATGAAGCCCCCCCCGAGCCTACACCGTGTCGGTCCTGGGGGGTTTGATTGGTTTTTGTTTTTGGCCATACTTCACCGCTCCGTGACAGTGTGGATTGGCAAAGTCGGGGGTGGGGGGAGTGGTGGCACAATGGTTTTGGCGCACCGGGCTATTGCTCTTCGTAGGTTTTGTTGGGTCTTCATGCAGATTAATCTGAGCTCAGCCGTGGGCAGCAGAGGGCGGCCCAACACAATCTGTTGCCCTATACAGCAAAGTCTCTCGTTTCACGCGCTGTTAGTAGCAGTGGTGGTGTCGAGGCGTTCCTGAAGAGCGCCCGCGTTGAGCGGAAACAGTTTCCCCCCATGGATGATGCAACGATGAAGTTTGGTGGGGTACGGTGTGCAACTACGGTGAGATGGGGGGAACACATAACCGAGGGTGCGCCCTCCGCGTGACCGTATCACTCCGCGTACCGTATCGTACCGTATCACTCCGCGTACCGTATCGTACCGTATCACTCCGCGTACCGTATCACTCCGCGTACCGAATCGCTGTACCGCTCGGCTCAAGAAAGATGTTGGTCGTCGATTGCTCAGGAACCGCGTTATAACAGTGGCTCGCGCTCCGCATCACAACGGTGCAATCCGCATTGTAACAAGGGCCGTGTACCACGTTATAATGGGAGGGGGGTGCGTGTGTACCACGTTATAACAACGGGTGTGTGTACCACGTTATAACAACGGGCGTGTGTAGCACGTTATAACAACGGGCGTGTGTACCACGTTATAACAACGGGCGTGTGTACCACGTTATAAAAACGGGCGTGTGTAGCACGTTATAACAACGGGCGTGTGTACCACGTTATAACAACGGGCGTGTGTAGCACGTTATAACAACGGGCGTGTGTACCACGTTATAACAACGGGCGTGTGTACCACGTTATAAAAACGGGCGTGTGTAGCACGTTATAACAACGGGCGTGTGTACCACGTTATAACAACGGGCGTGTGTACCACGTTATAAAAACGGGCGTGTGTACCACGTTATAACAACGGGCGTGTGTACCACGTTATAACAACGGGCGTGTGTACCACGTTATAACAACGGGCGTGTGTACCACGTTATAAAAACGGGCGTGTGTACCACGTTATAACAACGGGCGTGTGTACCACGTTATAACAACGGGTGTGTGTACCACGTTATAACAACGGGCGTGTGTACCACGTTATAACAACGGGTGTGTGTACCACGTTATAACAACGGGCGTGTGTACCACGTTATAACAACGGGCGTGTGTACCACGTTATAACAACGGGCGTGTGTACCACGTTATAACAACGGGCGTGTGTACCACGTTATAAAAACGGGCGTGTGTAGCACGTTATAACAACGGGCGTGTGTACCACGTTATAACAACGGGCGTGTGTACCACGTTATAAAAACGGGCGTGTGTACCACGTTATAACAACGGGCGTGTGTACCACGTTATAACAACGGGCGTGTGTACCACGTTATAACAACGGGCGTGTGTACCACGTTATAAAAACGGGCGTGTGTACCACGTTATAACAACGGGCGTGTGTACCACGTTATAACAACGGGTGTGTGTACCACGTTATAACAACGGGCGTGTGTACCACGTTATAACAACGGGTGTGTGTACCACGTTATAACAACGGGCGTGTGTACCACGTTATAACAACGGGCGTGTGTACCACGTTATAACAACGGGCGTGTGTACCACGTTATAACAACGGGCGTGTGTACCACGTTATAACAACGGGCGTGTGTACCACGTTATAACAACGGGCGTGTGTACCACGTTATAACAACGGGCGTGTGTACCACGTTATAACAACGGGCGTGTGTACCACGTTATAACAACGGGCGTGTGTACCACGTTATAACAACGGGCGTGTGTACCACGTTATAACAACGGGCGTGTGTACCACGTTATAACAACGGGGACCTCGCGTTGCAGCGAACGCCGGCGGGCGTTGAGCGAGGACTGGGCCCGTGATGCCATCCCACGTGCGGCCTCGCCACCTTCGCCGTGACCCACGCGTGGCGTTGTGTGGGAATGGGGGGGGGGTGGTGGTGGGGGTGGGAAGGGGGAGCCCTCATCCAGCAGTGGATTTCCCTCTGCAGTGCAACCCCGCGTCATTGCCTTGGAAGTCGTTTCGAATTTGGCGGAAATCGGCGATCGCAGCGACACGCACGGACGGACGTTCGGATGGTAACACCGTTGTGATGCCGTTTACCGGTCTACCACCGCCGCTACCACCACCACCACCACCCCTTCGACCACCACTCCCGCTGCTTCCGCCACCCCCACCAAATCCCGCCACCCCCCCCTCGCTACCCCCCCCTCCCCGCCACCCCCCCCTGCCACCCCACCCTCTCCACCCCCACCTTCGCCTCCCCCCCCTCCATGGCCTCGCCGCGAGCGTTAAGGGCGACTTTGTCGTCATTGGGAAGTGCCATTGACAGAGTTTCTACGCTTCGAAGTGCAATTTGCGTTTTAAGTGTTCTTGTTCATCAGCTTTGAATAAACGTGTTGTTATTGATGACCCTCTCGCGTGCCGCGGAGAGCAACGCGAGCGAGCCGCCGGCCGAGCCGCCGGCCGAGCCGCCGGCCGAGCCGCCGGCCGAGCCGCCGGCCGAGCCGCCGGCCGAGCCGCTGGCCGAGCCGCCGGCCGAGCCACCGGCCGAGCCGCCGGCCGAGTGCAACCGAAGCGCTCGCAGTGCGCGTCTCTGCGACCGCGTTGCCGCTCGCGCTAAGAGTACGGCCTCGGCTGTCGCGTGCGGCACGTGCCTGCTGCGACCCCGGTTGCGGGCAGCAGTCGCGCAGCCGGCTCGCTCCCTCCTCTCCGGGCCGCCTGCCGCGCACGATTGGCGGGTTGTTACCGGCGACGTTGGGGCCCGCACGGTTCTGTGTGTGTGTCTGTGTGTGTGTCTGTCTGTGTGTCTGTCTGTGTGTCTGTCTGTGTGTCTGTGTGTCTGTCTGTGTGTGTCTGTGTGTCTGTGTGTGTGTCTGTGTCTGTCTGTGTGTGTCTGTGTGTCTGTCTGTGTGTGTCTGTGTGTGTGTCTGTGTGTGTCTGTGTGTGTGTCTGTGTGTGTGTCTGTCTGTGTGTGTGTCTGCGTGGGACCGCCGTGCCAGGCCTGCGCGGGGACGGGGAGGGCGAACGACGGTGACGTGACAATGGCCGTGGGATGTCGACGGGCGCCCTCCACCGCCTCGCGTATTTACTAAGAGCGGCTTGCGGCAGAGCTAACTGCGAAGATGACAACGTTGCACCACGGCCGTACGCGCTCGCTCGCCCTCTCGCGCCAAAGTGCCGGTATCCCGCGGCCTTCGCGGGCGTTGGGTTTCCGGAAGTTTCCCGTGCGGCGGGAAATTGACGACGCTGAAGGAAACTTTTGGTTTTTTTCTCCGTTGGACGAACGAAATTGAATTTTCCTCCGAGCGAACGAAATTTCTCCGCGGGCCCCTCGCCGTGAGGTCGTCGCACGAGAAGCCGCCCCCCCACCGGAGGAGGCTGCCGTCGTCGTACGTCAGCTTTCCGCACGGGTGTGACAAAGAGCTTCATAGCTCATCAGATTTCCTCCCCCGCCAATGCAGATAGACATTCTGATCCTGCGGCAGTCACAGTGGCAGCGCTAAAACCCTTCGCATCGGCCGCTCCCCCCCCCCCGAGTCGTTCCAACGTGCAGCAGATCTCTTGGGCGAGTTTCCTTGCAAGGTTAATTTTTGTCTGTTTTAAATTAATTGTCGTTGAGTCTATTGTCAAAAGTGATTTTTGGTCGGGGCGGGAGGGGGAGGGGTGTGTGTGTGTTATGTTTTGAGGTTATGAGTTACGAGTTGTAATGACTGTCCGAGAGAGATGGCGAACGTTCCGCGTCAAATGAACGTCTTGCGATTGGCGCCGTGCTGTTTGCCGACACGAAGGCCCCGTCCCCAAGTCCCGCGGCACTGCCCGCGTGCTCCGGCGAGCGTGCCTTGACGAGGCGGCGGCGGCGGCGGCGGCACGTGCTTTAGTGTTGCCAGCCGCCGGTGGGCGGACGCGCGAGCGAGATTCGGGAAACGACGCTCGTCCCTTCGCGTCGGCGGGCGAGACGCATCCGTCGGGTTTGTTTTGTTTAAGCATCGCCGGCAGTTTTGAGTTTAAATAAAGCAAACAAAGAAACGCCTTGAGTGCCGCGCGCGACCGCCGCTCCTGCCGCTCGCGAACGTTCCGCGCAGTCCCCTGGGCGTGACTCGAGCACAACAACAACAGCCCAACCCAGCGGGCTAGCGCCGATGTTGTCGACCCTGCGGAAGGGAGGCATGATGGGTTGATTCAGCCCGCCTCCCCCGTCGCCTCCAACCAGGAACTCGCTCGCTCTGTCCGCAGCCGAGCCACCGTCCTGACAGGCTCCGACTGCGGCCGCTCTCGCCTCGGGGTGCACCGCAACGGCCTGGCTGGCTCGCCGCCCCAAGGAGCTCTCTGCACCGCCGCCGCCGTCACCGCCGTCACGCCAACTGCGCCCATCACCGCGGCGGCGGCGGCGGTGGCGGCGGCTTGAGGCGAACGGAGACGGAGGTCGCGCCCCACCGTCGCGCGGCGCTTCTGGGAACGCGCTTCTGCGGCCCGTCTGGAACGCTGTTTTCTTCCGATATTAGGAAGCCGTTGGGAGCTATGATGCACTTTTAAATTATCATCATCTCGATCAGTGGTTCTTACCGTGGGGTGCACGCTATCCCTTGGGGGTGCGAAATGCCCTCTCTGGGGTTGTGCGAGACGTGGCCAGATTTGTGTTAGAAGGGAAATTATCAAAACAAATTTAGCATGGGCACATAAGTACAATTTGTTTCATCAAACCCTATGTGTTAATTAACATTTTTAAAAATACGATTGAGGTGGTGATGGTGGTGATGGTGGAGGTGGGGGTGGTGGTGATGGTAGTGATGGTGGCGGTGGTGATGGCGGTGGTTGTGGCGCAGTGGTTGGCACGCTGCGTTATGAACCCAGCCAGTCGAGTTCGATTCCCGTTCACCAACACCTAGGTCGACTCGGCCTCAAATGAGTACCTGGTGCGGTGTGTAAACATCGCCAGTGGGGAGACAAAGGCGGCCGGGCGTGGTGCCGGCCACCCACCCCCTCGCTAACGGCACTTGCCCCAACAGTTAAGGCTACACGGGGCAACATCTTTGTCTTCGGTGGCAGCGGTGGTTTAGGACTTGCTGGAGGGAGGCGGAGACACGCGCAGGGACATTGCGACTCGCTTCGTGATCATCCGACGCAGAGACGCGGAGAGATTCACCGGGGCGACGGCTGGGCTCGAACCTCGGCGACGAACTCGTATCTGCTCAACCACGTGATTCGGAGAGCCTCTAACCCCCACCATAAGAACGTATAATGTCTTCCCACCGGGCCGGGACTTCCAACGCAGCTCAGCATTGCCCAACGCAGCTCAGCATTGCCCAACGCAAGTTTGATTGGAGACACAAGTTAACTTCCCGGGCTGCAGCACGCAAACTTCCACCTGATCTGTTTCCCTTAATTCATTAAAAGCATTTCCATTGTGGTTTTTTTAATGCATTAGATTAAGCAACGGACACGTAAGTTCATGAACGCGCATTTATGATGCCGGAATAAATCGTGCCCCGTTGCCATGTTTTATGCACCGCATAGCTTCCCGTTAAACTGGGACGCAAACGCCAGCATAAAAACACCGAATGTCAACAGTTTTTGCTGCTGTTGAACCAATGGCTCGAGCAAAGCCTGGCTTGCTGATGAGGCACTTGGATGTCGAAACTGGCCCAGAGGAGGAGGAACAGCCAAACGACGCGAGCTCTCTGCTGAAGCGCTTTCAGCGTTGATAGCAGCACGACCTCCACAGTCGGATGTGGAGATCCTGAAGAAGAACAACATTGCTGCCATCACACGCAACAAATGTATAGATTCAGAATCGGAGTATTTCTTTATCCAGGAGGAATCCGGTGAGCTATGAAGCTCTTTTTCACAGATGTCCAGTAGGGGCGTTTCAGCAAGTTGCAATAATAGAATGGGCCTGTGCATGGAAATACAATAATGAAAACGTTATGGGCTTATGTTGAATTAGTTTAGCTGCGCCCATTAAAATCATTGTGGATTAAAATGTTATTTTTTTATGTATAGACGGGGGTAAACATTGTTAAACTTTGATGCGCATGTGCCAAAGGCACGCACGTGCGCGCGCATGCAGTTTGCGGCATCACAGTTGGGACGCGTTGCTGCAAACATTACGGTCACTTAGGATCCATCTGCGAGCTCTTAAAATTTTAAATACTGCGGCTAAAAATATGGCGAGGCCTTAAGGTTGTACCGAGTTAAAGAAAGCGTGACGTGATGTGGGTGAACGAATTCATGGGGAAATGTTGAGATGTGGGTCCCTGCACTACAGCTCCTGTCAACCTGCACTACAACTCCTGTCACTCTGCACTACAGCTCCTGTCACCCTGCACCACAGCTCCTGTCACCCTGCACTACAGCCCCTGTCAACCTGCACTACAGCTCCTGTCACCCTGCACTACAGCCCCTGTCACCCTGCACTACAGCTCCTGTCACCCTGCACTACAGCTCCTGTCACCCTGCACTACAGCCCCTGTCACCCTGCACTACAGCCCCTGTCACCCTGCACTACAGCCCCTGTCACCCTGCACTACAGCCCCTGTCACCCTGCACTACAGCTGTCACCCTGCACTACAGCTCCTGTCAACCTGCACTACAGCTCCTGTCACCCTGCACCACAGCTCCTGTCACCCTGCACTATAGCTCCTGTCACCCTGCACTACAGCTCCTGTCACCCTGCACTACAGCTGTCACCCTGCACTACAGCTCCTGTCACCCTGCACTACAGCCCCTGTCACCCTGCACCCCTTTGGTTGCAAGATGGCCGCCTGAGGCACGTGCTCCCGGGCCGCGCTCCCAGCAGCGGCTGGCGGAGGCCGTTTGTGAGGGGCCGAGGGAGCCCACGGAGCCGGGGGGGGGGGGCGACGGCACGAACAGAGGGAGCCGACACTGACTCACATCATACACTGACTCACATCATACACTGACTCACACCATACACTGACTCGCATCATGCACTGACTCACATCAAACACTGACTCACATCATACACTGACTCACACCATACACTGACTCGCATCATGCACTGACTCACATCAAACACTGACTCACATCATACACTGACTCACATCATACACTGACTCACACCATACACTGACTCGCATCATGCACTGACTCACATCAAACACTGACTCACATCATACACTGACTCACATCATACACTGACTCACATCATACACTGACTCACACCATACACTGACTCGCATCATGCACTGACTCACATCAAACACTGACTCACATCATACACTGATTCACATCATACACTGACTCACATCATGCACTGACTCACACCATACACTGACTCGCATCATGCACTGACTCACATCAAACACTGACTCACATCATGCACTGACTCACACCATACACTGACTCACATCATGCACTGACTCACATCAAACACTGACTCACATCAAACACTGACTCACATCATACACTGACTCACACATCATGCACTGACTCACACACCATGCACTGACTCGCACACCATGCACTGACTCGCACATCATGCACTGACTCACACATCATGTACTGACTCACACACCATGCACTGACTCACTCACACATCATACACTGACTCGCTCACATCATGCACTGACTCACATCATACACTCGCACAACCACTGACCCACTTATCATGCGCTGACTAACACATCATGCGCTGACTCACACATACACTCACTCAACCTAATACTGACTCAATTATCATACGCTGACTCGCACATCATACACTCACGCTACTACTGACTCACATCATACACTTGACTCACATACACTCACGCTGCTGCTGACTCACTCACACATCATACACTGACTCACACATCATACACTGACTCGCTCATCATACACTGACTCACACATCATACGCTGACTCGCACATCATACACTCACGCTACTACTGACTCACAGATCATACACTGACTCACTCATACACTAACACCATACGCTGACTCGCACATCATACACTCACTCACGCTACTACTGACTCACACATCATACACTCGCTCACACATCATACACTGACTCGCACATCATACACTCACCCTGCTGCTGACTCACTCATCATACACTGACTCACTCATCATACGCTGACTCACTCATCGTGCGCTGACTCACACATCATACACTGACTCGCACATCATACACTCACGCTACTACTGACTCACACATCATACACTGACTCACTCATCATACACTGACTCACACATCATACGCTGACTCGCACATCATACACTCACGCTACTACTGACTCACACATCATACACTAGCTCACACATCATACACTGACTCACTCATCATACACTGACTCACATATACGCTGACTCGCACATCATACACTCACGCTGCTGACTCACTCATCATACACTGACTCATACGCTGACTCACTCATCGTGCGCTGACACACATCATACACTGACTCACACATCATACACTCACGCTACTGCTGACTCACTCACACATCATACACTGGGAGTGTCGTGCTGCCAGCTATGGCTGCAGGTTTTGTCGTGCGTGTTATGTATATCGTTTATTGTAAAATTTACGTGTTAAAGCCTACGTGTTAAACTGTTGTTACATTGTTTTTATAGCTTTATTTTGGTGATTCGAAAACATGGTAAATCTAAATTGTCTTATGGTTGTTGTTGGCTTGCACCACATTGTGATTTTTGCACACAGCGTTTATTTAGTTTTTTTTGTGTGTGGAATATTTGCTGGTTTATTCCAGGATGTTTCTGTTACGCGTCGTCGCTTTAAGATGTTCTGTGTTCATATTGTGTTTGTTGCGGTTGCACCCGACTTAAGAGCCGCATGGCTCACAGGGCTATACCTAATAAATGAAACTTGGTGAACTAACGTGCATGATGACGTCATCCTGAACGTCCTGCGGTCTTTTATGACGGATTCTGGCTTAGCAATCATTGGAAGGATTTGATGATACACCATTTCGGGTCTTAATTGATTGTTCACGCTCAAGGTGGCTTTCAGACCACATCCATTATTTTCGTCTCCCCCCCTCCTCTTTTCCGAACATAGATGGACTCGTCCATCGCTCTCCGTGGTGCTAACGTTAAACAAAAAACGCCACTTCTTTTTCAAATTGTCTTGCTGTGATTTTCACACCTGATGATGATTGCTTGTGTTGCAGTAGAATCGTCGTGAGAATTTTATAGTTTTATATTTTTATTTCATTGTTTCCCTTCTACGTGACTTTACCGAAAGAGCCAAGAATATGGGAGGGGGGTGGTTGATGTGCGCGCGATGACGTCATCAGCACCGCAGACGGTCGCGCGACCTGCGTCTGACGTCACCACGCACGCCGCACAACGCAGACTCGGCGGCGCGACGTCATCGCGTAGCCCCTCCCCCTCCCATAGCAACAAGAAAGATGGAGCGGGCGGGCCGTGATGGCGGCGGCGTGGACATTGACAGCGGCGCTCACGGCTTCTGCTTCAGCTGCTGCTGCGGCTGCTGCGGGGACTCTCAGGGCGGCTCGCAAGCAGCGCGCACCCCCGAGGAGCTCGCGGAGCTGTGCGACGACGAGGAGGAGGAGGAGGCGGCGGCGAGCGGCTACGGTGACGGCGGTCGCGTGCGCGGAGGCGCCGCCGTTGGGAGCCTGGAGCGGCGGGACCCGTGGCCCAGCGCCCTGCAGGCCGAGCACGAGGAGCGTGACGACGAGGCGGGTGACGACGACGACGACGAGGAGGAGGAGGACGAAGGGGAGGACGAGGGGCTGACGAAGGGCAGGCCGCGGGGCAGCGGCGGCAGCAGCGGCAGCAGGAGACGGCGGCGCCTGTACCGCGCGTGGCTCACGCGGGCCGCTCACGGCCTCTCCTTCCTGCTGCTGGGCGTCGCCGTCGCTGCGGCCGCCCTGCTGCTCGTCTGGCTCCCCGCGCGCCTCGCCTGGGCCCTGCCCGCCGCCGCACTCGACGGCGCCCTGCGCTGGAGCGAGGAGCGCCGAGCCCTCGCGCTGCTGCTGCTGCTGGGCGCCGCGGTGCGGGGCGCCCTGGCGCTGGGCGCGGCCCTCGCGGGCGCGGCCGTCGGCTCTGGGCAGCAGGGGGAGGAGGAGGAGGCGGCGTGGCTGCTGAGGGACGGGGTCCGAGATGCAGCCGCGTGGACGCGCGGTGCCGTGGCGGTCAGAGGGCTCGGAGCGGCGTGCGCGGCTGCCGGGGGCCTCGTGGTGCGTCTTGGTGGTGGTAGTGGGGAGGAGGAGGAGGGGTGGAAACAACAGCGCCACTGGGGAGACAAAGGTGGCCGGGCGTGGTGCTGGCCACCCACCCCCTCGTGTGCCGTGCCGGCCTTCGTAGCTGCTGCTGCTGCTTGCTAGCGGCACTTGGCCCCAACACGTTCTTAGCAGCCAAATACTCGGGATCGAACCCACGGCCTCCTGTATACCCGGCGAGATTGTTGTCTCTGACGCTGATAGCATAGATGGAAGAAAGTTATTTTCTTTTCATTTATATTTTTGCAATCCTGCACATCCCGGCATTAGTCGTTTCCACTTTCCTCTCTGTCTTGTGCCATTGTGGTCACGTGGTGGTCACGTGGTGGTCACTTCTCTCTGTCTTGTGCCATTGTGGTCGCGAGGTGGTCACGTGGTGGTCACTTCTCTGTCTTGTGCAAATGTGATCACGTGGTGGTCACTTCTCTCTGTCTTGTGCAAATGTGATCACGTGGTGGTCACTTCTCTCTGTCTTGTGGTGCCAATGTGATCACGTGGTGGTCACTTCTCTCTGTCGTGTGCCAATGTGATCACGTGGTGGTCACTTATCTCTGTCTTGTGGCGCCAATGTGATCACGTGATGTCAATATGATCACGTGGTGTCTACGTCTCTCTGTCTTGTGGTGCAAATGTGATCACGTGGTGTCTACGGCTCTGTCTTGTGGTGCCAATGTGATCACGTGGTGGCCACTTCTCTCTGTCTTGTGGTGCCAATGTGATCACGTGGTGTCTACGTCTCTCTGTCTTGTGGTGCCAATGTGATCACGTGGTGTCTACGTCTCTGTCTTGTGGTGCCAATGTGATCACGTGGTGGCCACTTCTCTCTGTCTTGTGGTACCAATATGATCACGTGGTGTCTACGTCTCTCTGTCTTGTGGTGCCAATGTGATCACGTGGTGTCTACGTCTCTGTCTTGTAGTGCCAATGTGATCACGTGGTGTCTACGTCTCTCTGTCTTGTGGTGCCAATGTGATCACGTGGTGGCCACTTCTCTCTGTCTTGTAGTGCCAATGTGATCACGTGGTGTCTACGTCTCTCTGCCTTGTGCCAATGTGATCACGTGGTGTCTACGTCTCTCTGTCTTGTAGTGCCAATGTGATCACGTGGTGTCTACGTCTCTCTGCCTTGTGGTGCCAATGTGATCACGTGGTGTCTACGTCTCTGTCTTGTCGTGCCAATGTAGTCACGTGGTGGCCACTTCTCTCTGTCTTGTGGTGCCAATGTGATCACGTGGTGTCTACGTCTCTCTGTCTTGTGGTGCCAATGTGATCACGTGGTGTCTACGTCTCTCTGTCTTGTGGTGCCAATGTGATCACGTGGTGGCCACTTCTCTCTGGCACCAATCTCTCACGACGGCATCCTACTCAGGACAATCTCTCTTCGGTCTTCCTCTCTTTCCGCTTCCGTTTGTCCCGAACAACAACAACAACACTTTTACTGTTCCTGTTGGTGTCCATCCCACTACAAACGTGTGTCCACATAGTGCCCAGTTGCATTCTCACCACTGCCCTGCATCATCATCATCATCAGGTCTTCTTCTTTGACATGCAACATTTTCCCTGCTTCTACATTGGTCACTCACTCCTTTGGGTCCAGCTTAGATAGCAGCAGCAGCATTCTCCAGCAGCGATACATTTCGAGTGCAAATGTCTGACATCTCTGTCAGTCTTTTTCAATGTCAAAATCTAAGCAGCAGGAGTCATAAATGACACCAACGACGCGGTCTATCGTAGTCTTTAATCTTTGCACGGCCACTGATAACAATGCTGATGTGTAACGTGCACAGTTTCACTTTCCCAAATGCAGCGACCCAGAGATTCTGCAGAGCAACAACTACAATGCACATTAAAATAACGAGAAGACATACCGCGTCAGGAGCAGTAGCGGAGTGAGTGCATCGCTGTGAAGATGTCTCCGTATTTGTGGATTGGTTCTTGCATTACGTTGTACTCCGGTCTCTGTTCTGGATGACCACGGTCGCACACCGCTACTGGATAGAGTTTTTTAATTTGTGCATCAGGTATCATCTGCTGCTGATGCCTTGCTCTGCGCAGCGGGATGCAGTTTAGGGTGGACCGTGAGCTTCGTGGGTTCTGATGTTTGCGAGGTCGCTTGAACTCCGATCACCTCTCCCTGTTCCTAATCAACCTCCGTGACGAATCCCCCTTGGGCAGGTGGGCATCGAAGCCCCCATGCTGCACGTGGGGACGGCGCTGGGTCTGTGGCTGCCCTCTCTGCTCTGCCCGGCGCTGTCCCGCGCCGGCCTGCGCCCGGCGGCCCTCTGCACGGCGCGCGGGCGCCGCTGCCTCGCGGCCGCCGGCTCGGCCGCCGGCATGGCGCTGGCCTTCGGCGCTCCCCTCGCCGGCGCCGTCTTCGGCCTCCAGAACGCGGGGCCCGGCGCCCTGGCCGACCCGGGCGTCGCCTTCCCGGTTCTGCTCAGCTCCGTCGCCGCCTCCCTCGCCTTCTCGGCGCTCTCCTCCGCCGCGCTGACGCTGTCCGGCGCCGGCGGCGCCGGCTCTCCTCCGTGGCCCGTGGGAATGCTCGACCTGGCCGGCGAATCTGGCGGGCGTCCCGCGGGCGGCGCCGACCCCTGGGCGCTGCTGCTGGCGACGATGGCGCTGGGCGTGGTGGGCGGAGTCCACGCGGCCGGGCACCGGCGCCTGCGGGCGCGGCTGTCCCGCTACCGCGCGCGCCACGTCTTCGCCAAGCCGCCGTGCGCCGGCGCCCTCGAGGCGCTGCTCGTCTCGCTCGCCGGGAGCTGCGCCGCCTTCCTCGCCGCCGCCACCCTCGGCTCGTGCCGCGCCGGAGGCGCCGCGGGCAACGTGACGACGGCGAGTCCCCGCGATCCGCGCGTCCTCCTGCCGTCGCTGCTCTGTCCCAACGGCACCGCCAACGACCTCGCGCAGCTGCTGCTGTCGGCGCCCGAAGCGGCGCTCGGCGGCCTCCTGGGACCTGGCGCGGCGCCGTCGCCGCGCTCGCTGCTGCTGGCGCTGGGCTGCGTCGCGCCGCTCTCGCTCTGGGCCTCGGGGCTGCGGGCACCCGGCGGCGTCTTCGCCCCGCAGCTGCTGGTGGGCGCCGTCTACGGCCGCCTGGCCGCGTGGCTCCTTCGGCGCTGGCAGCCACGGCGGTGGCCGCCTCCGCGGCGGGACAAGCTGGCGCTGGTGGGGGCGGCGGCCGTGCTGGGCGGCGTGGTGCGCTGGCCCCCGGTGCTGGCGCTCGCGCTGGCGGAGGCGAGCGGCGCGGACGCGGAGGGCTCTGCGGCCGCGCTGCTGGCGCTGCTGCTGTCGGGCTGGCTGGCCGGCGCGTGGTCGCGGGAGCCGGCGCGCGCCGCCGCGGCGCTGCGCGGCCTCCCGCTGCTCCCCGCCGACTCGGTCGAGCCGCTGCCGCCGCCGGCGCCGGGCCAGCGTTGCCTGCGCCTGCTGCTCGCGTGCGACGTGATGGAGCCCGAGCTGGTGTACGTGTACCCACACACGCGCGTCCAGTCGCTGGTGAGCGTGCTGCGCGCGCGCCGCCACCACGCCTTCCCTGTCGTCACCGAGGCCGCCGGCGCCGGCCACGGCGGCGCCGGCGCCGGCAACGCGGCGCTGCTGGCTGCGAACGGCGCGTTCCACCGCGCCGCGCTGGCCGTGACGCGCGCAAACGAGTACCGGCGCCGCAGCCGCTCGATGCGCTCGTACCCGTCGGCCGAGCTGCAGCGGGCGCCGGGCGCCGGGCGTGCCGGCGCGCCGGAGCGGCGCCGGCACGCCGGCGGCGGCGACGACGGCGGCGACGACGACGGCGAGGGGGGGGAGCCGTCGCCCGCTTGCGAGTACCTCGCCAGCGTCCTGCGACCGGGGGTGGAACCGTACCCGAACCTGCAGCCGGGCTGGGCGAGCGGGGACGCCGGCGACCCCGGCCGAGCGGCGGACGCGGGCCTCCCCGGCGAGTGGACGCTGGCCCAGCGCCTGCGGCCGCTCACCTACCACGGCATGGTGTCGCGCTCGCGCCTCGCGGCCCTGCTGGCGCGAGGCGCGTGGCACGAGGAGGGGCGGGCGCCGGCGCGGCAGCCGCGCGTGGGAGCGGCGACGCTGGCGGAGGCGGAGCGGCGCGGCCTGGACGTGGGAGACCTGGAGCTGGCGCTGCTGGAGCCGCGCGCCGTCGTGGACGTGACGCCGTACGTGGACGCCGGCGCCCCCGCGGTGAACGCCCGCGCCAGCGCCGGCGAGGCCCTGCGCGTCATGGTGGCGCTGCAGGCGCGCCAGCTCGCCGTGCTCAACGCGGCGGGCCACGTGGTGGGCGTGGTGACGCGCCACGAGCTGACGCCCGAGGCGCTGCGGCGCAGCCTGCGGCGCAAGCGCATGGCGCGCCCGTGAAGGAGGAGGCGGCGCCCCCGCAAACCTCTCGACCCCCACCCCCCCCCCTCACCGTGAGACGAACTTTGAACCCGTCCTTGAGAAGCTGCCGCCCACCCTCCTCGAGACATGTTGAGAATCGTCGTCAGAATCTTTATTTGTTCCGGAGGAATCCGACGAGCCATGAAGCACGGTTATTCGGATGGCCACGTGACCTCGTATGTCGTCTGCACAGACGTTAGGATGCCACATGACGTCCTGTCACGTGTATGTACGTGTGTATGTTGAACTTATTTTGCGCCGTACGTAGGCAACCGTGCGAATAATCGAAGGTGCGGAGGAAAGGACAACAAACTTGGCGCAAAGAACAGTTCTCAAGAGGTGAGCTTGTCAGTCTAGATGATGATTTCAAAGTGCGTGAAAGCTCCCAGTGGCTTCCTAATATCGGAAGGAGGAGCGTTCCAGACTGCGGAACAGAAGCGCGCGTTAGTTCGGACGTTGTGATGTCATGTTGTGATGTCATGTTGTGATGTCATGTTGTGATGTCATGTGACGCCCGTGCACGCGATGCGACTGCTCGTTCCCTCCCCCAACACTCAAATGTGACCCACGGCAGCCATCGCGCGGCCGACGAGGCATCCAAACAGGCGACGCCGTGTACCGTCCCGTGTACTGTATACTGTCCCGTGTACCATGTACTGTACCGTGTACCATGTACTGTCCCGTGTACCGTTTACCGTGTACCGTTTACCGTGTACCATCCGCTGTCGCCGATTGCGTAGTTTCGTTAACTCACTTATTTATTTATTTCCACGTAAGGGCCGGTTGTGTGCAACAGTGAGCGGCGCAGAGATAACGCCGTGCAGGGAGGAGGGAGAGCTCATTGCCTACACATAGATCCCCAGGGTGTGCGGGTGACTGGAAAGCGATCGGCGGCGGTTTTGGGATGGTTTTGGGGACGTTTTAGAATTTTTACTTGAAAAACTGAGTTTGCGGATCTACAGGGTTGGTGGTCCAGATGTCTCGTGACCCCCCCCCCCCCACCGCCAATTATTTGATCCCTAACATTTTCTCAAAAGTTATTAAGTTTTAGAGAATTAAATGTGGGGGGTGGGGGGTCACAAGACATCTGGACCAACCCTGTTGCACATCGGTTGTGGCGACGTGATGCGTCCGCTACTCCAAAGCTACCTTACGCCAGTATCTCAACCGCCACCACCACCGCCGCCTCCTCCTCCTCTTTTAAATCTCTCTCTCTCAACTTGTAAAAAGGGGGTGGTATGAGGGTGTTGTCGGACAACTCACGAGGTGCCCTTGACGCGCGGGAGGGAACCCAACCTCCTCGTGTGCTAGGTGCGGGGGGCGAGGGGTGGGGGGCGAGGGGTGGGGGGCGAGGGGTGGGGCTCAACGCTCCTCCCGTGTGCATGCACGGGAACCGTTAAGGGGGCTCCGCGTGCTACTGTGGGACCTTCTCCTCCTCCTCCTCCTCCGGCCGCGCGAGCCGAGGCTTGCGGCATCCTCCTTGTGCTGTCCGCCGACCGCCCGATGCCAACGAGGCGCTGGGGCTCACGGGCGTGGGCTGTCTCCTCCCCCCACCGCCCCTCACCCCACCCACCGCCTTGCCTGCTGCGGGAATGCCGCCTACACCAAAATGTACGAGCGAATGACTTGGGCGTGGTGACGTTTATATATTTATTTACTTACTTTTATTTCATTCCTGCCATTTTCGCTGCCCTCTTTGACTAAAGCCATTTGAATTCTTCACTTTTAGCGAACAAAAAAAAAATCGATGGCCGTGTAAACAACGCCCCTCGGAAGTTATTCCTCGAATTTATTTTCT
The DNA here is from genome assembly GCF_048934315.1 of Petromyzon marinus. Taxonomy (NCBI): domain Eukaryota; kingdom Metazoa; phylum Chordata; class Hyperoartia; order Petromyzontiformes; family Petromyzontidae; genus Petromyzon; species Petromyzon marinus. The sequence continues at coordinate 10,571,744 of NC_133723.1, forward strand.
TACTGATCGTTTGCACTTGTTTTTCCGCTGCCGGATGGTATTATTCCACCAAATGAAAAAAAATTGCGGCATCACCCCACCCCCCTCCCCCGCCACCACTCGCACAACCTTGAAGTCGAGCAGTGACAATGCCATGTTGACCTGGCTGCCAGGGCCCAGTCGGTTATCCAGGGGGTGCAAAGAGTGGCTCCGTGTTGTTTTTGGCTACCGCGGACAAACGAAAATGATGATCAAATTTTGTGTTCCTGAGCTGTGTCGAGCTCTTTTTCAGAAGCGACCTGGCTATCACAAATGATAGGTGAACGAAGCGGCTTGTGTGGAAATGTATAGCAGCCAAATACTCTAAATGCATGTTTCTAAATGTGGTGGCGAAAACCGGACAACCCGGAGAAAATTCCACGCGACCACGGGGAGAGAGAGAGAGACACCGCAAACTCGAAACATACAGCAGGCGTCAGGGTCAGGATCTAACCCATGACCTCCTGCATACCTGGCAAAGTAGTGAACATCTCCTAGCCACCGTGGCACAGACTTTGATGATGGCGGTGGGATGTCAACTCTCAACCTTTGGAGTTGCGAGCGGAGCGCTCTGTGCATCATCATCAGCGTTTAAGAGTTGCGCCCGTTTTGAGTAACGCTACGAACGCTGAGGTGGACAAAAAAAAACCGTGCAGGTTCAACGCTACCTGGCGGAACCGCTGACGCCGGACTCTACTTGATGGAGCTGCGATCGGCTCACGTTTTGGTTGTTGCCAAGCCGGCTTGACGATGAGGCCGACCGCTGTGACGACAAAGACGACAAAGACGACAACAGCGACAACAATAATCAACGCTCGGGTTCTGTTGGTGTCCGTGACCTAACGAAGGCACCCTCGTCGAAGCAGCAGCGTCCGCTCTCGCCCTCCACCGGAACCGCGGCCGGAACGAGGAGAGCGCGGACAAGACTCTACGTTTGCAATTCAAATGTAGAGCAATTAAGTTAGCCGATGCATGTTTTGTGCCAGAAATTCTAATGTATACACAGGAAGGCATTCCCCGACTTATGAACACCCCCCGACTTACGAACGGTCTTCCGCAAGATATTTATTTATTTAACCACCCGACTTTTGCGAACTTGAACTCGCGAACCGAAACCGCGGAATTCTTTCCGGCGTCGCATTCTTATTTATGGGTTTAACACCCCCCCACCCCTACCCCGTTAACACATTTCACAACACTTGACCGTACGCGCATGTGAATACAGTACGTCGTGTTCCCACTTAACGGATCGTCTCCACTTGACGAACGGGAATTGTTCTCGCAAGTCGGGGACTGTGCCCTGTACTGTACAACACAATGCGAATATATATCTGCGTGTGTGCGCGCGTATTTAAAGAATGTTGCATTAAGATGCCGTAGCAATCGTAGCGACGAACGAGCGTGTCGAGCCCGTGCACCGCTCTCCACTGCCATTGAGGCGCGTGACGGAAACAGCGGCGGGCGATGAGCGGCGGCGATTTAACGCCCCCCTCACCCCCCACCAAGCTCACAACCACCAATCACTCTGTTCACTCTTGCCACGCACAACCACCAATGTCTCTGTTCACTCTTGCCACGCACAACCACCAATGTCTCTGTTCACTCTTGCCACGCACAACCACCAATGTCTCTGTTCACTCTTGCCACGCACAACCACCAATCACTCTGGTCACTCTTGCCCCGCACAACCACCAATGTCTCTGTTCACTCTTGCCACGCACAACCACCAATCACTCTGTTCACTCTTGCCACGCACAACCACCAATGTCTCTGTTCACTCTTGCCACGCACAACCACCAATGTCTCTGTTCACTCTTGCCACGCACAACCACCAATGTCTCTGTTCACGCTTGCCACACACAACCACCAATGTCTCTGGTCACTCTTGCCACGCACAACCACCAATGTCTCTGTTCACTCTTGCCACGCACAACCACCAATGTCTCTGTTCACTCTTGCCACGCACAACCACCAATGTCTCTGTTCACTCTTGCCACGCACAACCACCAATGTCTCTGTTCACTCTTGCCACGCACAACCACCAATGTCTCTGTTCACTCTTGCCACGCACAACCACCAATGTCTCTGTTCACTCTTGCCACGCACAACCACCAATCTCTTCTTCTTCTGCTTCACCACCACCATCGCCTGCTTCCCTCTTCACCGTTTTCCCCCAAAACTGTCAACTATCATCTCTAAAGCCCGCACCCCACATCCTCTCCTCTCGACCCCATCCCCACCTCTCTCATAAACCCTCTTGTCCATCTTCTTCTGCCTTGTCTGGGCTCACTCTTTAACTCATCCCTTGCAACTGGCATTTTTCCTGCAAGCTTCAAATCAGCCGCTATTTTTCCGTTCTCAAAAAGCCCTCTCGACCCAACCTTCCCAGCCAACTGTCCCCCTATCTCCCTTCCCTATTGCTCTTAAGCTCCTCGAACGTCTCGTTCATGCTCGGCTCACTAATTTCACCTCTTCAAATTCTCTCCATAATTCCGATCGGGTTTCCACCGCTTACACGCAACCGGGACTGCCCTTATCGCTGTAAAGGACCGCCTGTATGTCAAACTCCACTCACGCCGGCCTTCAGTTCTTATTCTCCTCGATCTCGCTGCGGCCTTTGACACTCTCGATCATTCCACTCCCCTTCCCACCCCCTCTGGTCTCGGCATCTCCTCTTTCCTGGGTTCACTCAAACCGCACTTCTCGCACTTGGCCAGCCCTGATGCATCATTCCGCTTCCCCTGTTTCTCCGTCACTGGCGCTCTTCCCCACGGTTCGGCTCATGGCCTCCTGCTCTTCTCCCTCCACATCTCACCCCTTGAAGCCGTCATTTCATCACTGAGTTTTCCCCCACCACTTTCTCACAGACGACATCCAGATTTGATTTGCCCTCTTTCCCCTGGGGTCTCACTCTACGTATTGCTGAATGTCTCACTGCTGTCCAATCATGGATGACACTACATCACCTCTCCCTCAATCCCTCCAAGACTGAAATATTATTTTTTTCCTGCTTCCCGCTCCCCTCCCATCTGTCCCACTATGTAATTCCCCCCCCACCCTATTTTCACTCACTCCTGTATCCTTTGGTCTAAACCTTGGGGTCACCTTTGATTACCCCTCCCTCCTTCACCAAGCATATCTCCACCGTAACCCACATGTGCCGCTTTCATCCCTTCAACATCTTGAAAATTCGCCCCCCTCATCTCGCTCTCCGCTGCCAAAATACGCATCGACTCCCTCATCTTATCACTTCCCGACCACTCCAATTCCCTTCTTCATCTTCTTGGTCTTCCTGCCTACGCCTGTGCTCCCCTCCAGCAAACTCAAGACGCTTTGGCCCGGATTATTTTTAAACTTCCACATCACATCCCATTCTTCTGCTCTCCTCGTCCAACTCCACTGGCTTCCCGTCTCCTACCGCTGTTTATTCAAATTCCTCACCCTCGATTGCAAATGGCACCGTAGTTCTACCCCCACCCTATCTCGCTTCTCTAATTTCTTGCCATGTCCCACCTCGGCCCCAGCGTTGACACTTCCTGTGGTCCCTCACTGCTCCTCCCCTCCCTGTACACTCGCTCACGGTTCCGCTCGTCTTCTTCCCTCCTGGCTCCGCTCCAGTGGAATAAACTCCCGCAGGCAACTTCACTAAACCATTTTTCGTTCCGTAAGACCCCTCATTTTTCACTAGGGTATCCCTGTACAACTTCCTGAACCTCGTCCTTAACCCTAACCATCCTTCCCTCTCCTAACCTCACCCCTTTCCCGATCATCACCCTCCCTTGCCAGCCCTTCCCAACACTCAAACTCCATCCCTTTTCCCCATCGGCCAATACCAAAGTACCACACTGGTACTTATTGGCAGGCGCTTTGATGAAAGCGTCGTGATAACTCCTAGATGGGAAATTGTGTCACGCACCCAGAGAGTCGACTGATTCGCTTGCTCATTGGGAATTTCGGATACCTCAAGATGGGCAATTGGTTAAACTAATGTTGATGTTCATTACCCCTGCATCTGCATTTATTCCTCGGAACATTGTTGAGTGAGGCAAGGGTGAGGGGGGTGACTGTGCTCGGTTGAAACAAAATTCAACAAGGGGGGAGTGACAGTAGCCAGGCACACGTTGAGAATCGCCACTGCTCGAGTGGCGAGGCACACCAAGTACTCGCGTGCTATCTGTGGGAAGAAGTTAGTAAAAAAAAAAATTGACGTGTGAATTCTTACGCCGGGGATTTTTTTACTTTCCGTTAGCCGTAACGAGAATTCTTCGTCCCCAGATATTTCTCTCTCTCCCCCTTTTTGCCATATTCACACGTGGGATCGAGAGTCCGCGTGTGGGCCACCGCCGATCTGCCGTAACGTGCGCACGTGGTGGATGATGAACCCACGCTGGTGGCATTCGAGCGCCGGTTGCTCCACTCGCGGTGGTTGTGTCCAAGTCGACCGTCGCCTCGTCCGAAGAGATCTCAATCGGCGCGGGCGATAGCGGCTGCCGAGATGCGCCGTGTCAATGCCTGTACACGGTCGCGGCCTGCGGTCTTATTTATTGAAATTAGATGTTGCTACGTTGTTCGCTGTGAACTGTGAAGTTTCTTCCCCCTTAACTGTGAAAATGTCTTTGGCTTTTTTCTGCACCGTATTGCACGTGCGTTCCACGTGTATATGTGTGCGTGTGTGTTATAGAATGTGTGTGTGTGTGATTCTGTGGGGAGCGGTGGTGCAGCGGTTAGCACCGCACTGCGCTACGAACCCGGCAGAGAACCCGGGTTCGATTCCCACTCGCGGCCACCAACATCAGTGACGGTTGTCTGCACCAGTGCAGGGCCTCCCCCTCGGTCGACTCGGCCTCAAATGAATGCGTGGCGCGGTGTGTAGTCAACATCGCCAATAGCGAGGCACATAGGCGGCCGGGCCTGGTGCTGGCCACCCACCCCCTCTTGTGCCGTTCCGCCCTTCATAGTTGCTCGCACTTGCCCCAAAAGTCTTAAGGCTACACGGGGACCTTTGTTTCTATGGGGCGCGGTAGTGTAGTGGGTAGCGCCGCACTGCGCTGCGAACCCGACAGAGACACGGGTTCGATTCCCGCTCACGGCCACCAATGCCAATGACAAATATATGAACCGGTCCTGGGCTTCCCTGCAGGTCGACTCAGCCATAAATGAGCATCTAGGTCTATCCCACGATTCCCTTCCACCCTTCACGTTAGAGCCTCAAAGCTGCAGCTAGCCTGGTACAAGCTGCGTGCTGACGCCACCGCCACTCAGTGAAACGCCGTAGCGGCTGGTGTGTGTTCCACAATGCGTGTGGTCACCGCTGGGTTGACTTATCCTTCATTTATTTGAGTACAAACCAGGTATGGATGAGGTTTCTGATTTTTTTTACTAATTGCATTTTTCATCTTTCTACGACCATTTCAGTTATTTTTTATTCGGCAAAAAATGTTATTTTATTTCTTCCCTGTTGACAAAAGTGATGACACCCGATGCCAGCCAGACCTTTAAGGGCCAACCCCTGTGCCCGTACAGATGGAACTAGATGGCGATTAGTCCACACTTTGCTGCATCGCCTTCTCCTGTGCGAGCTCGGGGTAATGGCATCACATCGAGGCCCACCCACGGATAGAGATGGGAGTTTCACAACAAGCGTCTCTGTGTGATACACCAACCCCTCGCTGCTGCCGCCTCCACAGCGCTCGATTAAACTAAAACATTTTTTCTGGAACTTTTTCTTTTACCAGGTTAGGTCGACTAAGCTATATAGCTCTTTTGCAGAAGCGACCCGGCCACACATTTCCACATTAGCCGATATGTTGAACAGCCAAATACTCTTGACTGCATGTTTCTAAATGTGTAGGGAAAAACCGGGAGGACCCCGAGAAAAATCCACGCGACCACAGGGAGAGAGAGATACGCAAACTCCAAATATACAGCCGCAGCAGGCGTCAGGGTCGGGATCGAACCCACGACCTCCTGTATACCAGGCGAGGTAGTTAACATCTCCTAGCTACCGTGGTGGTGATGATGAGAGAGACACGCAAACTCCAAATATACAGCAGCAGGCGTCAGGGTCGGGATCGAACCCACGACCTCCTGTATACCAGGCGAGGTAGTTAACATCTCATAGCCACCGCTCGGGGCCCTGCTTACAGGCAGCCACCACACTCACGAGTCGTGTTGCGAGTGCGTGGCGGAGTTCCATCGGAAGATCGTGAGAGATGGCGAGGGCTTTGCAGAGGAGGGGGGGGGGGGCTTTCATCCAGCGGCGGATCGATCATGGCTGGTGGTGAGGACGTTGGAGCTACTGTCCCTGCGGCGCTGAGAAGTGTAAAGGAGGAGGTGGCGGGAGGGTGAGGGAGGGGAGATGTAGGCGAGGGAGGAGGACGGGAGGGGGATGGAGGGGAGTGAAATATGTAGGGGAGGGGGGGTAGAGGGGAAGGGGGGATGGGAGGGAGGGGTGGATGGAGGGGAGTGAGAGATGTAAGGGAGGGGGGGTAGAGGGGAAGGGGGGATGGAGGGGAGGGGCCCATGGAGGAGCGGGTTTGCTTGCCAGGCGAGATTCCCCTACCCCTTGCTGCACAAGCTGCGCCGACGTCCATGAATAAAGCATGGACCATTAGTCGGCAGCTGTGTCTGTGTTGGGTGTCTCGATGAGAGAGACTTCAGCGCCCACAAGCTCCTCCGACCGCCTCCACCCCCAAAGAGATCTCGGCAAAAGGTTGGACGAAGCAAGAAGGCACAGAAGCGAGAAACGAGTGAGTGGGGAAAGTGTCCGGCAACCCTGGACACCTTTTTGCGTGGCGTCGGAAGAGAGAAGCATTGGTAGCCGCCGGTCATGATCGGTCCACTGCTGGATGAAGGCCTCCCCCGCGGGCCCCCCGGCCCCCCGGTAGCCGTCAACGCCTTGCAGCAGCCACGCGATGGGACGCCACCCCCCCCCCCCCCCCAGGGCGTCTGGCGCACCAGCTGATGTCGCCCCTCCATGTCGATGGCGCAAATGATTTGGTGATTGCTGCTGCTGCTGTCTCTGCGTTGGCAGTGTTGCACGAGGACAGCGAACAACAACAACAAGACTCAACGCAGTCGTCAATAGCAACACTGTGAGCTTGGGGAGACAAAGGCGGTCGGGCGTGATTATTGGCCACAGCCCCCCCCCCCCCTCGTGCGCCGTGCCGGTCTTCATTCGGCGGACTAATCTCCGTCCGTGTCCATCAGTACGGGGGAGGTTACAGGGCGGATCTTTGCCTTCTGTTTGGATCGAGCCTCCACGCCCTCCCCACACTTTAGGATCGACGGGCGCTGAACGCGGCGCTTTTCATGCGCGCATCTGAGCGCGTCAAACGAGGAGCTCGTTTGTGTTGTGCCGGTGGGACAGGGCTCACCGCGTGGCCCAGGCTGGGAGGACACAATTTTCTTTGCCTCTTCCGCAGGAGATGCGTCGAGATTTTTTTAGATGATTTGGTCGCTCGCAATGTCCCATGCTCGATGAGCCACTGCGTTGGGCCATCATTTGTGACACCCACGGTCGCTTGTGACACCCAGGAGCTACAGAGCAGTTCAGTGGGGGACCTTTGCTGGTAAAACAATAAAATACAAAGTTTAGTTTCTATATGTTATTCGACGTCGTTTCGGGCACGTGTGTATGTTGACCTTCTTTCTCACCGTACGTAGCCAACCGTGCTAATTGGAGGTGCGGGAGAAGGACAACACACGTGTTATCACAACAACTGGTTTCAAGAACCTCCCTGTTCCTGATGACGACCGCTTGTGTTGCGATCAAAACGTAGTGATATTTTAATTATTATTTTTTATTCACTTGATTTTCATTATTGTTCCTATCTACGTGACTTTACCGAAAGAACCATAGAATATGAATTCCTGCAGTCACGAAAGTTTTAAGTCAAAATTTGGTTTAAAGAAATTCGTTTTAAATCTCGGTGATTTAAAAGTGCATCATGGCTCCCAGTGGCTTTCTAATATCGGAAGGGAAGAGACCAGTCTACCACTGTCTAGACAGTGTCATCTGGCCATATGGCCGGCCTGCTCTAGACCAATTCTTCGACCACATCAATTCCATACACCCAGCCATCAGATTTACCATGGAAGTCGAAAAAGATGGCAAGCTACCTTTTTTGGATGTCCTAATAAAAAAGAGACCTGATGGTTCAATGAGCCACTCTGTCTACAGGAAAGCTACCCATACGGATGCTTATCTGAAACCGGATTCCCACCACCATCCATCACAGAAGAATTCTCTCATCAAGACTCTGCACCATAGAGCCCAATGCATATCCGACCAGGAACACATAGGCAGTGAACTCAAGCACGTACACCAAGCTCTTAAGGCTAATGGTTACTCCGACTGCACAATCCGCAAAGCTATCACTCCAACCATGAAGAAGGACCCTCTTGAGGAGCCATTCAAAACGATCACATTGCGGGGATCACAAAAAAGATCTCCAAAATCTTGAATAAACACAAGATCCAGGTCCGTTTCAACACATTATATAAAATCCGTGCCCTGGTTCCGTCTGTAAAATACGTGATTCCGGACATACAGTACCCTGGTGTCTACAAACTAAGTTGCCTCTGTGGTAGTAGTTACATTGGAGAAACCAAACGACATGTCTCGGACCGCATTCGTGAACACAAAGCAGACCTTTAACACGGTAGGACCAAGACCTCGGCCGTGGCAGATCACTGTTATAATTCAGTAGGCTCACATGACATTGACTTCTCCAGGGCAGAGGTTCTTTGCAAGCCATCTGGCTACCATGAGAGATTCGTTCATGAGGCTATCCACATACACACATAGACAATTTAAACTGAGAAGATGTATTCTGGCTTAGCAATCATTGGAAGGATTTGATAAACAATTTCGGGTCTTAATTGATTGTTCACGCTTACGGTGGCTTTCAAACAGCATACATTAATTTATCGTCTCCCCCCTCCTCTTTTCCGAACATAGATGGACTCGTCCTTATAAACAAACTGTGAAATCGCTGTCCGTGGCGCTAACGTGTAAAAATAAATAAATAAATAAATGGGTAAGCGCAAACCGCCACTTCTTTCAAATGTGTCTTGCCGTTGGTTTTCACACCTGATGATGACTGTGTTACAGTCGAAACGTCGTGAGAATTTTATTGTTTTTTATATTTTATTATTTTATTGTTTCCCTTCAACGTGACTTTACCGAAAGAACCAAGAGTATGTATTACTGCAGTCACGAAAGCTTTAAATCAAAATTTATTGGCCCGTAACACCTTCATATATCGAGGACCGCAGAGCTTGGGCAAGCGTTGGTAGCGCCAGCACCCCAACTGCGTTAGAGACTCCGGCCCCCATGGTTCCTCCGGCTAAGGTTTACTTGACAAAGGTTCCCCGTGTAGTCTGCAACAGGCTGTTGGGCCAAGTGCTGTTAGCGAGCCGGAATGGCACACGTAGAGGGTGGCTGACCAACGCCACGCCCGGCCACCTTTGTCTCCCCAGTGGCGACGTTTGCTACGCACCGCACCAGGTACTTATTTGAGGCTGAGTCGACCTAGGGGGAGGCCCTAGAACCGGTTCAGAGAATCGTCACCGGTGTTGGTGGCCGTGAGCGGGAATCGAACTCGGGTGGCCGGGTTTGTGGCACAGGGCGCTACACTAAACTTTTTTATTTTCCCAGCTCAGGTCCACTGAGCTATTTATCACCTTTTTCAGAAGCAACTTGTCCACAAACGATAGCTCAATAAAGTGAGCGATGATTATCACGTGATATTGATCGCCGCCAAACACTCTAAACGCGTGATGTCGATTCTCAATGTGGAGTGAAAAACCCGGAGGACGTGGAGAAAATTACACGAGAGGAGGGAGAGAGAGAGAGAGAGAAAGACACGCAAACTCCAAATATACAGCAGCAGCAGCAGGCATCGTCAGGGTCTGGATCGAACCTACGACCTCCTACATACCAGGCGAGGTAGCTAACATCTCCTAGCCACCGTGATGCTGATGAGAGAGAAAGACACGCAAACTCCAAATATACAGCAGCAGTAGGCATCGTCAGGGTCTGGATCGAACCCAAGACCTCCTACATACCAGGCGAGGTAGTTAACATCTCCTAGCCACCGTGACAAACTCACACATACGCACGCACGTGCGGGCACACGTGTGCATATCGTGCACGTGCAGTGTGTGTCTCGTTGCTGCCACCGTTGTGACGGGACAGCAAAGATACACCGCGTGCAGATTAGACGGTCTCGACCACTACACTCTGAGAGGGAGTGTGAGAGAAAGAGTTCGAGAGGGTGTGAGAGAAAGAGGGTTAGAGAGAGTGTGAGAGAGAGAGATGATTAGAGAGAAAGCGAGAGCGCGCTTGTGTGTGAGAGTGACGTCAACAGCAGTTGTGTACTATGGATAAACTCGCTCCCCGCCATATGAACGTGGAATTGACACCATTGGCTCTAATAATAAGTTACTTACTTATCCCGGAGATTCTCATTGAGTCTCAGGACAATTTTTCAAGAGGGTCCTACCAATGCTGCAACGTTGAGGGTTTTTACTTGTATGATGAATGTGTAAGATGTATGCAGCGTCCACAATTAACCGTGACGAGTCGTGTTGATTATTATAGCACGTGGGGAGGAAGAGGAAACCGGAGCAATCCGGAGAAACCCCCCACGCCTCGTGCGCGCGAGGGAGCAACGCTCGATCCCCCGTATTGATGGACACTGACAGAGATTCGTCCGTGCTCCGCTGCTCATGCCTTCAGTGCTGATGTTTAAATGACACACACACCGCACCAGGTGCTGTACTCATTCAAGGGCGAGCCTACCTAGCGGAAGGAACCCGGAGCAACTCAGCGACAACAATTCTACCCCACGCCTCGTGCGAGGGAGCAACGCTCGAGTCCCTCTCCAACGCTCGATCCCCGGTATAGATGGTTAGCACCAACGCACCTCAACGTGGCTCATTTGAACAGCAGAGAGAGAGAGAGAAGAAGCCAGATCGCTCGGACTCTGAGTTGACTCGTTCAGCCATGGGCTGTGCAGATTAAATCTGTGACTGTGAGTCCGTTTGTCACTAATTAGTTATTCCATTGTTGACTTTGGCTCGTGAGAATGAGTTCGTTGAGTGGTGGAGGAGGAGCCGTATTCGCAAGGCCGTTGGTCGAGTCTATTGGATAAGAACAAGAACAAGCCTGTGTCAGGCTAGGTGCACCCTGAGGCTATCGCGCGAAGGGTCGAAGGCTCGCCGCTGGCAAGAGGTCATGCGGACAGACCCAGCAGGCGCCGTGGGTTGACCCACTCCACGGAGGCCGATCTTGACACCGCTGGTACCAGTCATCGGCAAGTCCACTCAGCTCCACGTCCTCCTGTACCACATCACTCCATCTCTTCTCTAGCCCTTGCCGCGCCCGTTTAGCCCCCTCTATGCGGCCAAACGGAAGCTTCTTGGGCATGTGGTGGCTGGGCATGCGGGCTACGCGGCCCAGCCAACGCAGCCTTGCCTGCCGGAGGAGCTCACTGATGGGAATGTGTCCAGATCTTCACGCGTGGACACACACACGTGGACACGCACACACACACGTGATTCATGCAGCGGTACATGTTGTTTACGTCGTTTATTGTGAAAATTCGGCCACAGTTCCTATGGTTACTGTTACATTGCTTTTATGGCTTTATTTTGGTGATGTCGAAAACTTTTTTGGTTTGGCCATGTTTGTTTGTTGTAGTACGGAGTTAGACTGATGGCCTTAATCTAAGTTGTCTTGTGGTTGTTGTTGTTGTTATTTGACTTGCATCCCACTGGGATTTTTGCACACAGCGTTGGTGTACGGTGCTATTTCAGGAATATTTTGATATTTTTTTTCTGTATTTTCTGTTTGCACAGTCACATAATCACTTTAAGATGTTTTCTTGTTCATGTTTTTGTTTGTTGCGGTTGCACCCGACTCAAGAACCGAATGGCTCACAGGGCTCTACCAAATAAATGAAACTGAAAAAACTGAAACACGTGGACACACACGTGGACGCACACACGTGGACACACACACACGTGGACACACACACGTGAACACACACATACACGTGGACACACACACACATGTGGACGCTACACACGTGGACACACACACGTGGACACACACACGTGGACACACACACGTGAACACACACACGTGGACACACACGTGAACACACACACACGTGGACACACACGTGGACACACGTGAACACACACACACACGTGGACACACACGTGAACACACACACGTGGACACACACACGCACGTGGATACACACACGCACGTGGACACACACGTGAACACACACACGCGTGGACACACACGTGAACACACACGTGGACACACACGTGAACACACACACGTGGACACACACGCGAACACACACACACGTGAACACACACACGTGAACACACACACGTGGACACACACGTGAACACACACACACGTGGACACACGCACACGTGGACACACACGTGAACACACACACACACGTGGACACACACACACGTGGACACACACGTGAACACACACACACACACGTGGACACACACGTGGACACACACACACATGGACACACACACGTGAACACACGCACACGTGAACACACACACGTGGACACACACGTGAATACACACACGTGGACACACACACACGTGGACACACACGTGAACACACACGTGAACACACACGTGGACACACACACGTGGACACACACGTGAACACACACACACACGTGGACACACACGTGGACACACACACACACGTGGACACACACACACACACACGTGTGTGTGGAGTATTTGGAATCAGCTGATAACGCCTCTCCCATTCTGGCTCCCTTTATCAAGCGAGTGGGGGGAGGGGTCTGACACAAGCCACGCGTTACCCCCTCGCTCGTTTCAAGCCCCCCCACTCACGATACAGTCACGGGAAACTAAAAATAAACGACTCCAGCCCTTTTGTAGAGGTTAACATTTTAAAATTCAATATTCTTTAAAAAAAATGATAAGCCCGGAATTCAGGGGCACAGCGTTTGGGACTTCTGTGCGTGGAGTTTCCGTACCATAATAATAACATTTCATAATAATAACATTTAATAATAATAACATTTAATAATAATAACATGTAATATTAACATGTAATAATAACATTTAATAATAACATTTAATAATAATAGCATGTAATATTCACATGTAATATTCACATGTAATAATAACATTTAATAATAACATATAATAATAACATTTAATAATAACATGTAATATTCACATGTAATAATAACATTTAATAATAACATTTAATAATAATAACATTTAATAATATTTAATAATAACATTTAATAATATTTGATAATAACATTTAATAATAAGAATAACAATAATTATAACATTTAACAATAATAATAACATTTAATAATATTTAATAATAACATTTAATAATAACGTATTAATATTAACATTTAATAATAATAATAACATTGAACAATAATAATAACATTTAATAATAACATTTTACAATAATAATAACATTTAACAATAATAATAATAACATTTAACAATGATAATAACATTTAACAATAATAACATTTAACAATAATAATAACATTTAACAATAATAATAACATTTAACAATAATAACAACATTTAACAATAATAATAACATTTAACAATAATAACATTTAAAAACAAATAACAGAGGCCAGAGGCCAGGCGGTTACAGCAAAGTGTGGACTAATCTCCATCTGTTCCATCTCTAAGAGGGGATTTGTTTTTCCGGCTGCTTCGAGTTTCGAACGCGAGCATGAAATATAATTAATATAATATAATTAATATAGTATTACTAATATAATATTACTAATATAATTACTATTATATAATTAATATTATTAACATAATATTATATAATTAATATAATATAATTAATTGGTTGAAAACTTCTTGACATAGAGAGGGGACAGCAGAGCTTGGACGTTCGTCGGTTAAGCGCCGGTTCCTCACCACCACCACCACCACGTGACTGCTGCTGCCTTCTCGCTCCTCGTCTGTGGTTCCTCCTCCTGTAGCCTCTGAGTCGTCCTCTCTCTCTCTCTGAGTCGTCCTCTCTCTCTCTGAGTCGTCCTCTCTCTCTGAGTCTTCCCCTCTCTCTCTGAGTCGTCCTCTCTCTCTCTCTGAGTCGTCCTCTCTCTCTGAGTCGTCCTCTCTCTCTCTGAGTCGTCCTCTCTCTCTGAGACGTCCTCTCTCTCTGAATCGTCCTCTCTCTCTGAGTCGTCCTCTCTCTTTGAGTCGTCCTCTCTCTGTCCCTGAGTCGTCCTCTCTCTCTGAGTCGTCCTCTCTCTCTGAGTCGTCCCCTCTCTCTCTCTGAGTCGTCCTCTCTCTGAGTCGTCTTCTCTCTCTGAGTCGTCCTCTGTCTCTGGAGTCGTCCTCTCTCTCTCTGAGTCGTCCCCTCTCTCTCTCTGAGTCGTCCTCTCTCTCTGAGTCGTCCTCTCTCTCTCTGAGTCGTCCTCTCTCTCTGAGTCGTCCCCTCTCTCTCTGAGTCGTCCTCTCTCTGAGTCGTCCTCTCTCTCTGAGTCGTCCTCTCTCTGAGTCGTCCTCTCTCTCCCTGAGTCGTCCTCTCTCTGAGTCGTCCTCTCTCTCTCTGAGTCGTCCTCTCTCTGAGTCGTCCTCTCTCTGAGTCGTCCTCTCTCTCCCTGAGTCGTCCTCTCTCTGAGTCGTCCTCTCTCTCTCTGAGTCGTCCTCTCTCTGAGTCGTCCTCTCTCTCTGAGTCGTCCTCTCTCTCTCTGAGTCGTCCTCTCTCTCTGAGTCGTCCTCTCTCTCTCTGAGTCGTCCTCTCTCTGAGTCGTCCTCTCTCTGAGTCGTCCTCTCTCTCTCTGAGTCGTCCTCCCTCTCTCTGAGTCGTCCTCTCTCTCTCTCTGAGTCGTCCTCTCTCTCTCTAAGAGGGTGATGGGCAGACACAGTGTTACAATTTGGCATGCTGATTCGTTTTACGATGAAGTACAATGATGAAGATGATGGCTTGACAGATGATATACACGCCTGGCAAAAACGTTTTTATGTTGGTGATGATACAGAGTCAGAATATTTATTCATACCGGAGGAATCCGATGAGCTATAAAGATCTTTATCACAGATGCCCAGTCACACAATCGACACAAACACGATCGGAGTGCAAAGGATAGGAAACATCACGGTGGAGATTCATCTGAAGATCTCTGAACCATCAATGGGCGGGTTACCCCCCCTCCCCGTGCCCCCCCCGCCCCCCCATGCCCCCCCCGCCCGTGCCCCTCCCGTGCCCCCCCCCCCGCCCGTGCCCCCCCCGGGCGTGACGCGCGCGCTCTGCCTCGAGCCCGGAGGCTCCTCCGCTCACTTCGGCACGAGAAGCGTCGCGCGCTCACACACAGAGAGGGGTAACGTCTCATCATCACCACCATCATCACCATCATCACCACCATCACCACCATCATCATCACCATCATCACCATCATCATCACCATCATCACCACCATCACCACCATCATCATCACCATCACCACCATCATCATCACCATCATCATCACCATCATCACCATCATCACCATCACCACCATCATCACCACCACCACCATCATCACCACCATCACCACCATCATCATCATCATCACCACCACCATCATCACCATCACCACCTTCACCACCATCATCACCATCATCACCATCACCACCATCATCATCACCATCACCACCATCATCATCACCATCATCACCACCATCACCACCATCACAACCACCATCACCATCATCACCACCATCATCACCATCACCACCATCATCACCACCACCATCATCACCATCACCACCATCACCACCATCACCACCATCATCATCACCAACATCACCATCACCACCATCATCACCATCATCATCACCATCATCACCATCACTCATCACTACCAGCGGCAAAACTATCATTATTACCATCATCATCAGTACCATCATCATCACCATCACCACATCATCATCACCACTACCATCATCACCACCATCACCACCATCACCATCATCATCACCATCATCATCATCACCACCATCATCACCATCACCACCTTCACCACCATCATCACCATCATCACCATCACCACCACCATCATCATCATCATCACCATCACCACCATCATCATCACCATCATCACCATCATCACCACCATCACCACCATCATCACCACCATCACAACCACCATCACCATCATCACCACCATCATCACCATCACCACCATCATCACCATCACCATCACCACCACCATCATCACCATCATCACCACCATCATCACCACCATCACCATCACCACCATCACACACAGAGAGGGGTAACGTCTCACCATCACCATCATCACCATCACCACCATCACCATCATCACCATCATCACCACCATCACCATCATCACCATCAACACCATCACCACCATCCTCATCATCACCATCATCACCATCATCACCACCATTATCACCACCATCACGACCATCATCACCATCATCACCATCAACACCATCACCACCATCATCACCACCATCATCACCATCACCACCATCACCATCATCACCACCATCACACACAGAGAGGGGTAACGTCTCATCATCACCATCACCACCATCATCACCATAACCATCATCACCATCACCACCATCACCACCATCATCACCATCATCACCATCAACACCATCAACACCATCACCACCATCACCACCATGACCATCATCACTATCACCATCATCACCACCATCACCATCATCACTATTATCACCATCAACACCATCACCACCATCACCACCATCACCATTACCACCATCACCATCACCACCATCACCATCATCACCACCATCACCATCATCACCATCATCACCATCACCATCATCACCATCATTATCACCACCATCATCACCACCACCATCACCACCATCATCACCATCACCACCATCACCACCATCATCATCACCACCATCACCACCATCACCACCATCACCACCATCATCACCATCATCACCATCAATACCATCACCACCATCACCATCACCACCATCACCATCATCACCACCATCACCATCATCATCACCATCATCACCATCAACATCATCATCACCATCATCACCATCACCACCATCACCACCATCATCACCATCACCACCATCACCACCATCATCACCATCACCACCATCACCACCATAATCATCACCACCATCATCACCATTACCACCATCACCACCATCATCACCATCACCACCATCACCACCATCACCACCATCATCACCATCACCACCATCATCACCATCACCACCATCATCACCATCGTCACCATCATCACTAATCACTACCAGCAGCAACACCACCATCATCATCACCATCATCACCATCACCACCATCATCACCATCATCATCACCATCATCACCATCACTCATCACTACCAGCGGCAAAACTATCATTATTACCATCATCATCAGTACCATCATCACCATCACCATCATCACCATCAGCAGCATCATAATCAACACGATCATAGCTACATTATATTATCAGTGGTGTAGTGACTACATTATCAGTGGCGTAGTAACTACATTATCAGTGGTGTAGTGACTACATTATCAGTGGTGTAGTAACTACATCATCAGTGACGTAGTAGCTATTTCATTAGTGACGTAGTAACTACATTATCAGTGGTGTAGTAACTACATAATCAGTGGTGTTGTAACTACATTATCATTGACTTAGTGACTACATAATCAGTGACGTAGTAACTACATCATCAGTGGTGTAGTAACTACATTATCAGTGGTGTAGTGACTACATAATCAGTGACGTAGTAACTACATCATTAGTGACGTAGTAACTACGTTATCAGTGGCGTAGTAACTACACAATCAGTGGTGTTGTAACTACATTATCATTGACGTAGTAACTACATCATCAGTGGTGTAGTAACTACATAATCAGGTGGTGTAGTAACTACATCATCAGTGACGTAGTAACTACATTATCAGTGACGTAGTAAGTACATAATCAGTGACGTAGTGACTACATCATCAGTGACGTAGCAACTTTGTCATATTTAGT
This sequence comes from Petromyzon marinus, assembly GCF_048934315.1. Lineage (NCBI taxonomy): Eukaryota > Metazoa > Chordata > Hyperoartia > Petromyzontiformes > Petromyzontidae > Petromyzon > Petromyzon marinus. The sequence continues at coordinate 10,589,842 of NC_133723.1, forward strand.
TCGACAGGAGGAATCCGATGAGCTCAGCTCTTTGTCTCCTTTTAAGTCGACGTCTGATTGGTTCTCTCTCTGAGTCGTCTGCAAATGTTCAGATTAGTCTGCAATTCCACTGACCAGTCATTCTAATCTATACTCTCTATTGCATATTTGTGGGCGGATGTATTTATGGATGTGTGTGTGTGTGCATACAAGCACGTGTGCCGTGCCGGCCTTCATAGTTGCTCGCTAACAGCACTTGCCCCAAAAGTCTGTTACAGGCTATAGGAGTGGATATTTGTCTTGTGTGTCGTTCATGTCGATGTATATGTTTATTTCTTCGTATATCTGTACATGTCTATGTATATATCTATATATATGTGTGTATATGTGTGTCCATGTTGACCATGTATATGTGTGTATGTCTATGTATATGTGTGTCTATGTGTATGTGTGTCTATGTGTATGTGTATATGTGTGTGTCTCAGTCATGTTTTGCGGAGGGGTCAAATACTTATTTCCCTCATTAAAATGCATATCAATTCATAACATTTTTGACATGCGTTTTTCTGGATTTTTTTTGTTGTTATTCTGTCTCTCACTGTTCAAATAAACCTACCATTAAAATTATAGAGTGATCATTTCTTTGTCAGTGGGCAAACGTACAAAATCAGCAGGGGATCAAATACTTTTTTCCTTCACTGTATGTATATATGTGTCTGTATATATGTGTATATATGTGTATGTATATGAGTGTGTATATGAGTGTGTATATGTGTGTCTATGTATATATGAGTGTGTGTCTATGTATATGTGTGTCTATGTATATTTGAGTGTGCGTATATGAGTGTGTGTGTCTATGTATATATGTATATCTATATATGTCTATGTATATATGTATGTGTGTCTATGTATATATGTGTGTGTATATGTGAGCTTATGACCGGCTCCAGTTTAACAGCAGAGGTCTCACTCCGAATCAGTCGAGCGGCAATATCTTTTCATCGGTTGCGTAACGCTGTGTGGAAGCTACCTGGTCTGTCGCTCCGCACTAAGCTTCAGGTCTTCTCGGCCACGGTCATTCCCTCCCTTCTCTACGCTTGCGAAACTTGAACCCCCCTAATGGAACATCTTCGCCGGTTAGAAACATTTATGCTGGCCTGCCTACGATCCATCCTGGGTTTAACCAGGCTGGATTGTGTGAGGAGCTCACAATTCCTTGAAAGATCTGGGCACGGTCCAATCGGTGAGCTCCTCCGGCAGGCAAGGCTGCGTTGGCTGGGTCATGTAGCCCGCATGCCAAAACAGCTTTTGTTCGGCCGGATCGAGGGGGCTAAGCGGGCGCGGCACGGGCTAGAGAAGAGATGGAGTGACGTGGTACAGGCGGACGTGGAGCTGAGTGGACTTGCCGATGACTGGTACTAGCGGTGTCAAGATCGGCCTCTGTGGAGGAGGCTCGTGAAGGACGCTACTGGGCAGTTGGAGGCAGTCGCCCTCCAACAACAACGGAGGGCGGAGGAGCGACGCTCACAACAACGAGCGGAGCGCCGGTTGGCTAAAGCACAGCAGGTTGGCACAGTAGGGGGTACAGGTGGTGCATCAGCCAGTCATCTCAGTCAGTCGACCCGTGGCATCTGGGTCTGCCCCGTGACCTCCTGCCAGCGGGCGTTCGACACTTCACGTGGCCTCAAGGTACACATAGCCTGGCACAAGCGTCGTGGTGACGTCACCGCCACTTAGTGGCGAATGGCGGTTGTTGTTGTCTATGTATATATGAGTGTGTGTGTATATATGAGTGTGTGTGTGTCAATGCATATATGTATCTATATGTGTGCCAATGTATATATGTATGTGTGTATATGTCTATGTATATGTGTCTGTATATATGTATATATGTATATGAGAGTGTGTATATATGTGTATATATGTGTATGTGAATGTGTGTGTCTATGTATATCTGAGTGTGTATATATGCATATATGAGTGTGCATATATGTATGTATATGTGTATATATGTGTATATGTATATATGTGTATATATATGTGAGTGTGTGTATGTGAGGAGCGGTAATGTCGCAGTGAGCGCTACGAACCCGCCAGAGCTGAGTTCGATTCCCGCTCACGGCCACCACCACCGGCGACGATTTTCTGAACCGGTCCTGGGCCTCCCCTAGGTCGACTCAGCCCCAAATGAGTAGCTGTTGCGATGTGTAGTAAACATCGCCACTGGGGAGACAAAGGCGGCCGGGCGTGCGTGGTGCCGGCCACCCACCCCCTCGTGTTCCACGGTTCCGGCCTTTGTAGGTGCTGCGACTCGCTAGCGGCACTTGCCCCGACAGTCTGTTGCAGGCTACACGGCAGGGTTCTTTGTCTTTATCTTTGCATGTGGTGTTGATGCGACTGAGATCAGTCGATTTGTCGACTTGTGTGTGAGCAGCTAAGAATGTTTTAATGGACCAGGATAAACTACTTCTAGCTAACCAGGTGTCAGGCCAACTACGTGACTCTAAGCAGGTGGAGAACCCAACGAAGTGGCTTCATCATCATCATCATCACGTGAACATTTATAGCGGCAGTATAAGTTAAATGTGTGATGTCGATTTTAAATGTGGAGGGGAAAACCGGAGGACTCTGAGATTTTAAAACAATCCACGCCACCACGGTGAGAGGGAGAGAAGCAGACTCCAAATATACAGCAGCAGGAGTCTGGGTCGGGATTGAACCCACGACATCCTGCGTACTAGGCGAGGGAGTTAACATCTCATAGCCACGTCCTTAAGAGAGTTTCCTGAGAGTCTCATCAGCACGTGGAGACGCCCTGGGGCGTTCATGCGACTGCTCGTCAGGAGTTGTGCGAGATCACTGCTCTTGTAAAATGTGATGTGCGATTTTAGAAAGCTCAGAGTCGATGGGCTGAGAGTCAACAGCTGATCGTGTGATAACAATGCATGGTCATCGTGACGTACAATCAATGGCGTTAGATGAGCTGGCATGATTACGATCAATGATTACAGAATGTTGAATCGTTACGTGATTGCTGATTGCGACTCGAGATTCTTCTAACGCTCCGTGCGCGCCTTTACATTTCTGTCACAGAAACATCATCACACGACATCACCGCTCACCCATCACACGACATCATCACCACCACCATCACCACAACCACTGCTGGCATCATCACCATCATCACCACCACCACCACAAAAAAATCACCATTAGCATCCATTCCAAAACCATCATCTCCACCATCATCTCCACCATCATCATCATCTCCACCATCATCATCTCCACCATCATCATCATCTCCACCATCATCATCATCTCCACCATCATCATCATCATCATCTCCACCATCATCATCTCCACTATCATCATCTCCATCATCATCATCATCTCCACCATCATCTTCATCTCCACTAGCATCATCATCTCCACCACCATCATCATCATCTTCACCATCATCATCTCCACCATCATCATCATCTCCACTAGCATCATCATCTCCACCACCATCATCATCATCTCCACCATCATCATCTCCACTAGCATCATCATCTCCACCATCATCATCTCCACCATCATCATCATCATCCCCACCATCATCATCATCTCCACCACCATCATCATCATCTCCACTAGCATCATCCCGACCAAGATCACCATCATATAAAAAACAGAACACTAAACAATCATCGTGATCACATAAAGAATACTCTCATCCTATTACCACCACCATCACCACCACCACCCTCCAATCACTACCACCACCACCATCACCACCACCCCATCAGCACCACGACTACCATCCTATTCCCATTGCCACCACTACCCCCATCCTCCCATCACCACCATCACCACCACCACCACCACGACTACCATCGTCACCGCCATGAACGGCGTCTCCACGGTGGTGGAAGCGGCGGCGGCCTCGCAGCTCGACGAGGAGGTGAGACTCCGGGTAAGGGCAGGGGGCGGGCGGGGGGGGGGGGGGGGTAACGAGGCGCAGCTCCTGCAAACGCCGTGCCTCGTGCCGCTGCTGGCGGATGAGCCTCTGTGCGGGCACTTTTGGGTTGCAGCAGCCACACTTTACCCCACCGCAGGGCGACTCACTCGAGCCGAACGACTGTCGGCGGAAACTTCATTTGAAGCTTTCGTGACTGCGGGAATTAATCTTTGGTTCTTTCGGTAAAGTCGCGAGGAAAGAAAATAAATTAAGTAATAGAGTACGACGTTTCGGTTACAACACAAGCAGTCGTCATCGGGTAGAACTACATTTGAGAGAGAGACGAAACACAGACACGGAGACACACAGACAGACACACAAGCAGACAGAGACAACACAGAGACACACAGAGAGACACACACAACATAGACACACAGACAGATACACAAGCAGAGAGAGAGACACAGAGACACACAGAGAGACACACACAACATAGACACACAGACAGACACACAAGCAGAGAGAGAGACACACACACAGAGAAGCACAAAGAGACACACACAACATAGACACAGGCAGACACACAAGCAGAGAGAGACAACACAGAGACACAGAGAGACACACAACATAGACACACAGACAGACACACAACATAGACACATAGACAGACACACAAGCAGAGAGAGACAACACAGAGACACAGAGAGAGACACACAACATAGACACACAGACAGACACACAGAGAGAGACACACAACATAGACACACAGACAGACACACAGAAAGAGACAACACAGAGACACACAGAGAGATACACAAGCAGAGAGAGACACACAGAGACACACAGAGAGAGACACAGACAGACACACAAGCAGAGAAAGACAACACAGAGACACACAGAGAGACACACAACATAGACACACAGGCAGACACACAAGCAGAGAGAGACAACACAGAGACACACACAGAGACACACAACATAGACACAGACAGACACACAAGCAGAGAGAGACACACAGAGAAACACAAAGAGAGAGACACACAACATAGACACACAGAGAGACACACACAACATAGACACAAAGCTGTACTGTATGTTGTGTGTACCGTATGTGTTGAACTTCTTTCGCACCGTACGTAGCCAACCTTCTGAAAAGGAGCTACGTAGCTCGGTGGGGCCTTACCTAGTAAAAATAATTAGTTTAGCTTTTGTATTCTAATGGTCTTAATAGTGGATATACTGTCTTTATAGGGGATATACTGTCTTTATAGGGGATATACTGTCTTTATAGGGGATATACTGTCGCTGTGGTGTACTGCTCCATATAATCATCTGTAGAGTGTATAGGCGGCATTACATACTGTGTGTGATAGTGTGTGTGTGTGAGATACTGTGGGTGTGTGATATACTGTGTGTGTGATATACTGTGTGTGTGATACACTGTGTGTGTGATATGCTGTGTGTGTGTGCCCTGGTGGTCCCCCTCTTTAAGAAGAGGGACCGCACAGACTGTAACAACTACAGGGGCATCTCACTCCTCAGTGTGCCGGTAAAGATCCTGGCAAGGATAATTCAACATCGCCTTGCCAGGCACGCTGAGGAGAGGCTTGCGGAGCCCCAATGCGGTTTCAGGAAAGGGCGGTCCTGCACAGATGCCATATTTTCTGTCCGTCTGCTACAGCAGAGGTGTAGGGAATTCCAACAAGACCTACATCTCTACTTTATTGACCTGGTCAAGGCCTATGATACCATCAGTAGGCCTGGGCTCTGGGTCGTTCTTCGTCGTTCTTCGTGCTTTTGGAGAACCTGACCCTCTGCTCACGATCATTAAGGTACTTCATGATGGTGAGCGGGCCCGGGTAAAACTACGTGGCCGGGAGTCAGAGCCATTCCCTGTACACCTTGGGGTGCGACAGGGATGTCCTCTGGCTCCCACATTATTTAACATCTATTTTGACCACGTAGTTCGTGAAGCCTTCAATAGCTGTACCGGGGGAATCTCCATATGGTACAGATATAATGGGAGGCTGATCGATGCCCGGGTGCGGTCAAGGGATGGTTCCCTATTGCTCAACCACGTTATGTATGCTGATGATTTGGTAATAGCTGCTCAGTCAGAGGAGGAGTTTGAGACGCTGCTGCTGAGACTGGAGCGTGCCACTAAGAGGTGGGGCCTTACCATCAGCCCCACCAAAACTAAGCACCTGCCTGGATATTTTGTACCATCGCACACTCCACCCCCACAACTCCCAATCGGTGATGGGGCAGTTGTGGAGAGAGTGGAGAGTTTCCCATACCTGGGCAGTGTGCTTATGACTGGCTCCAGTTTAACAGCAGAGGTCTCACTCCGAATCAGTCGAGCGGCAATATCTTTTCATCGGTTGCGTAACGCTGTGTGGAAGCTACCTGGTCTGTCGCTCAGCACTAAGCTTCAGGTCTTCTCGGCCACGGTCATTCCCTCCCTTCTCTACGCTTGCGAAACGTGGACCCCCCTAATGGAACATCTTCGCCGGTTAGAAACATTTAGGCTGGCCTGCCTACGATCCATTCTGGGTTTAACCAGACTGGATTGTCGGGTGGCTAAAGCACAGCAGTTTGGCACAGTAGGGGGCACAGGTGGTGCATCAGCCAGTCATCTCAGTCAGTCGACCCGTGGCACCTGGGTCTGCCCCGTGACCTCCTGCCAGCGGGCGTTCGACACTTCACGTGGCCTGAGGGTGCACATAGCCTGGCACAAGCGTCGTGGTGATGTCACCGCCACTTAGTGGCGAATGGCGGTTGTTGTTGTTGTGTGATAATCTGTGTGTGATATACTGTGTGTGATATGCTGAATGTGATATGCTGAATGTGATACACTGTGTGTGTGATACACTGTGTGTGATACACTGTGTGTGTGATACGCTGTGTGTGTGATACGCTGTGTGTGTGATACACTGTGTGTGTGATACTCTGTGTGTGTGATACACTGTGTGTGTGATACACTGTGTGTGATACACTGTGTGTGTGATACACTGTGTGTGTGATACGCTGTGTGTGTGATACGCTGTGTGTGTGATACACTGTGTGTGTGATACTCTGTGTGTGTGATACACTGTGTGTGTGATATGCTGTGTGTGTGATACACTGTGTGTGTGATACACTGTGTGTGTGATACACTGTGTGTGTGATATACTGTGTGTGTGATATACTGTGTGTGTGATACACTGTGTGTGTGATACGCTGTGTGTGATACACTGTGTGTGATATACTGTGTGTGTGATATGCTGTGTGTGTGATACGCTGTGTGTGTGATACACTGTGTGTGTGATACACTGTGTGTGTGATATACTGTGTGTGTGATATACTGTGTGTGTGATACACTGTGTGTGTGATACACTGTGTGTGTGATATGCTGTGTGTGTGATACGCTGTGTGTGTGATACACTGTGTGTGTGATACACTGTGTGTGTGATACACTGTGTGTGTGATATACTGTGTGTGTGATACACTGTGTGTGTGATACGCTGTGTGTGATACACTGTGTGTGATATACTGTGTGTGTGATATGCTGTGTGTGTGATACGCTGTGTGTGTGATACACTGTGTGTGTGATACACTGTGTGTGTGATATACTGTGTGTGTGATATACTGTGTGTGATACACTGTGTGTGTGATACACTGTGTGTGTGATATGCTGTGTGTGTGATACGCTGTGTGTGTGATACACTGTGTGTGTGATACACTGTGTGTGTGATATGCTGTGTGTGAGGCTAAGCGGCTCTTAGCCTGGGGGTGCACGCAGCCCCCTGGGGCGGAGCGAGATCCCCTTTCTGGGGAGGGGGGGGGGGTGCGAGACGTGGCCAGATGTGTTAGACGGTAAATCATCTAAACACGACTGTCGCACGGGCACGTGCGAGCAACTAACGTTGATTCAGCAGACCCCAAAGTGTCCATTCACACTGACCCTTGCAAGGGTCAGCAGGTCACGTGATATATATTTATATATATATCACGTGACCTGCTGACCCTTGCAGCAAAGGGGATGGGCGGGGCGCTGTCGGTGACCGCTTTGTGACGTCTTCCACCACGTGGCTCCTCTTTGTTGCCATGGTTGCCAATCCCCCCCTCCCCCACCCCCGATCATGGCCAATGACGACGATAATGATGATATAAGTGCGTGTACAAGATAGTTTATACATATGGAGTATGTGTAAATGTATATATTATTACACTATTTATATACTGCATATATACTGAGTGTGTCAAAAAAATGTTAACACTTACACGGGACTATAGTTTCTAATGGAAAAAAAACGAATAATAGTGGACTGTAACGTGATAACAAACGTGATGTTAACAGCTTCAACAAGTTAAAGAGTCTCCACTTGCTCGCCATCATTGTCACCACGTGGCCTGGCATCTTCTCCAGGTGGTTTCCAGAGCCCGGAGGAGCCACATTCCTCGTGGTGTTGTTGCAAATTCTCCGAAGTGTTAACACTTTTTTGAAGCACCACCTTGTATATTGGAGTGTGTGAATGTATGTTGAGTGTGTGGGGAGCGGTTAGCGCTACGAACCCTGCAAAAACCCGAGTTCGATATCCGCTCACAGGGACTAACAGTGGCTGCGAAGATCTGAACCCATTCTGGGTCTTCCCCAGAGGTCAACTCGGCCTTAAACGAGCACCTGGTGCGATGTGCAAACATCAGCACCGGGGAGACAAAGGCGGCCGGGCGTGGTGCTCGCCACCCCCACCCCGTCATGTACAGTGCCAGCCATCGTCGGTGCTGCTTCTCGCTAACAGCACTTGCCCCAGCTGTCTGTTAAGGCTACACGGGTGATCTTTGTCTTTGCCAAATGGTAAGCGGTGGTGCAGTGGGGAGCGCATGGCGCGACCGACCTCAATTCGATTCCCGCTCCCGACCAACATCAGTGACGAATGTGTGAACTGGGTCCCCGAACGCGACAGCATCGGTGCGGCGTGCGCGGCTTGGAGCATCACCGGGGAGACAAAGGCGGCCGAGATTGGTTCTTGTTTGACGTTTCGGCCCCGCTTTAATAGGTGCTCGCAAACAGCACGTGACCCGAACGCGCTCCTCTGTGGTCGGGGTGAAGGCGACAAAGAAGGGAGATTTATTTGGTTTCACTTATTTTCTCGGGTTGATGCAACGAAGCGAAGCTTACGAAAATAAATATATTAGGCCCGTGATGGTAACGACAATAAATAAACGCACACACGTAAATAAATTGGAACCCAGCAATTTGATGTAATTATCCTGCATTCCACAGGAAAACATTTCCTAATTGCTGACGGAAGTAAACTGCAGTGGACTTCTCTCAAGGGGTTTACATCACCACGAGGCACGATCGATCCACTGCTGGATGAAGGGCATCTGTCCACTCGACATGATCATCGCCATCATCGTGATCATGATGCACGATCGATCTACTGCTAGATGAAGGGCATCTGTCCACTCGACATCATCATCGCCATCATCGTGATCATGATGCACGATCGATCCACTGCTGGATGAAGCGCATCTGTCCACTCGACATGATCATCATCATTGTGATCATGATGCACGATCGATCCACTGCTGGATGAAGGGCATCTGTCCACTCGACATGATCATCATCATCATCATCGTGATCATGATGCACGATCGATCCACTGCTGGATGAAGGGCATCTGTCCACTCGACATGATCATCATCATCGTGATCATGATGCACGATCGATCCACTGCTGGATGAAGGGCATCTGTCCACTCGACATGATCATCGCCATCATCGTGATCACGATGGGCCTACGGCCACGCGTGACCCGCTTGATACACGTGGACCCTGCCCGGTCTGCACACGGTCATTATAACTCGATAGACGATGCAGATGCCTTGTCGGAGGTTCTTCTTATCGAACAGCTTCCCTAGTCGAGGTTTTTGTTGGGTTATATCGCGTCAATATACAAATGTGTCGTCAAACCCGCCACCACCACACACAGCCAACTAGTAAGAGTTCAAACTAGATTAGTAAGAGATGTCACGTAAACAGAACGTGGCAATTAGTGACGAGTTCAGCACCACACCCTCTTCCCCCCTCCTCCACTACCTACTACTACCTCCACCTCCTCATCTACTCACCTCCTCCTCCTCCACCTCCTCCTCTACCTACCTCTTCATCTATCTCCTCCTCCACCCACCTCCTCCTCATCTACCTCCTCATCGCAGGCGCGCTCCCCCCACCCGCTCGCCCGTCAGCCCCTGAACGTCCAAAGTCGCCGCTCGGTAGAGGCCGGCCAGCTCGCTCCTGTCTCGCGCGGTGTTGCCACGTGAAGTGTCGAAGGCTCCCTGGCAGGAGGAGGTCTCGGGACAGGCCCAGCAGGTGCCATGGGTTGGCTGATTGAGATCACCTGGGAGATGCACCACCAGCTGTAACCCCTACTGTGCCAACTTGGTGTATTTTATCTGCCCGGCGCTCCGCTCGTTGTTGTGAGCGTCGCTCCTCCGCCCTCCGTTGTTGTTGGAGGGCGACTGCCCCCAATTGCCCAGTAGCGTCCTTCACGAGCCTCCTCCTCCACAGAGGCCGATCTTGACACCGCTGGTACCAGTCATCGGCAAGTCCACTCAGCTCCACATCAGCTCCATCTCTTCTCCCGCCCGTGTCGTGCCCGTTTAGCCCCCTCTATGTGGCAGAGTAGAAGTTGCTTGGGCATGCGGCTGGGCATGCGGGCTACGTGACCCAGCCAACGCAGCTTTGCCTGCCGGAGGAGCTCACGGATGGAAACGTGTCCAGATCTTTCAAGGATTTGTGAGCTCACACAATCCAGCCTGGTTACACCGAGTGAGGATCGTAGGCAGGCCAGCCTAAATGTTTCTAACCGGCGCAGATGTTCCACCAGAGGGGTTCACGTTTCACAAGCATAGAGAAGGGAGGGAATGACTGTGGCCGAGAAGACCCGAAACTTCGTGCGGAGCGACAGACCAGGGAGTTTCCATACAGCATTGCACAGCCGATGAGAAGATAATGCCGCCCGACTGATTCGGAGTGAGACCTCTGCTGTCAAACCGAAGCTGGTTATAGACACACACATAGACACACACATATATACATAGACACACATAGACACACACACACCTCTACATAGACATACACTCAAAGACAAGGACATACACATAGACACACACATAGACATACACATAGACACACACATAGACATACACAAAGACATACACATAGACACACACATAGACACACACATAGACACACACAGACATACACATAGACATACACATAGACACACACATAGACATACACATATATAAAAAAAAAACCTGGGAAATTCGGAGACAAAAGCATCTGGTGACGTGCGTGTATAAAAGTGACGCATTAATAGTTGAGTGTGGATTAATGAATGAGTGATGAATGTTTGATGAAGCCGGGGACCCACGGGGAAGCTCTTAGGGGGTTCACCACGTGGTCGGCGCGGATTTCACGGCACGGCGAGCACGGCAGAGGTGGCCCTCGTGGAGCGGTGGGGCAGCGGTTAGCGCGCTGTGAGTGTGGAGCGGTGGGGCAGCGGTTAGCGCGCTGTAAGTGGGGAGCGGTGGGGCAGCGGTTAGAGCGCTGTGAGTGGGGAGCGGTGGGGCAGCGGTTATCGCGCTGTGAGTGGGGAGCGGTGGGGCAGCGGTTAGCGCGCTGTGAGTGGGGAGCGGTGGGGCAGCGGTTAGCGCGCTTCCTCGACGAACCCAGCAAGAGAACCCCGAGGTCGATTCCCCCTCGCGTCCACGGCCACCGACGCCGGTGACGATTGTCTGAACCGGTCCTGAGCCTTCCCCTTAGGTCGACTCCACCTTAAATGAGTAGCCGGTGCGGTGTGTAGTAAACATCAGCAATGGGGAGACAAAGGCGGCCGGGCGTGGTGCCGGCTCACCCGCCCCCTCGTGTGCCACAGTGGCGGCGTTTATCGGCGCTGCTGCTACTCGCGAGCAGCACTTGCCCCCACAGTCTGTTTGAGGCTATACGGGGGATCTTTGTCTCTGCACGTGTATGAGTACACGGGATGGACCCCTTGGTCAGGATCGCCGTCAGTTACCCAGGTCAACTCACGCTACTGGACATCTATGAACAAGAGCTTCATAGCTCATCGGATTTCTGCAGTCTAAATAAAGATTCGGATTCTGAATTGAGCTCGGTAATCCTCGCCTCTCCAGAGTTCACAACCGGTGAGCGCAGAATAATACAAACCCGACCTCACTCATGAATCTCAATTGTATTATTTACCCACTCAACGACTCACTCACTCACCCATGCACTCACTCATCCATCCATTCACTCACCCACTCACTCACTCATCCATCCATTCACTCACCCACCCACTCACTCACCCACTCACTCGTTAACTTGCTCACTCACCCATCCACTCACTCACCCACTCACTCACTCATCCACCCACTTACTCATCCACCCACTCACTCACCCACCCACTCACTCATCCATCCATCCATTCACTCACCCACTCACTCACTCATCCATCCATCCACTCACCCACCCACTCACTCACCCACTCACTCGTTAACTTGCTCACTCACCCATCCACTCACTCATCCACCCACTCACTCACCAACCTACTCACTCAGACTTTAAGCCTGGTCTCTTGAGAGCTCTCAGTCGGGTTAAAACAAAACCAACAACATCATTATCACCGTGCCCCCTCCAATAGCTCTACTGCCCCCCCCCCACGTCCCCAGCCCCTCCCCCCCAACACCCGACCCCCCAACCCCTCTCCTGCCCCCCATCAAAGTAAATCTGGAGCCGAGGTTGAATCTTCACTTCTACAAATAAAACCCAAGGGTGACGATCCCCAACCCCCCCCTCTCGCGGGAGCTCTGGGGGCTCCGTGGGGCGGGGGAGTGGTGGAGGGGGGCGGGGCCGTGGGTGGGGGTGGGTGTGGGTTGGGGGTGGGTGTGGGTGTGTAAGGAGTGGATACAGTAGGTGTGGGTTCTGGGTAGGGGTGGGTGTGGGTAGGGGTGGGTGTGGGTAGGGGGTGGGGGTGGGTAGGGGTGGGTAGGGGGCTGGGTGGTGGGTAGGGGTGGGGTGGTGGTGGGTGGGTGGATAGGGATAGGGGTAGATGTGGCTAGGGGTGGATCTGGTAATTGTTGCTCAAAGGAGGAGTTGGAGGCGCTGCTGCTGAAACTGGAGCTTGCCACTAAGAGGTGGGGCCTTACCATCACCCCCACCAAAACGAAGCACCTGCCTGGGTATTTTGTACCATCAGACACTCCACCCCCTCAGCTCCCCACTGGTGATGGAGCAGTTGTGGAGAGCATGGAGAGGTTTCCATACCTGGGCAGTGTGCTCATGACCGGCTCCGGTTTGACAGCAGAGGTCTCACTCATCGGTTGCGTAACGCTGTGTAGAAGCAACTTGCTCACTCCACACAAAGCTTCAGGTCTACTCGACCACGGGCATTCCCTCCCTTCTCTACGCTTTTGAAACGTGGACCCCTCTAATGGGACATCTGCGCCAGTTAGAAACATTTAGGCTAGCCTCCCTACGATCCATCTTGGTTTTAACCAGGCTGGATTGTGTGAGGAGCTCACAAATTCTTGAAAGATCCGGAGAAAGTCCCATCGGTGAGCTCCTCCGGCAGGCAAGGCTGCGTTGGCTGGGCCATGTAGCCCGCATGCCCAATCACCGCATATTCAAGCAACTTCTACTTGGCCGCATAACGGGGGCTAAACGGGCACGACACGAGGCTAGAGAAGAGGTGGAGTGATGTAGTACAGGAGGACGTGGAGCTGAGTGGACTTGCCGGTGACTGCTTCCAGCGGTGTCAAGATCGGTCTCTGTGGAGGAGGCTCGTGAAGGACGCTGCTACTGGGCAGTTGGAGGCAGTCGTCCTCCAACAATAACGGAGGGCAGAGGAGCGACGCTCACAACAAAGAGCAGAGTGCTTGTGGCTAAAATGCAGCAAGTTGGCACAGTAGGGGTTACAGCTAGTGGTGCATCTACAGGTGATCTCAGTCAACCAACCCATGGCACCTGCTGGGTCTGTCCCGAGACTTCCTCCTGTCATCAGCGAGCCTTCGACACTTCACGTAGCCTCAAAGTGGGGTAGGGGTGGAGCTGGGTTGGTCGGGGTCGGTAGGGGTGGAGCGTTGGTGGGGTGGATACGCGTGGGTAGGGGTGGGGGTGGGTGGGTAGAGGAGGGGTGAGTGGGTAGGGGTGGGGGTGGGTGGGTAGGGGAGGGGTGGGTAGAGGTGGGGGCGAGGGCTGGCCAGCTCACCGGTGGCAGGCCCCATTCATTATTGACGACCGCGCGACTCGGCTCCTGCGGTTTGGGGTGCCAATCATCCACACGCGTCCACTTCTTTGTGGCGTTAATCACCTGGCGCCCGTGTCTGCGTGCTCGCAGAGAGTGTGTGTACGTGTGGTGTATGTGTGTGAGTGTCACTGTGTGCACGTATGTGTGTGAGCGTGTGTGTGTGTTTGGGGGGAGCGGTAGTGTAGCGGTTAGCGCGTTTCTCTACAAACCCGACGACCCGAGTTCGATTCCCGCTCACGGCCACCAACACCAGTGACGATTATATGAACCGGTCCTTGGCCTCTACTTGGCCTCCCCTAGGTCGACTCGGCCTCAAATGAGTACCTGGTGCGGCGTGTAAAACTTCGCCACTGGGGAGACAAAGGCGGTCGGGCGTGGTGTTGGTCACCCACCCCCTCGTGTGCCGTGCCGGCCTTCATAGGTGCTCGTGAACAGCTGTCTCGTGAACAGCTGTCTCGTGAACAGCTGTCTCGTGAACAGCTGTCTCGTGAACAGCTGTCTTTGTAGAAGACGCGCACCGGACGTAGCAACCGTGCCCATCGGAGAGTCGTGGGTGACGTCGCCAGCCTCGCCCGGCCCTCTGCCCCCGCCCTTTCACGCGCTCGGTCTGCGTGGCTGCACCTTTAAACTAAAACTATTTTTTTTTTATTTTACCAAGGTAAGGCCCCACTGAGCTAGCTATGCAGCTCTTTCACAAATGATAAGTCAACTAACTGGCTTATCACGTGGACATATACAGCAGCCAAATACTCTCAATGCATGTTTCTAAATGTGGTGGAGAAAAACCATGGAGAGAGAGACACGCAAACTCCAAATATACAGCAGCAGGCGTCAGGGTCTGGATCAAACCCACGACCTCCTGAATACCAGACGAGGTAGTTAACATCTCCTAGCCACCGTGATGATGATGAGAGAGAGAGACACGCAAACTCCAAAAATACAGCAGCAGGCGTCAGGGTCGGGATCGACGCCACGAGACCTCTTGCGCACCAGGCGAGGGAGTTAACATCTCCTAGTCACCAGGCGAGGTGGTTAACATCTCCTGGCCACCGTGGCACCCAACGTTATTTATTGTGTCGTGTCGGCTGGAGGAGGGCTGCACGACACAGCATGGTTACTTGTGCGCCGATCTGGTCTCCTCGCCTTGGCTGCCCACACTAATCTCTCGGGGTGCTGCCACAGTGAGATGTGACCGTGACTACTGTTGACTATCATGAAACAAAGTTATAAGAGTTCACGAATCCGCCACGTGATTGCATCCTCCTCTCTCCACCTACCTCCTCCTCCTCTCTCCTCCTTCTCTCTTGTTCCTCCTCTCTCTCCTCTCTCTTCCTCCTCCTATCACTGTCTCCTCCTCCTCTCTCCTCCTCCCTCCACCTCCCACCCGAATCCCCCTCCCGCTCAGGTGCGCACTTTGTTCGTGAGCGGCCTGCCCATGGACATCAAACCCAGGGAGCTCTACCTGCTCTTCCGACCTTTCAAGGTGAGCCTCACTCTTCAGGAGCCTTCTCTCAAGCGACGTCAGGTGACCCAGCCAGGTGACCCAGCTAAGTGATTTAGCCAAGTGACCCAGCCAGGTGACCCAGCCAGGTAACCCAGCCAGGTAACCCAGCCAGGTGACCCAGCCAGGTGATTTAGCCAGGTGACCCAGCCAGGTGACCCAGCCAGGTGACCCAGCCAGGTGATTCAGCCAGGTGACCCAGCCAGGTGACCCAGCTAGGTGATTTAGCCAGGTGACCCAGCCAGGTGACCCAGCCAGGTAACCCAGCCAGATAACCCAGCCAGGTGACCCAGCCAGGTGATTTAGAAAGGTGACCCAGCCAGGTGACCCAGCCAGATGACCCAGCTAGGTGATTTAGCCAGGTGACCCAGCCAGGTGACCCAGCTAGGTGATTTAGCCAGGTGACCCAGCCAGGTGACCCAGCCAGGTAACCCAGCCAGATAACCCAGCCAGGTGACCCAGCCAGGTGATTTAGAAAGGTGACCCAGCCAGGTGACCCAGCCAGATGACCCAGTTAGGTGATTTAGCCAGGTGACCCAGCCAGGTGACCCAGCCAGGTAACCCAGCTAGGTGACCCAGCCAGGTGATTTAGCCAGGTGACCCAGCCAGGTGACCCAGCCAGGTGACCCAGCTAGGTGATTTAGCCAAGTGACTTAGCCAGGTGACCCAGCCAGGTGACCCAGCTAGGTGATTTAGCCAGGTGACCCAGCCAGGTGACCCAGCCAGGTAACCCAGCCAGATAACCCAGCCACGTGACCCAGCCAGGTGATTTAGAAAGGTGACCCAGCCAGGTGACCCAGCCAGATGACCCAGTTAGGTGATTTAGCCAGGTGACCCAGCCAGGTGACCCAGCCAGGTAACCCAGCTAGGTGACCCAGCCAGGTGATTTAGCCAGGTGACCCAGCCAGGTGACCCAGCCAGGTGACCCAGCTAGGTGATTTAGCCAAGTGACTTAGCCAGGTGACCCAGCCAGGTGACCCAGCCAGGTGACCCAGCCAGGTGACCCAGCCAGATAACCCAGCCAAGTGACCCAACTAGGATCGGATCGTGACATTGATGAGGCCCCAAACTCCATCAAGCTTCAGGAGGCCTGATTGAGGAATGCCTGTAGATTATTTATTTTGTCATATCGGAATTAAATGAACAGTTTTAGAAAGTTATTTTTCCCACCGCTATCTTCTTTATTTTTAAACCAATGACGTAAAACTTTAAACTTCGTATACATTATGTTTTCTTTTTTATAGCCCCCCCCCTCTCCTCGCAATGTGAAACCCTAAACTGTTGCTCAACTTAGCTTAGGTGCAAACCATCAGTCGTGATGACTTCGTGTGGGTGGGTGAGTGGGCGAGTGAGTCGTGGGTGAGTGGCTGAGTGAGTCGTGGGTGAGTCGTGGGTAAGTAGGTGAGTGAGTCGTGAGTGAGTGGGTGAGTGAGTCGTGGGTCATTGGGTGAATAAGTCATGGGTGAGTGGGTGAGTCGTGGGTCATTGGGTGAGTAAGTCATGGGTGAGTGGGTGAGTGAGTCGTGGGTGAGTCGGTGAGTGAGTCGTGGGTGAGTGGGTGAGTGAGTCGTGGGTAAGTAGGTGAGTGAGTCGTGAGTGAGTGGGTGAGTAGTGGGTCATTGGGTGAGTAAGTCGTGGGTGAATGGGTGAGTGAGTCGTGGGTGAGTGGGTGAGTGAGTCGTGGGTGAGTGGGTCAAGTGGGTGAGTGAGTCGTGGGTGAGTGGGTGAGTGAGTCGTGGGTGAGTGAGTCGTGGGTGAGTGGGTGAGTGGGTCAAGTGGGTGAGTGAGTCGTGAGTGAGTGGGTGAGTGGGTCAAGTGGGTGAGTGAGTCGTGGGTGAGTGGGTGAGTGGGTCAAGATCGGCCTCTGGGGAGGCGGTTCGTGAAGGATGCTACTGGACATTTGGGGGACAGTCGCGTTACAGCAGCGGAGTGATGCGGAGTGATGCGGAGTGATGCGCTGCCTTACTCTGTGCTGTGTGCAGGGCTATGAGGGTTCGCTGATTAAACTCACCTCCAAACAGGTACACTCACCACTCACCACTCACCGCCCACCGCTCACCACTCACCACCCACCACTCACCGCCCACCACTCACCACTCACCGCCCACCACTCACCGCCCACCACTCACCACTCACCGCCCACCACTCACCACCCACCGCCCACCGCTCACCACTCACCGCTCACCACTCACCACTCACCGGCCACCACTCACCACTCACCGCCCACCACTCACCACTCACCATTCACCGCCCACCACTCACCACTCACCGCCCACCACTCACCACTCACCGCCCACCGCCCACCACCCACCACTCACCGCCCACCACTCACCGCCCACCGCCCACCGCCCAACACTCACCACTCACCGCCCACCGCCCACCGCCCACCACTCACCACTCACCACTCACCGCCCACCACTCACCACTCACCGCCCACCACTCACCACTCACCGCCCACCGCCCACCACTCACCACCCACCACTCACCACTCATCACTCACCACTCACCACTCACCGCCCACCACTCACCACTCACCGCCCACCACTCACCACTCACCACCCACCACTCACCACTCACCGCCCACCACTCACCACTCACCGCCCACCACCCACCACTCACCACCCACCACTCACCACTCACCACCCACCACTCACCACTCACTGCCCACCACTCACCACTCACCACCCACCACTCACCACTCACTGCCCACCACTCACCACTCACCGCACCTCACCCACGCCTGTTCCTCAAAGCGACTCTCACGTGCAGGCTGCTGCACGGATACCGTGCAGGAGAAATTCGTGAATGTGCGCAGTGAGCGACGGCTCCACTTCGCTTGCGACGACAAAACGCGCCGATACTCAACGTCAAACACACGCCTTGCTTAACGCGCCGCACACCTGGGGAGACAAAGGCGGTCGGGCGTGGTCTTGGCAACTTGCCCCAATGTTCTGTTTAAAGGCTACACGGGGGACCTTTGTCTTTGTCTCCCGTCCAGCCGGTGGGGTTCGTGATGTTCGACAGTCGATTCGAGGCAGAGACGGCCAAGAACTCCCTCAGCGTGAGTCCCTCCTCCACAGCGCCTCTCACCTGGTTCAGGATCTCACTTGGTTCAGGATATCACCTGGTTCAGGATCTCACTTGGTTCAGGATCTCACTTGGTTCAGGATCTCACTTGGTTCAGGATCTCACCTGGTTCAGGATCTCACCTGGTTCAGGATCTCACCTGTTTCAGGATCTCACCTGGTTCAGGATCTCACTTGGTTCAGAATCACACCTAGTTCAGGATCACACCTGGTTCAGGATCTCACTTGGTTCAGGATCTCACTTGGTTCAGGATCTCACTTGGTTCAGGATATCACCTGGTTCAGGATCTCACCTGGTTCAGGATCACACCTGGTTCAGGATCTCACTTGGTTCAGGATCTCACTTGGTTCAGGATCTCACTTGGTTCAGGATCTCACCTGTTTCAGGATCTCACCTGGTTCAGGATCTCACTTGGTTCAGAATCACACCTAGTTCAGGATCACACCTGGTTCAGGATCACACCTGGTTCAAGATCTCACCTGGTTCAGGATCACACCTGGTTCAGGATCTCACCTGGTTCAGGATCTCACCTGGTTCAGGATCTCACCTGGTTCAGGATCTCACTTGGTTCAGGATCACACCTGGTTAAGGATCTCACTGGGTTCAGTCTCTCATCTGATTCAGACTCTCACCTGGTTCAGGATCTCACCTGGTTCAGGATCTCACCTGGTTCAGGATTTCACCTGGTATTCTGACAATTTAATATTTTTAAAATCAGGGCCCCCATACATTCATCAATAAGCAAATATCATCCACTGGGCCGATCTTCTCCGCTGAGCGTGGCGCCCCTCGATCCTGTCGCCCTGATGAGGTCCTCCTGGCAGGAGAGATGACATTAAATAAATAAATAACCGAATGCATTGGTGTGATGGGGGGGGGGGAGAAAATTAATTAGCTCGTGGAGTATTTGGCTCAAGTCCTTCGCGGTGACAAAAGTCACAATCAGAATATGTATTTATTACTGGAGGAGGAATCCGATGAGCTATGAAGCTCTTTTTTTCCACAGATTTCCAGTCGAGGGGGCACGGGGGTCAGGACGTTACAACGACAACAAACGATAGAAAAACACGATAGGAGGGCAAAGTATAGGAAAGGTAAAACAAAAATCACTTTAAAATATACTATATTTTTCAATACAAAAAACATATTTTTTAATCTTACCAGATTGTAAGGCCCACTGAGCCATTAGCTTCATTTTCAGAAGCGACCGTGGCTGTCACAAATGACGGCTCAACAAAGTGGAGCTATCATGGTCACGTGGACATTCATAGCAGCAGGCAAACACTCCTCGACACGTGTGATGTCGAGTCTAACTTGAAGCGAAAAACCGGAGGATCCTGAGAAAAGTCCACGGGGAGAGAGAGAGAGACACTCGCACACTCCCAATATACAGCAGCAGCAGCAGGCGTCAGGGTCTGAATCGAACCCACGGCCTCCCGCATACCAGGCGAGGGAGTTAACATCTCCTAGCCACCGTAGCTCCTCTCTTCCCCTTTCTCGCCCCCCGCAGGGAATCCGCTTTGACCCCGAGAGCCCCCAGACCCTGAGGTTGGAGTTCGCCAAGGCCAACACGAAGATGTGCAGGGGCAGACTGGGCAACGTGGGGGCGGTGGCGGGGCCGCACCTCGCCCTGGCGCCTCACTTCGTCACGCGCGAGACCTGTGAGTGACATCACGAGACCCGCGAGTGACATCACGAGACCCGCGAGTGACATCACGAGACCCGCGAGTGACATCACGAGACCCACGAGTGACATCACTAGACCCGTGAGTGACATCACGAGACCCGTGAGTGATATCACGAGACCCGTGAGTGACATCACGAGACCCGTGAGTGACATCACGAGACCCGTGAGTGACATCACGAGACCCGTGAGTGACATCACGAGACCCGTGAGTGACATCACGAGACCCGTGAGTGACATCACCAGACCCGTGAGTGACATCACGAGACCCGTGAGTGACATCACCAGACCCGTGAGTGACATCACGAGACCCGTGAGTGACATCACGAGACCCGTGAGTGACATCACGAGACCAGTGAATGACATCACGAGACCTGTAAGTGACATCGCGAGACCCGTGAATGACATCGCGAGACCCGTGAATGACATCACAAGACCCGTGAGTGGCATCGCGAGACCCGCGAGTGACATCACTAGACCCGCGAGTGACATCACGAGATCCGCGAGTGACATCACGAGATCCGCGAGTGACATCACGAGACCCTCGAGTGACATCACTAGACCCGCGAGTGACATCACGAGATCCACGGGTGACATCACGAGATCCGTGGGTGACATCACGAGACCCGCGGGTGACATCACTAGACCCGCGAGTGACATCGCGAGACCCGCGAGTGACATCACGAGACCTGTCAGTGACATCACGAGACCCGTGAGTGACATCACGAGACCCGTGAGTGACATCACGAGACCCGTGAGTGACATCACGAGCACAACGGGCCCTGTCTAGCCCCTTCGCAGGCTGTCGGGGGCAGGTGGCAGCGCCTACGGAGGCCGAGAGCGCCCGCGTGGGTCGGTCAAGACACCAGCACCGCGCCTCGGCCGCCTTTGTCTCCCCAGTGCTAGCGATATTTACGCACCGCACCATGGAACTCATTTTGAGGCTGAGTCGACCTAGGCGGTGGCCCAGGACAGGTGCAGAGAATCGTCACCGGCGTTGGTGGCGGCCGCCGCGAGTGGGAATGGAACTCGGCGGGTCTCTGCCGGGTTCGTAGCGGCAGCGCGCTACCCACCGCACCCACCGCTCCCTCGGCACAGACTTGCGGGGCAAGTGCTGTGAGCGAGCACACACATGGGCGAGCATTCACACACGGCCACACACACGCACAACAAGCGCCCATTCGCCACTAAGCGACGGTGACGTCACCACGGCGCTTGTGAGTTGTGCCAGGCTAGGTGCACTTGAGGCCGTCACGTGAAGTGTGGAAGGTTCTCCGACAAGAGGTGACGGGGCAGACCCAGGTGTTGTGGGTGCACTGACTGAGATGAATGGCGGATGCACCACAGCACCCAGCTATACTCCTCCCTGTGCCAACTCGCTTCGTTTTATCCACCCGGCACTCCGCTCGTTGTGAAAATAATGCTGACGCCACTGCTGCTGCTGATCATGATGCTGCTGATGATGATGCTGACGCTGATGATGGTGCTGATGATGATGGCCATGTTGCTGACGATGCTGATGATGATGATGCTGATGATGATGCCACTGTGCGCTCAGACGAGCTGGCGGGAGCGGCCCTGCTGCCCGCGGGCCCGGACGCGTGGGCCGCATACCACCCGGCACTGTACGCAGACGTGGGGCCCGCGGTGGCCCACGCCGCCTTCCCCGCCTCCTCCTCCTCCTCCTGCTACCCCACGGCCACCGCCACGGCCACCTCCACGCTGCACGCACAGGTGCCGTGCCGCCCTCCATCACCAACTCGCTCGTTCATCCGGGCACCGTCACAGAGACTCGCGCGCTCACCCGCTCGCTCGCTCGCCCGGGCGCTCACCCGCTCGCTCACTCACCCACACACTCACCCACACACTCACCCGCTCGCTCACCCGCGCGCTCACCCGCTCGCTCACTCACCCACACACTCACCCGCTCGCTCGCTCACCCGCTCACTCACTCACCCACACACTCACCCGCTCGCTCACCCGCTCGCTCACTCACCCTCACACTCACCCGCTCGCTCACCCGCGCGCTCACCCGCTCGCTCGCCCGGGCGCTCACCCACTCGTTCACTCACTCACCCACCTCCTCTCACAGAGACTCACTCACCCACTCAGTCCACTGCTCGCTCAATCACTCGCTCACCCACTCACTGCCACAGAGACTCATTCATCCGCTCGCTCACCCACCCGCTGTTACAGAGACACTCTCACCCACTCACCCACTCGCCAGCATGCTCATCCAATCATTGACGCACCCGCTCACCCACTTGCTCACCCGCTCACTCGCTCGCTTACTCACTCATTCACCCACCCACTCTCACAGAGACTCACCCACTCGCTCCCACTCGTTCACCCACTCATTCACCCACTAACTCACCCGCTCACTCGCTCACCCACTCACTCACTAACTCACCCACTTGCTCACCCGCCCACTGTCACAGAAACTCTCTCACCCACTCGTTCACCAGCTCACTCACCCACACGCTCACCCACTCACCCACCCACTCTCTCGCTCCTGCGCTCCTTCGCTGCCCGCACCTCGCCCGTGGGTTCACGTCAAGCGTGCAGGCCGGGGCGTGGTGCCGGCCACAACACCCCCTCGTTAGCAGCAAGCACTTTCCCCAACAGTCTATAAAGGCTACATAGGGGATCTTTGTCTTTTGCGTGTGCGGCCTCAGCGGGGCGATACTGGAGGCTGCGTTGCCCGCACTAAAAGCCATTCCCGAATGAGAGGGAGACAGAGAGAGGGTGGGGGGGAGGGGAGACGGAGAGAGCTCAACCGCGTGCATTTTTAAAGCCACGTAAAAGTTTCACAGTCGTGTTCAGCGAACTGTGAGATGATGATGATAGGAAGAGACGAAGTGTGAGGAGCTAGAGTGTGAGTGTGGCGAGATGTTAACTACCTTGCCGGCTATGCAGAATTTAGTGGGTTCGATCCTGACCCTGACGCCTGCTGCTGTATATTTGGCATTTACGTCTCTCGCTCTCTCTCCCCGTGGTCGCGTGGATTTTTCTCCGGGCCCTCCGGTTTTTCCCCCTCCACATTTAGAATGGACATCACGCGTTCAGAGTATTGGCTGCTATACATTTCAACATGATGATGATGATAAGCCACTTGCTTGAGCTATGATTTGTGACAGCCAGGTCACTTCTGAAATAAGAGCTATATAGCTCAGTGGGCCTTTATCTGGTAAAATAAAAAACTTTTTTTTGAAAAAATAGTTTAGCTTGTCAACATTTTTGTTTTATTCTAAACAAACAAACGACCAGGCCTCTGCCAAGCGACCTTTGTGCCACGTGGCCGTGGGGGTGACTGGACGCCATTTTCCCCGCCCCGCCCCACCCCGCCCCCTCCCATGACGTCACAGATGCGCTGGTTCCCGCCCATTGACGTGACGCAGCAAACCTGGAAGACTCGGCAGTTCTGCTGAGTGACTCCCACAACGATCATGGCCACCACCACCACCTCCACCCCCCGACGCCACCGCCGCCACCACTACCGCACGGTAGGAAGGTTGCCGTTCGCTACGTACCGGTGCAAAAGGCGTCCAACATGCAACGTGCATACACGCACGTGCGTAGTCAGTGGCGGACTGGAACTGAGGAACCGTCCATAAATGACGTCACGCACCTGGGGGGGGGGTCCAGACATTTGTGACGATGTGTGACGAGGGGGGGGGGGTTAGAAATGTGACGTCACATCAAAATGCGAACCTTTAAATAAATATAGACAACACGTTCTACTCATATTCTTGGTTCTTTCGGTAAAGCCACGTAGAAGGGAAACAATAAAATAATAAAAATATAAAACAGTACAATTTTACTTATTTAAATATACTTTTTTAATAAATGTTTTCTCCTACAACATCAGAGTGCAGCGCCACATTAAATACGCACTACAATGTCAATAGTTTAAAGCGATTTGAAGCATGTATTATATTTTTTTGGGGGGGGGGAGGGGGCAGAGCTTTGTGACGTCATATTTGTCATGTGACGAGGGGGGTCAAAAATCGTCCAAAATCGCGTGACGTCATTTATAGACGGCCCCTAAACAAAACATCGGCCCAGGCATGATAAACCACACCGGCCACAACATTCTGGCTATGCAGTCGCTCGATTTGCGACGTGACGACGTGTTAGCGTGACGATTCTATTGACGATTGTTTGACGATTCACTCCCACTGTGTAATGATCATCGCCACGACCACGACCGACTCTGAAGCTGCTCTCTTAATGATGACGGCGCTGATGGACGCCGATGGTGATGACGACCCCTAATGGTGCCCGCGACGTTTCTCGTCCCCCCATCACAGGGCCACCTACCAACGGGAGGTTGTTCTCAACGCGTGCCGCGCTTGCATGGATTTTATACTTGCCTCTGCTGCTGCATTCCCACTTCGCTACTTTCACTCATGGGGGCTGGGGGGCGGGGGGGGAGCTGGGGGGGGGGGGGGGGCTGGGGGGGGCTGGGGGCTGGGGGTGGGGTTGTGTTCTTCTTTGAGTTGTGCAGCGCTGCGACTTTGACTGCAGGCATACCCCGGTTCAAGGCCCAGGACGCGTTCCTTCCTAAAAACCGGAACGTCAATGGAAAGTGCTCGAGTTGTCAACTTGCTTTGAGTGTGTTTAGTTTGTTGTCCTTCCCCCCACCCCCTGCACCTCCGATTATCACGGTTGGCTACGTACGGTGCGAAAGAAGTTCAACATACGTACATACAAAGCAGAGAGATGGGATGGTGGATCGTATCGTGCTACAGAACTTACTAGTAGCAGTAAGCAGTAGTAGGTACTACAATGACATATGGGATGGTGGATCGTAATGTGGTACAGAACTTAGCGGGAGGATGCTCAGTAACCCATTGCATATCTATGACTCTGGCAACCATCTGTGTGAAAAGTAAGTGTCTATTATTAATACATTAAGAGAGATGACTTTGTCTATTGTACTATAGCTATTGTTGTTGTTGTTATTGTTGGTTGTGAGTTGCCTCGCTCTCCCCCTGGAATGCGCTTTTGCGATGGGAACGGTTCCAAATGTTTTGGGTTTTCCTCTTCTTCTATATTCATAAACTGTAAAAAAGAAAAACCCTTTTTATTTCAGGCTATCGTTTAAACACGCAAAAGGTTGCACAATGCGCGCGTGGGTGTGTGAGTGTTTGCGTAGAAGGTTGGGGTTTATTAACCACCGATATGCCCGCTGTGAACACATTATCAGTGACGTAACTACATCATCAGTGACGTAGTAACTGCATCATCAGTGACGTAGTAACTACATTATTGTTTGAGCACAGGGGTCCCAAAAAGGTCCCACGCATAACGCCGAACGGCCAGAAACACGCAGCACGATCATCAATGCTTTATGTAGATGAGAGTTGTAACGCGGGGTTGGTGACTTGAGCGAGGTTATTGTCGTTGGAAGGGCTTGTGGGGGAAATTAGATGGTGGTGGTGATGGTGGTGATGGCGGCGGTGATTAAGGTCGTGGTGATGGTGATGATGGTGGTGATGATGATGATGGTGGTGATGGCGGCGGAGATTATGGTGGTGATGGTGGTGGTGATGACGGTGATGATGGTGGTGGTGATGATGGTGATGATGATGGTGATGATGATGGTGGTGGTGATGGCGGCGGTGATTATGGTGATGGTGGTGGTGGTGATGATGATGATGGTGATGATGGTGGTGATGATGATGGTGATGATGATGGTGATGATGGTAGGAGGAGGGGATTCCTCCAGAGTGGAACAGTGGCGAGGGAAGAAGCAGAGAGAGATATATATAAGTGGAGGTGACTTGCAGTGTGGTGAGTGGGTGGGTGAATGAGTTGATGAGTGTATTGTTGTGATGTGCAGTATGGTGATGGTGTCGTGGTGGCAGTGGCGTCGTAGCTACATTATCAGTGGTGTAGAAAACTAAATTATCAGTGGCGTAGTAAACTGCATTATCAGTGGTGTACAAAACTAAATTATCAGTGGCGTAGTAGCTACATTATCAGTGTTGTAGTAGCTACATTATCAGTGACGTAGTAACTACATCATCAGTGACGTAGTAACTACATTATCAGTGGTGTAGTAACTACATTATCAGTGACGTAGTAACTACATCATCAGTGACGTAGTAACTACATAATCAGTGACGTAGTAACTACATTATCAGTGACGTAGTAACTACATTGTCAGTGGTGTAGTAACTACATTATCAGTGGGGTAGTGACTACATTATCAGTGTTGTAGTAACTACATTATCAGTGTTGTAGTAACTACATCATCAGTGACGTAGTAACTACATCATCAGTGACGTAGTAATTACATCATCAGTGACGTAGTAACTACAGGGGGTACGGCTCCTCGTCGACGTCCACCCACGGGTTGGGAGGGAGTGTCGCCTCAACAACACCATTCGTGCGTGATCCACCAACCCCTCGCTATTACCTCCACAGCGCTACTGGAGTACAGGCAGGAGGAGGAACAGTAGAACCGACACGAATTGTCTCTCTGCTGAAGCTCTCTCGCCGTGGCCAGCAGCAGCAGAACCTCCACACTGGGACATCGAGACCCTGAACAACAACATTGATGCTGCCCATTCACTCATCCACTCGCTCACCGACTGAACTATCCACCCACTCAACTACCCATCGATTCTCCCACAAAAACCACCCACCCATCCACTCAACTACCCACCAACTCACCCACTCACCCATCCACTCAACTACCCACCAACTCACCCACTCACCCACTCACCCATCCACTCAACTACCCACCCATTCATTCACCCACTCACCCATCCACTCAACTACCCACCCACGCAATCACCCACTCAACTACCCACTCACCAACTCAACTAACCACCCAATCACCCACCCATCCACTCAACTATCCACCCATTCATTCACCCACTCACCCATCCACTCAACTACCCACCCAATCACCCACTCAACTACCTACCCACTCACCAACTCAACTAACCACCCAATCACCCACCCATCCACTCAACTACCGACCCACTCATCCACTCACCCATCCACTCAACTACCCACTCATTCATTCACCCACCCACCCATCCACTCAACTACCCACCCAATCACCCACTCAACTACCTACCCACTCACCAACTCAACTAACCACCCAATCACCCACCCATCCACTCAATTACCCACCCACTCATCCATCCACTCAACCACCCACCCACTCACCAACTCACCCACCCACTCACCCACTCACTCACCCACTCACCAACTCAACTAACCACCCAATCACTCACCCATCCACTCAACTACCCATCCACTCAACCACCCACCCACTCACCAACTCACTAGCCCACCCACCCACCCACTCACCAACTCACTCACCCACTCACAGATGTCAACATTGGCATTCAAGTCACAATCAGAATCTTTATTATAGACCGAAGGAGAAATCCGATGAGCTGTAAAGCTCTTTTTCACAAATGTCCAGTCGGGGTAAGGGGTCAGAACGTTACAACAACAAACAATACAAAATACAATAGGAGTGAAAAATACAGAAAACAATCAAGCAAGCCACTGAATCTAAATCTAAATTTGAATGTATTTACTACACAAATCCGATGTATCAAGACTGGGCAAGTCAACACAAACAACCACAAAAGAGTCCCAGACCACACCAAGACAACAAACACCACACAGCACCAGGTGTCGTTCAATAGAATGGCCACATCAACATCGAACTATCGATACTGCAAAGCGGGGCAATGATCAAAAGTTTACAAATCACATTTACAAATGTGACTGCTTGTATCCAGCACTAATCTTCTGCTTCGGGACATTGCTGCTGACATTTCCAGCGAGGATCAAATTGGAGTCGTGTGCTGACAGCACTTGCCCCAGCTGTCTGTTGATGCTACACGCGGCGCCTTTGTCTTTGTCACGTGGCAGAGGAGATATTTGAGGCTGTAGCGCCCCCTCGTGGCTGCGGCTGCGTGTGCGTTGATGTGGAGCTGAGTGGACTTGTCCATGAGCGGTGTCACCAGCGGTGTCAAGATCGGCCCCTGTGGAGGAGAAGGAGGCTCGTGAAGGACGCTGCTGCTGCTGGGCAGTTGGAGGCAGTCGCCCTCCAGCAACAACAGCGGAGGGCAGAGGAGCGACGCTCACAACAACGAGCGTAGCGCCGGGCGGCTAAACCACAGCAAGTTGGCACAGATGGTGCATCGGCCAGTCATCTCAGTCAGTCAACCCATGGCACCTGCGTCTGTCCCGTGACCTCCCGCGTGCGGGCGTTGGACGCTTCACGTGGCCTTAAAGTGCACCTAGCCTGGCACAAAGCGCGAATGACGGTTGTTGTTACGCTGATATGGAGCTGAGTGGACTTGGCGATGATCAGTGTCACCAGCGGTGTCACCAGCAGTGGAGGCTCGTGAAGGACGCTGCTGCTGCTAACTGGGCAGTTGGGGGCAGTCGCCCTCCAGCAACAACAGCGGAGGGCAGAGGAGCTCGCTCACAACAACGAGCGGAGCGCCGGGCGAATAAAACACAGCAAGTTGGCACAGGTGGTGCATCTGCCAGTCATCTCAGTCAGTCTCACAGAGAGACCCATATAGACTCTAAGATATCGAAACATACATAGAGATCCATAAAGATACATGAATACCCATAGAGACACTTAGAGATACATATAAAGCCACAAATACCCATATATATGCAGTACATCGAGACCTATAGAGAGATACATTAAAGAGAGGCCACAGCTGTGTGACTGTGGCCTTGGCAACCCAAACTATGGACCACACCGTAAATACCGGACATCTGTGAAAAAGAGCTTCGTCGGTTATCGGATTCCTCCAGTCTGAATAAAGAGTCTTGATTCTGTAAACCCACTGTGGTGTGCGCTGTTTCGACGGAGGAGGAGGAACAGCCCACGACACGAACTCTGTCTGTGTGTCTGTGTGCTTGCGAAACGTGGACCCCCCTAATGGAACATCTCCGCCGGTTGTAAACATTTAGGCTGGCCTGCCTACGATCAATCCTGGGTTTTACCAGGCTGGATTGTGTGAGGAGCCATAAATCTTCGAAAGATCTGGACAAAGTCCCATCGGTGAGCTCCTTCGGCAGGCAAGGCTGCGTTGGCTGGGCCATGTAGCCCGCATGCCCAATCACCGCATGCCCAAAGAGCTTTTGTTCGACCGGATCGAGGGGGCTAAACGGGCGCGGCACGGGCTAGAGAAGAGATGGAGTGATGTGGTACAGGAGGACGTGGAGCTGAGTGGACTTGCCGATGACTGGTACCAGCGGTGTCAAGATCGGCCTCTGTGGAGGAGGCTCGTGAAGGACGCTACTGGGCAGTTGGAGGCAGTCGCCCTCCAACAACAACG
Organism: Petromyzon marinus; assembly: GCF_048934315.1. NCBI lineage: Eukaryota > Metazoa > Chordata > Hyperoartia > Petromyzontiformes > Petromyzontidae > Petromyzon > Petromyzon marinus. The sequence continues at coordinate 10,619,671 of NC_133723.1, forward strand.
GAGGGCGGAGGAGCGACGCTCACAACAACGAGCGGAGCGCCGGGTGTCTAAAGCACAGCAAGTTGGCACCTGGGTCTGCCCCGTGACCTCCTGCCAGCGGGCGTTCGACACTTCACGTGGCCTCAATGTGCACATGGCCTGGCACAAGCGTCATGGTGACGTCACCGCCACTTAGTGGCAAATGGCGGTTGTTGTTGTCTGTGTGTGTGTCCGCTAAAGCTCTCTCAGCATGGCAGCAGCAGCACGACCTCCACACTGGGACATCGAGATCCTGAACAACAAGGGTGATGTCGTCCATCCACTCACCCATTCACCCACCCATTCACTTATCCATTCACCCATCCACTCACTCTTCTGCTCACTCAACAACAACCGCCATTCGCCACTAAGTGGCGGTGACGTAACCACAACGCTTGTACCAGGCCATGTGCACCTTGAGGCCACGTGAAGTGTCGAACGCCCGCTGGCAGGAGGTCACGGGGCAGACCCAAGTGCCACGGGTCGACTGACTAAGATGACTGAGCTGATGCACCACCTGTGCCCCCTACTGTGCCAACCTGCTGTGCTTTAGCCACCCGGCGCTCCGCTCGTTGTTGTGAGCGTCGCTCCTCCGCCCTCCGTTGTTGTTGGAGGACGACTACCTCTAACTGCCCAGTAGCGTCCTTCACGACCCTCTTCCACAGAGGCCGATGTTGACACCACTGGAACCAGTCATCGGAAAGTCCACTCAGTTCCACGTCCTCCCGTACCACATCACTCCATCTCTTCTCTAGCCCGTGCCGCGCCCGTTTAGCCCCCTCGATCCGGCCCAACAAAAGCTGTTTCGGCATGCGGTGGCTGGGCATGCGGGCTACATGACCCAGCCAACGCAGCCTTGCCTGCCGGATGAGCTCACCGATGGGACCTTGCCCAGATCTTTCAAGGACTTGTGAGCTCCTCACACAATCCAGCCTGGTTAAACCCAGGATGGATCGTAGGCAGGCTAGCCTAAATGTTTCTACCCGGCGAAGATGTTCCATTAAGGGGGTCCACGTTTCGCAAGCGTAGAGAAGGGAGGGAATGACCGTGGCCGAGTAGACCTGAAGCTTTGTGTGGAGCGACAGACCAGGTAGCTTCCACACAGCGTTACGCAACAGATGAAAAGATATTGCCGCTCGACTGATTCGGAGTGAGACCTCTGCTGTTAAACTGGAGCCGGTCATAAGCACACTGCCCAGGTATGGGAAACTCTCCACTCTCTCCACAACTGCCCCATCACCGATTGGGAGTTGTGGGGGTGGAGTGTCCGATGGCAGAAAATACCCAGGCAGGTGCTTAGTTTTGGTGGGGCTTATGTTAAGGCCCCATCTCTTAGTGGTACGCTCCAGTCTCAGCAGCAGCGTCTCCAACTCATCTTCTGAATGAGCAGCTATTACCAAATCATCAGCATACATAACGTGGTTGAGCAATAGGGAGCCATCCCTTGACCGCACCCGGGCATCGATCAGCCTCCCATTATATCTGTACCAAATTGAGATTCCCCCGGTACAGCTATTGAAGGCTTCACGAACTACGTGGTCAAAATAGATGTTAAATAATGTGGGAGCCAGAGGACATCCCTGTCGCACCCCAAGGTGTACAGGGAATGGCTCTGACTCCCGGCCACGTAGTTTTACCTGGGCACGCTCACCATCAGAAAGGTCCTTAATGGTCGTGAGCAGAGGGTCAGGGACTCCAAAAGTACGAAGAACAACCCAGAACCCAGGCCTACTGATGGTATCATAGGCCTTGACCAGGTCAATAAAGCAGAGATGTAGATCTTGCTGGAATTCCCTACACCTCTGCTGTAGCAGACGGACAGAAAATATGGCATCTGTGCAGGACCGCCCTTTCCTGAAACCGCTTTGGGACTCCGCAAGCCTCTCCTCAGCGTGCCTGGCAAGGCGATGTTGAATAATCCTTGCCAGGACTTTCCCGGTACACTGAGGAGTGAGATGCCCCTGTAGTTGTTAGAGTTTGTGCGGTCCCCCTTCTTAAAGAGGGGGACCACCAGGGCATCCTTCCAATCCTGCGGAACACATCCAGTGGTCCAGACTGTTGTCATGATGCCATATAGGGCAGTCTGTGCACAAACGCCACCCTCCCTCAGCATTTCGCTTGGGAGATCATCTCTGCCCGATGCCTTTCCTGGTTTCAGACTCCGAATCGCCTTCAGTACTTCCTCAACAGATGGCACCTCAGCCAGCCACTCACAGGGGGTGATTTCTTCCAATATTTGAGGCACCGCAGCCTTAGCAGGGTCATCCCCACTTTGTGCCACGATGTTTTTCTGGCTGAGGGATTTCCCCTCCCCCAGGACCTCACAGAAATGCTCAGCAAATCTGCAAACCTGTCCCTGGGGGTCGGAGATTGGATCACCGTTTTTTCCCCTAATGATGGTAATAGGTGTGGCGCTGCAGGTTACTTTTTGATGGAGTTAAATAGAGATTTGTGATCACGGGCCACTGAGGCAGACTCCATTCGCTCACTCACCCACTCAGGTACCCACTCACTCACTCACCCACTCACCCACCCTCTGACCCACTCACCCACCTCAGTATTCACTCACTTTGTGCGCATTTGGTGCCAGGCGCCATTCATTCGTGGCCCAGGGGCGATCACGGAAGAGGTTTCCGCTGCGCGTCACAGGCGGGCAAAGTCGGCCAGCAGCGGACGCGATGCCGCTCGTGGGGTACACGCGGGGTTGAGGCGCCGCGGTGGGTAGGGGATGTTAACTCCCTCGCCTTGTCTACAGGAGGTCCTGGGTTCGATCCCGACCCTGACGCCTGCTGCTGTATATTTGGAGTTTGCGTGTATCTCTCTCTCTCATCATCACCACGGTGGCTAGGAGATGTTAACTACCTCGCCTGGTACACAGGAGGTCGTGGGTTTGCTCGCGACCCTGACGCCTGCTGTAGATTTGGAGTTTGCGTGTCTCCCTCCCCCTGGTCACGTGGATTTTTCTCCGGGTCTTGCGGTTTTTCCCCTCCACACTTAGAATCAACGACGCGCGTTTAGAGTATTTGGCTCCTGCTGTAAATTTCCACGTGATGATGATGATAATAAGCCACTCGTCGTTGAGCTATCATGTGTGATGGCCCGGTTGCTTCTGAAAAAAGAGCCACATAGTTCAGTGGGGCCTGACCTGGTCAAATAAAAAACAGAGTTGAGTTTGTCTCGCGGTCTGATTGTTGGCAAAGTTTTATCGTGCGTCGAGTGCCAGGTCACACTGGGATCGTTGTACTTCCCCCCGCACCTACGTACGGTGCAACAGAAGTTCAACACACACACACAGAGCACGGTTGGCTACGTACGGTGCAACAGAAGTTCAACACACACACACACAGAGCACGGTTGGCTACGTACGGTGTGACAGAAGTTCAACACACACACAGAGCACGGTTGGCTACGTACGGTGTGACAGAAGTTCAACACACACAGAGAGCACGGTTGGCTACGTACGTACAGATTAAGGGGTAAATCTTTGTAGTTCCCCCGTGTAGCCTCAACAGACTGTTGGGGCAAGTGCTGTTAGTGAGTAGCAGCACCTATGAAGGCTGCCGGCACTGTACATGACGGGATTGTTGGCCAGCACCACCACGCCCCGGCCGCCTTTGTCTCCCTAGCTGCGATGTTTACTGCGATGTTTACTGCACACCGCACTCAGGCAGAGTCGGCCTTGGGGGAGGCCCAGGACCGGTTCGGATGATGATCACACGTGTGTTGGCGGTCACACGTGTGTCACGTTGTGTTGGCGGTGGCCGCGTGCGGGAATCCAACTCGGGCCTCAGGGCTCGTAAGCGCGGCGTGGTGCTTAACCGCTACGCCACCGCTCCCCCCCCCCACCCCACACTCACACACCTCGCAGGATTGTCCCGGGTGGCCCGGCGGCTTCGAACCGCGAATCTCTTCAAATGCGATACCGCTGAGCCAACGCCACCGTCCCCCAAAATAGTCACGTAACGGAACCGATAGCATTTAAAGAGATTAAATACTTCTGCGATCGGATAGGCCCGGCTACTAAGTATACACCGCTCAACACACACACACATAAATACGCACCGTAGCCTTAAATGGAAATATATATGATGGGCGACGTTTTGGCCAAAGGCCCTTCATCAGTTCCATGTACGGCCAATCGACCATCACCCGGAGTCTCTCCTACACCCTTGTGTTCCTGCCCACGGACCGCGTTTGGCTGCTGGCCGCCGAAGCAAGACGGATGTGGCGCCGCGCGTCACCGCGGCCGTCTGGAACGCGCTCTTCCTAGCGATATTAGGAAGCCGCTCGGAGCTATGATGCACTTTTAAATCATCGTCTAGATCAGTGGTTCTTAACATGGGGTTCACGCACTCCCTGGGGGTGCGAGACGTGGCCAGATTTTTTAAAAGGTAAATGATTGAAACGCAAATTAAGCACGGGTACGTGAGTACAACAACTACTTTGTTTCATCAAAGCTTGTGTAGTTATTACGATTATCACTTTGTACAACTACTTTGTTTCATCAAACCTTGTGTAGTTATTACGATTATCACTTTGTACAACTACTTTGTTTCATCAAACCTTGTGTAGTTATTACGATTATCATTTTGTACAACTACTTTGTTTCATCAAACATTGTGTAGTTATTACGATTATCACTTTGTACAACTACTTTGTTTCATCAAACCTTGTGTAGTTATTACGATTATCATTTTGTACAACTACTTTGTTTCATCAAACATTGTGTAGTTATTACGATTATAACTTTGTACAACTACTTTGTTTCATCAAACCTTGTGTAGTTATTACGATTATCATTTTGTACAACTACTTTGTTTCATCAAACCTTGTGTAGTTATTACGATTATCACTTTGTACAACTACTTTTTTTTAATCAAACCTTGTGTAGTTATTACGATTATCACTTTGTACAACTACTTTTTTTATCAAACCTTGTGTAGTTATTACGATTATCACTTTGTACAACTACTTTGTTTCATCAAACCTTGTGTAGTTATTACGATCATCATTTTGTTAACGGTTGAGAACCAAATGGGTGCAAGGCTGCAGCAAGGGTTAAGAACCACTGATCTCGACTGACAAACTCATTTCTTTTTCACAGATTGTTATTTGTGTTTAGTTTATTGACCTTCCGCCCGCACCTCCGATTAGCACGGCGGGCTACGTACGGTGTGAAAGAAGGTCAACATACATGCATGGCAGCAGATGCAGATACCTGATGCACACAATGGAAAAGTCAAAACTCTCCAGCAGTGTGCGACTGTGGTCATTCCATAACAGACGGCACAGCGTGTGTTATGGAATGTTATGGAATGTACATTTACCAATGACTGCACCAAAACACAATAAAATCCCATCACGTTGAATTTGATTCTGCCAAAAATTATGTCGCTACATTCCAGCCCTGAGAATTTAAAGTGAAAAAGTTTGCGATGAACATTGCTCCTTGTTAGCAGGGCGCGTAGCGAGAATGCTGCTCTGTCGACTGTGTGGACCAGACATTACTTGAAAGGATCTCAGAAGTAGTTCTGTCATGTCCGCTTCGTCAGGCCGTTCTGTATGGACCAGAGTATTTTAAAACTACACTTTGTTTTATATTGTACTTTACCAGGTAAGGCCCACTGAGCTATGTTGCTCTTTTTCAGAAGCGACCTGGCTATCGTTAATGATCGCTCAACGAAGTGGCTTGTCGTCATCGTCATCACGTGGGAATGTCTTAGCAGGGTCGGGATCGAACCCCCGCCCTCCGGTATGCCAGGCGAGGTTGTTCACATATCGCCACCGCTCCGTTCTGCGTGGACCAGAGTGGTGACTAGAAGAAGAAGAAGGTGCTTTCAGATGTAGCTCTGTGATATCCACTTCCGCGGGTCGTTGTCTGTAACGCTGCTCTGGATGGCACCGCGGTGGGAGATTTCCGAACGGACTCCCCATCTCGTTGACGGCATGGTGCTGGCGGCAGCGAGCGGGAAATCTCAATTGGGAGACAGCTGCTACGGGACGTCCCATTTAAAATTATTCGCGTAAGGTTAAAAATGTAATTTAATTAGACGAGAATACACTCGCCAAGTGTGGAACTCAAACGTTGCAACAAATACTCGCACATTGCATACATTAATAAAAACAGCATCACCATCATCATCACCACCATCATCACCACCATCATCACCACTACCATCATCACCACCACCATCATCACCACTACCATCATCACCACTACCATCATCACCACCATCATCATCACCATCATCACCACCACCATCATCACCACCACCATCATCACCACCATCATCACCACCATCACCATCATCACCACTACCATCATCACCACTACCATCATCACCACCATCATCATCACCATCATCACCACCACCATCATCACCACCACCATCATCACCACCATCATCACCACCATCACCATCATCATCACCACCACCATCATCACCACCATCATCATCACCACCACCATCATCACCACTACCATCATCACCACCATCATCATCACCATCATCACCACCACCATCATCACCACCACCATCATCACCACCACCATCATCACCACCATCACTACCATCATCACCACCATCATCACCACCACCATCATCACCACTACCATCATCATCATCATCACCATAATCATCAGCACCATCATCACCTTTATAATTCCCATCATCACCATCATCACCATTATCATCATCACCACCACTACCATCATCACCATCATCACCTTTATAATTCCCATCATCACCATCATCACCATTATCATCATCACCATCATCACTATCAGCATCACCATCATCACGATCGCGCACGACTTGATGGGGTTATGTCACAAAAGGCAAAGACAAAGACCCCCGTATAGCCTTCATATACTTTTGGGACAAGTGCTGTTAGTGAGCAGCAGCTATGAAGGTCGGTACGGCACATGATGGGGTGAGTCGTAAGTAAAAAGCACCACGCCCGGCCGCCTTTGTCTCACCAGTGGCGGTGTTTAGTACTCACCGCAGCAGGTACTCATTTGAGGTCGAGTCGACCTAGGGGAGGCCCAGGACCGATTCAGATAATCGTCGACGATCTTGACACGTGAGCGGGAATCGAACCCGGGTCGCCGCGTTCGTAGCGCAGCGCGATAACCGCTACACAGACACACAAGGTACACACACACACAGTACACACAGTACACAAACACAGAGTACACACAGTACACACACACAGTACACACACACACACAGTACACACATACACACAGTACACACACACAGTACACAAACACACAGCACACACACACAGTACACAAACACACAGTACACACACACAGTACACACACACACAGTACACACACACACGGTACACACACACAGTACACAAACACACGGTACACACACACACAGTACACAAAAACACAGTACACACACACAGTACACACAGTACACACAGTACACCCACACACGGTACACACACAGTACACACACACAGTACACACACACACACTACACACACACACAGTACACACACACACACAGTACTCACACACACAGTACACAAACACACGGTGCACACACACAGTACACAAACACACAGTACACACACACACAGTACACACAGTACACACACACACGGTACACACACACACAGTACACACACAGTACACAAACACAGTATACACACACAGTACACAAACACACGGTACACACACACAGTACATACACAGTACACACACACAGTACACACACACACAGTACACACACAGTACACACACACACACACAGTACACACACACAGTACACAAACACACGGTACACACACACACACAGTACACACACACAGTACACACACACAGTACACACACAGTACACAAACACAGTATACACACAGTACACACACACGGTACACACACACAGTACACACACACACAGTACACACACACGGTACACACACGGTACACACACACGGTACACACACACGGTGTGACACATACACACGGTGTAACACACACAAAGACAAAGATCCCCGTATAGCCTTAACAGACTGTAGGGGCAAGTGCTGTTAGCGAGCACCTATGAAGGCCGGCACGGTACACGAGGGGGTGGGTGACCAGCACCACGCCCGACCGCCTTTGTCTCCCCAGTGGCGATGTTTTTATCCACCGCACCAGGTACTCATTTGAGGCTGAGTCGACCTAGGGGAGGCCCAGGACCGGTTCAGATAATCGTCACTGGGTGTTGGCCGTGAGCGGGAATCGCACCCGAGTCGCCAGGTTCATAGCGCAGCGCGCTAACCGTGTGTGTGTGTGTGTCACGGTGTGACACACACACACACACGGTGTGACACACACACATACACACGGTGTGTAACAATCCCTACAGCACCCATCGGAGACAGAGAATGTACAAGCAAGCCACGGGCCGGAGTAATTGGCCGCAAATAAACTGACCTATGACAAGGACAGAGGGGTGGGCTCCGCTATTTTTAGGAGTCGCTGCTGGCGGGCGAGGCGCAGCGCGGCGCCGCCGCCGCCGCCTTAATCGGGCATCGCCTCGCACGCCGCTACGGGCAGCAGCAGCAGCAGCAGCGGACAGCCGCCGGCTGCCACCCGCAGCTGTCGCGACCCAGCGGCCCAAGGTCTCGGTGGGTGGGGGCGCGTTCTTTGGAACCTGGGGGGCTGCTGGGGGGGGGGGGTTTACACCACCCCCCCCCCCCACCAGCCCCCCCAGAGCTCCACTCTGGGCACGCTGAGCGATAGGGGGTCTCGGTGGAGGTGGAACGGCCCTTTGGGGGGGGGGGGCGGGGGGGGGGGGGCTTCTGCTTGTAGCGCAGCAATGTTGACGAGGAATATTCCTTCCCACTATTTGTAGTCATGTATATTTGTTTTATTTTACCAGCTCAGGCCCCACTGAGCTGTAGCGCTTTTTTTTCCCCCAGAAGCGACCTGGCCATCACAAATCATCGTCGTCGTCATCATCGTCGTCCGTGTGGAAATGTATCGCAGCCAAATTCTCCAAACGCGTGGTGGTGTCGATTTTAAATGTGGAGGGGGGAAAAAACCCGCAGGACCTGGAGACAAATCCACGCGACCACGGGGAGAGAGAAAGAGAGAGAGAGACGCAGATTCCAAATGTCCAGCAGCAGCAGCAGCAGGCGTCAGGGTCCGGATCGATACCCAGGAACCTCCCGCATACCAGGCGAGGTAGTTAACATCTCCTAGCCACCGTGACGATGCCAGCAGCAGCAGCAGCAGCTGGAGCCGTCCCTCGGTGCTTGCCACAGATGATCTCGTCAAGGAACACGAACCATCATCACGCCAACTGCGCTAATCGCGGCAGCTGCAGCGGCAGCAGCGGCGGCAGCGGCGGCGGCGGCGGCGGCGGCTTTTGGCTGTCCACGGAACAAAGACTGCGGTCACTGCATGGCGCACTCTCAGATGCGCTTCTGCGGCCGTCTGGAACGTTCCTCGTGCCGATGTGAGGAAGCCACTGGAGCGATGATGCACTTTCACATCATCTAGACCGACAACCTCATTTCTTTTAGAACTGCTTTTTGTGTTTAGTTTGTTGCCTGCCCGCCCGCCCGCACCTCCGATTAGCGCGGTTGGCTTCGCACGGTGCTAAAGAAGTTCAACACACATGGAGCATACATATTCTTGGTTCTTTCGGTAAAGTCATGTAGAAGGGAAACAATAAAATAATAAAAATATAAAACGATAAAATTCTCACGTAGGCTCGAGTACACGGTGACTCGGGGCAACCGCCCCGGGCCCCGCGCTTGGGGGGGGGAGGGGTGCAGGGATTCGCCCCGGGCCCCGCGCTTGGGGGGGGGGGGGGGTGCAGGGATTCTTCCCGGGCTCCGCACCCCCGCTATGGACAGCCCTGCTGCTTTTCACTTCCACACGATAAGCCACTTTGTTGAGCTATCATTAGAGACCAGGTCGCTTCTGAAAAAACTGAGTTAATAGCTCAGTGGACATAACCTGATAAGGTTTTTTTGTATTTCTCGTTCTTGTAACGTTTTGACCCCATGCCCCGACTGGACATCTGTGAAAAAAGAGCTTCATAGCTCATCGGATTCCTTCTCCAGTATAAATAATATTTTAATTCTGAGAATCAATGTTGGTGTTGTTCAGGATGTCGATATCCCAGAGTTAAATGTTTACATGTGGGATGAAACCGGAGCACCCGGAGCAAACCCGCGTGTGCGTGCGAGGGGGAAACACTATATCCCCGTACAGACGCAACAACACATGGAGTTCCACGTCTTGTTTGCTGTAGTCGCCTTTTTCCTGGCAGAGCCACGGGTAGGAGATTGCAGACAGCCAGCCACGTGCGGTCAGCGTAGTAGCCACCACTGTGGGCCGGCTCAAGTGTGCAGCTGTTACAGAGAGCGCATGCCATGTGAACCACTCCTTGATGTGCACGACAGGCGCTATGATGTTCACGCGTGCGTGACATACGTGGACATTACACCAGGGAGTGGTGGTGCAGTGGTTAGCGCGCTGCGGTACGAACCCGGCAGAGACCCGGGTTCGATTCCCGCTCACGGCCAACACTGGTGACGATATTTATCTGAACCGGTCCTGGGCCTCGCCACTTACGGAAACAAACTCGGCCGGGCGTGGTCTCGGTGCCACAAGTGATTGAGTCAGTGCCGGATTATCGTAGCTACACATGTAGTAGTTACACATGTAGTAGCTACAAGTGTAGTAGTAGCTACACGTGTAGTAGTTACACGTGTAGTAGCTACAAGTGTAGTAGTAGCTACACGTGTAGTAGTAGCTACGGGCCCCGCACTTTCAAGCGCTTCGCGCTAAATGGTTTCAAGCTCTCAATTCTGGTTTAGTGATTCTGCACTTGCTCTATTAATATAGTACTGTACCGCCTTCAATTTTCACGAACGACTGGGTGTTTAAGGTTATCGATTTGTCGTATTATCTGGCTCTATAAGCAAATGAAAAAATACAATTACTGTACTGTGCAAGTTAAACATTTGTGTGTTTTAATATTTATGTGTTTTATTTATTTAGAGCCCCTTTATAGCATCATGCTACAGGCCCCGCACGAGCTTCATCCGGCACTGAATTGAGTGGGTGAGTGAGGGGGTGAGTGAGTGAGGGGGTGAGTGGGTGGGTGAGGGAATGAGTGAGTGAGCGAATATGTGGGTGAGCGTGTGAGTGGATGAGCAGGTAAGTGGGTGAACAAGCGAGTTGGTGAGTGAGTGGGTGAGTGAGTGAGTAGGAACTTGTCATTCCAGCCCAGTCAGGAATGACAGTGACGTCACGTAGGGCTGGCAATGCCACGAAGCTTCGTGTGTAATGAGAAAACAGGAGACTGGATACGAGTGTGGTTTTGACGAGAACCATCGTAGGTGCCACAAGAAGACGGGGAAGGCAGCGGAGTAAATTTGCACCGTGATTGTTTGTATGTACAGTGATGGAAAAAAAGTATTTGATCCACTGCTGATTTTGTCCGTTTGCCCACTGACAAAAAAATGATCAGTCTATAATTTTAATGGTAGGTTTATTTGAACAGTGAGAGACAGAATAACAACAAAATCCAGAAAAACGCATGTCAAAAATGTTATAAATTGATTTGCATTTTAATGAGGGAAATAAGTATTTGACCCCCTCTCAATCAGAAAGATTTCTGGCTCCCAGGTGTCTTTTATACAGGTAGCGAGCTGAGATTAGGAGCACACTCTTAAAGGGAGTGCTCCTAATCTCAACTTGTTACCTGTATAAAAGACACCTGTCCACAGAAGCAATCAATCAGATTCAAAACTCTTCAACATGGCCAAGACCAAAGAGCTCTCCAAGGATATCAGGGACAAGATTGTAGGCCTATACAAGGCTGGAATGGGCTACAAGACCATTGCCAAGTAGCTTGGTGAGAAGGTGACAACAGTTGGTGCGATTATTCGCAAATGGAAGAAACACAAAAGAACTGTCAATCTCCCTCGGCGTGGGGCTCCATGCAAGATCTCACCTCGTGGAATTGCAATGATCATGAGAACAGTGAGGAATCAGCCCAGAACTACACGGGAGGATCTTGTTAATGATCTCAAGGCAGCTGGGACCATAGTCACCAAGAAAACAATTGGTAACACACTACGCCGTGAAGGACTGAAATCCTGCAGCGCCCGCAAGGTCCTCCTGCTCAAGAAAGCACATATACATGCCCGTCTGAAGGTTGCCAATGAACATCTGAATGATTCAGAGGGCAACTGGTTGAAAGTGTTGTGGTCAGATGAGACCAAAATGGAGCTCTTTGGCATCAACTCAAGAACACCATCCCCACCGTCAAACATGGAGGTGGAAACATTATGCTTTGGGGGTGTTTTTTCTGCTAAGGGGACAGGACAACTTCACCGCATCAAAGGTACGATGGAGGCGTCCATGTACCATCAAATCTTGGGTGAGAACCTCCTTCCCTCAGCCAGGGCATTGAAAATGGGTCGTGGATGGGTTTTCCAGCATGACAATGACCCAAAACACACGGTCAAGGCAACAAAGGAGTGGCTCAAGAAGAAGCACATTGAGGTCCTGGAGTGGCCTAGCCAGTCTCCAGACCTTAATCCCATAGAAAATCTGTGGAGGGAGCTGAAGGTTCGAGTTTCCAAACGTCAGCCTCGAAACCTTAATGACTTGGAGAAGATCTGCCAAGAGGAGTGGGACAAAATCCATCCTGAGATGTGTGCAAACCTGGTGGCCAACTACAAGAAACGTCTGACCTCTGTGATTGCCAACAAGGGTTTTGCCACCAAGTACTAAGTCATGTTTTGCAGAGGGGTCAAATACTTATTTCCCTTATTAAAATGCAAATCAATTTAGAACATTTTTGACATGCGTTTTTCCGGATTTTTTTGTTATTCTGTCTCTCACTGTTCAAATTAACCTACCATTAAAATTATAGACTGATAATTTCTTTGTCAGTGGGCACACGTACAAAATCAGCAGGGGATCAAATACTTTTTTCCCTCACTATATGTACATAGAACTTCTTTCTCACCCTACGTAGCCAGCCGTGCTAATCGCAAGCAGTGCGAGAGGGATGAGAGAAAGTGGGGGGGGGAGGGCGGGGGGGGGGGCTCTGATGCAGTCGCTGAGTAAATGTCCTGGACAGAGCTGAGCGAACCTGACTAGCATTGACTATAGACTAACATTGCCTATAGACTAACATTGCCTATAGACTAGCATTGCCTATAGACTAACATTGCCTATAGACTAACATTGCCTATAGACTAACATTGCCTATAGACTAACATTGTCTATAGACTAACATTGCCTATAGACTAACATTGCCTATAGACTAACATTGCCTATAGACTAACATTGTCTATAGACTAACATTGACTATAGACTAACATTGCCTATAGACTAGCATTGCCTATAGACTAACATTGCCTATAGACTAACATTGCCTATAGACTAACATTGTCTATAGACTAACATTGCCTATAGACTAGCATTGCCTATAGACTAACATTGTCTATAGACTAACATTGCCTATAGACTAACATTGCCTATAGACTAGCATTGCCTATAGACTAACATTGTCTACAGACTAACATTGCCTATAGACTAACATTGCCTATAGACTAGCATTGCCTATAGACTAACATTGCCTATAGACTAACATTGCCTATAGACTAACATTGTCTATAGACTAACATTGCCTATAGACTAGCATTGCCTATAGACTAACATTGTCTATAGACTAACATTGCCTATAGACTAACATTGCCTATAGACTAGCATTGCCGATAGACTAACATTGCCTATAGACTAACATTGCCTATAGACTAGCATTGCCTATAGACTAACATTGCCTATAGACTAACATTGCCTATAGACTAGCATTGCCTATGGACTAGCATCGTCTATAGACTAACATTGCCTATAGACTAAAATTGTCTATAGACTAACATTGTCTATTGACTAACATTGCCTATAGACTAACATTGCCTATAGACTAACATTGCCTATAGACTAACATTGTCTATAGACTAACTTTGCCTATAGACTAACATTGCCTATAGACTAACATTTCCTATAGACTAACATTGCCTATAGACTAACATTGCCTATAGACTAACATTGCCAATAGACTAACATTGCCTTTCGACTAACATTGTCTATAGACTAACATTCCCTATAGATTAACATTGCCTATAGACTAACATTGTCTATAGACTAACATTGCCTATAGACTAACATCGTCTATAGACTAGCATTGTCTATAGACTAACATTGCCTATAGACTAACATTTCCTATAGACTAACATTGTCTATAGATGAACATTGCCTTTAGACTAGCATTGCCTGTAGACTAACATTGCCTATAGACTAGCATTGCCTATAGACTAACATTGCCTATAGACTAACATTGCCTATAGACTAACATTGTCTATAGACTAACATTGCCTATAGACTAACATTGCCTATAGACTAACATTGTCTATAGACTAACATTGCCTATAGACTAACATTGCCTATAGACTAGCATCGTATATAGACTAACATTGCCTATAGACTAACATTGCCTATAGACTAGCATTGTATATAGACTAACATTGCCTATAGACTAACATTGCCTATAGACTAGCATTGCCTATAGACTAACATTGCCTATAGATTAACTTTGCCTATAGACTAACATTGCCTATAGACTAGCATCGTCTATAGAGTATCATTGTCTATAGACTAACATTGCCTATAGACTAACATTGCCTATAGACTAGCATCGTCTATAGACTAGCATTGTTTATAGACTAATATTGCCTATAGACTAATATTGCCTAGACACATAGACACAGAGAGATAAGAGGGAGAGAGAGATAGGAAAAAAGAGAGAGATATCTGCAGTAGAACAGGGAGAGAGTTAGGAAGAGAGAGAGAGAGATGTAGTAGGACAGGGAGAGAGTTAGGAAGATAGAGAGATATCTGTAGTAGGACAGGGAGAGAGTTGGGAAGAGAGAGAGAGAGAGATCTCTGTAGTAGGACAGGGAGAGAGTTAAGAAGAGAGAGATATCTGTAGTGGGACAGGGAGAGAGTTAGGAAGAGAGATCTCTGTAGTAGGACAGGGAGAGAGTTAAGAAGAGAGAGATCTCTGTAGTAGGACAGGGAGAGAGTTAGGAAGAGAGAGATATCTGTAGTAGGACAGGGAGAGAGTTAGGAAGAGAGAGAGAGATGTAGTAGGACAGGGAGAGAGTTAAGAAGATAGAAGGAGAGATCTCTGTACTAGAACAGTGAGAGAGTTAGGAAGAGAGAGATCTCTGTAGTGGGACAGGGACAGAGTTAGGACGAGAGAGATCTCTGTAGTAGGACAGGGAGATAGTTAGGAAGATAGAGATCTCTGTAGTAGGACAGGGAGAGAGTTAAGAAGAGAGAGATATCTGTAGTAGGACAGGGAGAGAGTTAAGAAGAGAGAGAGATCTGTAGTAGGACAGGGAGAGAGTTAAGAAGAGCGAGAGATATCTGTAGTAGGACAAGGAGAGAGTTAGGAAGAGAGAGAGATATCTGTAGTAGGACAGGGAGAGAGTTAGGAAGAGAGAGATGTAGTAGGACAGGGAGAGAGTTAGGAAGAGAGAGATGTAGTAGGACAGGGAGAGAGTTAAGAAGAGAGAGAGATCTCTGTAGTAGGACAGGGAGAGAGTTAGGAAGAGAGAGAGATATCTGTAGTAGGACAAGGAAAGAGTTAGGAAGAGAGAGATATCTGTAGTAGGACAGGGAGAGAGTTAGGAAGAGAGAGATATCTGTAGTAGGACAGGGAGAGAGTTAGGAAGAGAGAAAGAGATGTAGTAGGACAGGGAGAGAGTTAGGAAGATAGAGAGATATATCTGTAGTAGGACAGGGAAAGAGTTAGGAAGAGAGAGATATCTGTAGTAGGACAGGGAAAGAGTTAGGAAGAGAGAGAGATGTAGTAGGATAGGGAGAGAGTTAGGAAGAGAGAGAGACAGATCTCTGTAGGACTGGAAGTGAGAGGGAGGGAGGTCTCTGTAATCGCCGCACCACGCCGAGACAACACCGTTGCTGAGTGACTTAACGGGGCATTTGATTTTCGCGGAGCGGCAAGTCAACGAAATCTTTATTTGCGCGCGGGGAACGCGCGCTGTGGGGTCTGCGGTGCGAAAGTGAATCTCGTGTCGGCTGCCCCTTGACAGGACAGGGAGAAGAGAAGTGGGGGGGGGGGGAGTGAACTGGGGGGGGGGGGGCTCTGGTATAAACAGATGTTTGCTCGCTAATGAAGTTGCCCCTGGGTTGTTCTGGGTTCTCCCCCCCCACCAGCCCCCCCCCCTCTGCCTCTCCGCGCTCATTCCGCTCGCCGCGGCCGACAATAATAAATAAATAAATACACCGGAGGTTGCGTGGCCAGCAACACGGGGATCTGACTGTGGAGCTGATGATGGGGGCGTGGTGGGGTGGTGGGTGGAGTGGTGGGTGGAGTGGTGGGTGGAGTGGTGGAGAGATGGGTGGATGGTGGGGTGGTGGGTGGAGTGGTGGGTGGAGAGATGGGTGGAGTGGTGGGTGGAGAGATGGGTGGATGGTGGGGTGGTGGGTGGAGTGGTGGGTGGAGTGGTGGGTGGAGTGGTGGGTGGAGAGATGGGTGCATGGTGGGGTGGTGGGTGGAGTGGTGGGTGGAGAGATGGGTGCATGGTGGGGTGGTGGGTGGAGTGGTGGGTGGAGTGGTGGGTGCATAGTGGGGTGGTGGGTGGAGTGGTGGGTGGAGTGGTGGGTGCATGGTGGGGTGGTGGGTGGAGTGGTGGGTGCATGGTGGGGTGGTGGGTGGAGTGGTGGGTGGAGAGATGGGTGGAGTGATGGGTGCATGGTGGGGTGGTGGGTGGAGAGATGGGTGAAGAGATGGGTGCATGGTGGGGTGGTGGGTGGAGTGGTGGGTGGAGTGGTGGGTGGAGAGATGGGTGGAGTGGTGGGTGGAGAGATGGGTGGATGGTGGGGTGGTGGGTGGAGTGGTGGGTGGAGTGGTGGGTGGAGTGGTGGGTGGAGAGATGGGTGCATGGTGGGGTGGTGGGTGGAGTGGTGGGTGGAGAGATGGGTGCATGGTGGGGTGGTGGGTGGAGTGGTGGGTGGAGTGGTGGGTGCATGGTGGGGTGGTGGGTGGAGTGGTGGGTGGAGTGGTGGGTGCATGGTGGGGTGGTGGGTGGAGTGGTGGGTGCATGGTGGGGTGGTGGGTGGAGTGGTGGGTGGAGAGATGGGTGGAGTGATGGGTGCATGGTGGGGTGGTGGGTGGAGAGATGGGTGAAGAGATGGGTGCATGGTGGGGTGGTGGGTGGAGTGGTGGGTGGAGTGGTGGGTGCATGGTGGGGTGGTGGGTGGAGTGGTGGGTGGAGTGGTGGGTGCATGGTGGGGTGGTGGGTGGAGTGGTGGGTGGAGAGATGGGTGGAGTGGTGGGTGGAGAGATGGGTGGATGGTGGGGTGGTGGGTGGAGTGGTGGGTGGAGAGATGGGTGCATGGTGAGGTGGTGGGTGGAGTGGTGGGTGGAGTGGTGGGTGGAGTGATGGGTGGGTGGAGTGGTGGGTGGAGTGATGATGGGTGCATTATGGAGTGATGGGTGCAGTAATGGGTTCCTGGTGAAGAGATGGGTGCATGGTGGGGGTGGTGGGTGGAGTGGTGGGTGGAGAGATGGGTGCATGGTGGGGTGGTGGGTGGAGTAGTGGGTGGAGAGATGGGTGCATGGTGAATTTAGAGATGGGTACATGGTGGGGTGGTGGGTGGAGTGGTGGGTGGAGTGATGGGTGCATGGTGGGGTGGTGGGTGGAGTGGTGGGTGGGTGGAGTGGTGGGTGGAGTGATGGGTGCATGGTGGGGTGGTGGGTGGAGTGGTGGGTGGAGTGATGGGTGCATGGTGGGGTGGTGGGTGGAGTGGTGGGTGGAGAGATGGGTGCATGGTGAGTTTAGAGATGGGTGCATGGTGGGGTGGTGGGTGGAGTGGTGGGTGGAGTGGTGGGTGGAGTGGTGGGTGGAGTGATGGGTGCATGGTGGGGTGGTGGGTGGAGTGGTGGGTGGAGAGATGGGTGCATGGTGGGGTGGTGGGTGGAGTGGTGGGTGGAGAGATGGGTGCATGGTGGGGTGGTGGGTGGAGTGGTGGGTGGAGTAATGGGTCCATGGTGGGGTGGTGGGTGGAGTGGTGGGTGGAGTGATGGGTGCATGGTGGGGTGGTGGGTGGAGTGGCGGGTGGAGAGATGGGTACATGGTGAGTTTAGAGATGGGTGCATGGTGGGGTGGTGGGTGGAGTGGTGGGTGGAGTGATGGGTGCATGGTGGGGGTGGTGGGTGGAGTGGTAGGTGGAGAGATGGGTGCATGGTGGATCGGGCGCCGTGGTGGCTAGGAGATGTTAACTCCCTCGCCTGGTATGCAGGAGGACGTGGGTTCGATCCTGATCCTGACGCCTATATATTTGGAGTGTGCATATTCTCCCCGTGTTCGCATGGATATGTTTTCAGGTCCTCCGGTGTTTCCCTCCACGTTTAGAATCAACATTACGCGTTTAGAGTATTTGGCTGCTATAAATTTCCATGTGAGGATGATAAGCCACTTCGTTGATCTATCATTTGTGGCCAGGTCGCTTCTGAAAAAGAGCTCTAAATGAAAATAAAACGCTTAATTTTAGTTGAGATGGGTGGAGGGGTGATGGGGGCATGAGGTGTGATGGGTGGAGTGGTGGGTGGAGTGGTGGGTGGAGGAGTGATGGTTGCATGGTGGAGTGGTGGGTGGAGTGGTGGGTGGAGTGATGGGCGAATTGGTGGTTGGAGGAGTGATGGGTGCATGGTGAAGTGATGGGTGGAGTAGTGGGTGGAGTAGTGGGTGGAGTGGTGGGTGGATAGGGGGAGAGAGCGGAGGGCAGTGATGAGTGGATGGGTGCAACTCAGTTGTGGCGCTCACAACAATCGAGTCACACCGGCACACGTGGCACACGCAGGCTGTGTGTGATGGGTGGCTGTGTGTGATGGGTGGCTGTGTGTGATGGGTAGCTGTGTGTGATGGGTGGCTGTGTGTGATGGGTGGCTGTGTGTGATGGGTGGCTGTGTGTGATGAGTGGCTGTGTGTGATGGGTGGCTGTGTGTGATGGGTGGATGGCTGCGTGCGTAGATGGATGAGTGGCTGTATGTGTGGATGGGTCAGTGGCTCTGTGTGTGGATGGATGAGTGGCTGTATGGGTGGCTGTATATATGGCTGTGTGTGTGTGTGGCTGTGTGGATGGGTCAGTGGCTCTGTGTGTGGATGGATGAGTGGCTGTGTGTGTGGATGAATGAGTGGCTGTGTGTGTGGCTACATAGATGACTGTGTGTGTGTGGCTGTGTGGATGATTGTGTGCGTAGATGGATGAGTGGCTGTGTGTGTGGATGAATGAGTGGCTGTGTGTGGATGGTTCAATGTGTGTATGATGAGTGTCTGTGTGTGTGTGACGAGTGTCTGTGTGTGTGTGATGAGTGGCTGTGTGTGTAGCTGTGTGGGTGGCTGTGTGGGTGGCTGTGTGGGTGGCTGTGTGTGTGGCTGTGTGGCTGTGTGTGTGTGTGTGGCTGTGTGGCTGTGTGTGGCTGTGTGGATGGCTGTGTGTGTGGCTGTATGTATCGATGTGTGCGAGTGGCTGCGGACACAGCATGAGCTGAGTGCCGTTGGCGATCCTCTCAAGGAGCCTGGGGCCACCGACAATCTCAGCAAAGCGCTCGCCACGTGGCCTCCTCCAACACTTGCTCCGAAACGTCACAACCAGCAGCAGCAGGTACTAAAATAGCTCTTTCGGAGGTCACTTACACCCCCCGTCTCCCACCCCCCAGTGTCTCGTCCCCCTTCCCATCCCATCGGACCGAAAAAGGGATCCCCATTTGCCAATAGACCACTATTCAGCAAACGGGTATAAGCTTACAGCCCTGGTCACGGGGGGGGGGGGGGGGGGGGGGTTGCAGAGCCATCGGGGTGTGTGTGTGTGACTCACAAGGGGTCGTCCACTCTCCGTCTCTCTCACTCACTCACTCGCCCCGTCGCTCGCTGTTGTCACCAACGCCGCAGCCGCCGCCGTCCGCGTGTGCCCGTGCTGAAGCTGTTTCCACGAGTTCGTAGGGGCGAGTGAACGGAGAGAGCGCCGCGATGGAAGCCATCAAGAAGAAGATGCAGATGCTGAAGGCGGATAAGGAGAACGCCATCGACCGGGCCGAGCAGGCCGAGACGGACAAGAAGGCGGCGGAGGAGAAGGCTCACAGCGTGCGTGGCTCGGCGTGTTGAGCGCATCACACCTGTGTGTATGTTGAGTACATCACCTGTGTGTGTGTATGTTGAGTACATCACCTGTGTGTGTTGAGTACATCACCTGTGTGTGTGTGTATGTTGAGTACATCACCTGTGTGTGTATGTTGAGTACATCACCTGTGTGTGTGTATGTTGAGTACATCACCTGTGTGTGTGTGTTGAGTACATCACGTGTGTGTGTGTGTTGAGTACATCACCTGTGTGTGTGTATGTTGGGTACATCACCTGTGTGTGTGTGTGTTGAGTACATCACCTGTGTGTGTATGTTGAGTACATCACCTGTGTATGTGTATGTTGAGTACATCACCTGTGTGTGTGTTGAGTACATCACCTGTGTGTGCGTATGTTGAGTACATCACCTGTGTGTGTGTGTTGAGTACATCACCTGTGTGTGTGTGTGTGTGTATGTTGAGTACATCACCTGTGTGTGTGTTGAGTACGTCACCTGTGTGTATGTGTGTTGAGTACATCACCTGTGTGTGTATGTTGAGTACATCACCTGTGTGTGTGTATGTTGAGTACATCACCTGTGTGTGTGTGTTGAGTACATCACCTGTGTGTGTGTATGTTGAGTACATCACCTGTGTGTGTGTGTGTTGAGTACATCACCTGTGTGTGTGTGTTGAGTACATCACCTGTGTGTGTGATGGGTACAAGGTGGTCCAAATATCACGTGACCCCCACCCCCTAATTAACACTTAACATTCGTTCACCCACCCATTGCGCATTCATTTCTGTTTGAGATCAAGTTTACTTTTATTAAACCAAACCATGTACGTGGCATCATCCTCGCCACGAACAACCTCGCTCACACCTCGTCGCCGTGTCCCTGCCGCAGGTGGAGGACGAGCTGCAGGCGCAGCAGAAGAAGCTCAAGGGCACGGAGGATGAACTGGACAAGTACTCCACGGCGCTCAAGGATGCGCAGGAGAAGCTGGAGCAGGCGGAGAAGAAGGCGGCCGACGTGAGTCGCGCGGCCGCTTGTCACTCGCTCGCACGCGCGCGCGCACAAAGACAAAGGTGCCCCCCCCCACCCCCGGTGTAGTCTCGATAGGCTGTTGGGGCAAGTGCTGTTGGCAGAGTTACCCGATGAAAGGTTCGGGCCGCCCGCCGCTCGACCACCTTTGTCTCCTCAGTGGCGATGTTTCCGCACCGAACAGGTTCAGATAATCGGCACCGGTGTTGTTGGTGGCCGTGGGCGGGAATCGAACTCGGGGCTACGGGACACGACCAGGTGCTATGGGTTGACTGCTGTGCCAGGCTAGGTGCAGGAGTTCACGGGACAGACCCAGGTGCTATGGGTTTACTGCTGTGCCAGGCTAGGTGCAGGTCACGGGACAGACCCAGGTGCTACGGGTTTACTGCTGTGCCAGGCTAGGTGCAGGAGGTCACGGGACAGACCCAGGTGCTATGGGTTTACTGCTGTGCCAGGCTAGGTGCAGGAGGAGGTCACGGGACAGACCCAGGTGCCACGGGTTGACTGCTGTGCCAGGCTAGGTGCAGGAGGAGGTCACGGGACAGACCCAGGTGCTACGGGTTGACTGCTGTGCCAGGCTAGGTGCAGGAGGAGGTCACGGGACAGACCCAGGTGCTACGGGTTGACTGCTGTGCCAGGCTAGGTGCAGGAGGAGGTCACAGGACAGACCCAGGTGCTATGGGTTGACTGCTGTGCCAGGCTAGGTGCAGGAGGTAACGGGACAGACCCAGGTGCTATGGGTTGACTGCTGTGCCAGGCTAGGTGCAGGAGGAGGTCACGGGACAGACCCAGGTGCTATGGATTGACTGATGTGCCAGGCTAGATGCAGGAGGAGCTCACAGGACAGACCCAGGTGCTATGGGTTGACTGCTGTGCCAGGCTAGGTGCAGGAGGAGGCCACGGGACAGACCCAGGTGCTACGGGTTGACTGCTGTGCCAGGCTAGGTGCAGGAGGAGGTCACGGGACAGACCCAGGTGCTATGGGTTTACTACTGTGCCAGGCTAGGTGCAAGAGGAGGTCACGGGACAGACCCAGGTGCCATGGGTTGACTGCTGTGCCAGGCTAGGTGCAGGAGGAGGTCACAGGACAGACCCAGGTGCTATGGGTTGACTGCTGTGCCAGGCTAGGTGAAGGAGGTAACGGGACAGACCCAGGTGCTATGGGTTGACTGCTGTGCCAGGCTAGGTGCAGGAGGAGGTCACGGGACAGACCCAGGTGCTATGGGTTGACTGATGTGCCAGGCTAGGTGCAAGAGGAGGTCACGGGACAGACCCAGGTGATATGGGTTGACTGCTGTGCCAGGCTAGGTGCAGGAGGTCACGGGACAGACCCAGGTGCTATGGGTTGACTGATGTGCCAGGCTAGATGCAGGAGGAGGTCACAGGACAGACCCAGGTGCTATGGGTTGACTGCTGTGCCAGGCTAGGTGCAGGAGGTCACGGGACAGACCCAGGTGCTACGGGTTGACTGATGTGCCAGGCTAGGTGCAGGAGGTCACGGGACAGACCCTGGTGCTACGGGTTGACTGCTGTGCCAGGCTAGATGCAGGAGATCACGGGACAACCCAGGTGCTACGGGTTGACTGCTGTACCAGGCTAGGTGCAGGAGGTCACGGGACAGACCCAGGTGCTATGGATTGACTGCTGTGCCAGGCTAGGTGCAGTTGGAGGTCACGGGACAGACCCAGGTGCTATGGGTTGACTGATGTGCCAGGCTAGATGCAGGAGGAGGTCACAGGACAGACCCAGGTGCTATGGGTTGACTGCTGTGCCAGGCTAGGTGCAGTTGGAGGTCACGGGACAAACCCAGGTGCTATGGGTTGACTGATGTGCCAGGCTAGGTGCAGGAGTTCACGGGACAGACCCAGGTGCTATGGGTTGACTGATGTGCCAGGCTAGGTGCAGGAGGTCACGGGACAGACCCAGGTACTACGGGTTGACTGATGTGCCAGGCTAGGTGCAGGAGGTCACGGGACAGACCCAGGTGCTACGGGTTGATTGATGTGCCAGGCTAGGTGCAGGAGGTCACGGGACAGACCCAGGTACTACGGGTTGACTGATGTGCCAGGCTAGGTGCAGGAGGTCACGGGACAGACCCAGGTGCTACGGGTTGATTGATGTGCCAGGCTAGGTGCAGGAGGAGGTTACGGGAGAGACCCAGATCCTATGGGTTGACTGCTGTGCCAGGCTAGGTGCAGGAGTTCACGGGACAGACCCAGGTACTATGGGTTGACTGCTGTGCCAGGCTAGGGGCAGGAGGTCACGGGACAGACCCAGGTGCTATGGGTTGACTGATGTGCCAGGCTAGGTGCAGGAGGTCAAGGGACAGACCCAGCCGCTATGGGGTTGACTGACTGACATGACTGGCAGATGCACCACCTGTGCTCCCTACTACACCAACTTGTAGAGTTGTATCCGCCCGGCAGTCCGCTCGTTGTTGTGAGCGTCTGCTCCTCAGCCCTCCGCTGTCATTGGAGAGAGACTGCCTTACAGCTGCCCAATAGCCTCAAATGCACGTAGCCTGGCACTGCCGATGAGTATCCCTTGGCGAGCCTCCTCCTCCACAAGCCAATCTCGTGCAGGAGGCTCGCAGGCCACCGCTACACCACACACAGAAATGAGTGCAGCATTGAGTGTTCTCAGCTTTATCCAGACCACCAACTCCGTAGAACTGCAAGCAACACGAATCGATTACATGGGGTCAAACCACATTCAAAGTGAGCGGGAGCTGACTCGACTTGGGCTGGCAGGGCCAGTCGATTCATCCCATAGTTGATCAATTAATGAATGCATTAATTAATGAATTGCTTAATAACTTTCTGAATTCATTATCAATATTTATTATGCTTTGATATTGTCCTTGGGCTAGTCACGTGTTGGCGTTGCTCTATGATCTAACACCGGTGGTGAGACATGGACATGAAGGAGGCTGTGGTTCTGGTGCAGACCAGTCAGTTTCGAGGACAATGCACACATTATTATTATTCTTTATAATAAAGGTTTTTGGGTTTAATCGCGTTATTTATAAACGTGTCGTAACCCTCCACCACCCGACACGGCCAAACAGTAAAACATGTGTCACGTTAACAAAAGACAAATAGTTCACTACTTTAGCCCACTGGTGTGTTGAAGAGTGAATCAA
Source organism: Petromyzon marinus (assembly GCF_048934315.1). Classification (NCBI taxonomy): domain Eukaryota; kingdom Metazoa; phylum Chordata; class Hyperoartia; order Petromyzontiformes; family Petromyzontidae; genus Petromyzon; species Petromyzon marinus. The sequence continues at coordinate 10,644,060 of NC_133723.1, forward strand.
CATCATTTACACTTTTGAGTACGACGTTTCGCTGGTAATTCGATCCAGCATCAGCATCATCGGGCAAATTTCCCGATGATGATTCGGTCCCTGAACCTCCCCCATGTCGACTCAGCGTCATACGAGTTACCTGGTGCGGGGTGTAGTAAACATCGCCACTGGGGAGACAAAGACGGCCGGGGTGGTGCTGGCCACCCCCAACCCCCCTCGTGTGCCACAGTGCCGACCCTTCATCAGTGCTGCTCGCTGACAGCACTTGCCTCAACAGCCCGTTCAAGGCTATACGGGGATCTTTGTCTTTGTCTTGAGATCCTAGTCGAGGCATTGTCCAATTTTGACCGTGACACAGACACGGAATGGCCAATTGCCACGGGTACGAAGGGACCTCAATAAGTTCCTGTGGATAGGTGCTGTGGTTAAATACGTCTTGATCTGCAATGAGAACTTCAATATTAGTCTATCATCATCAGCAGCAGCATTGTCATCGTCATCATCAGCGACAGTAGCAGAGGCAACAGCAGCAACGACATCAGCTGCAGTAGCATCGGCATCATTATCAACATCGTCAATCTGATCTTCGTCATCGACATCATCTTCGAAACATTGCACTTTTTCGGAAGTCATCAACGGCGGTGGTTCCGCGGATGGACTGCGCACCCGCCATGGCAATGTGGAATTTCCACACGCCGTGCCTGAGCCTGCGGGTGGCGCACACGCCTGTGATCTAGTAGTGCTGTGGAGGCAGCAGCGAGGGGTTGGTGGATCACGGCACGCACCGCTGATGTTGCGACCCTCCCGTCTCGCCGAAGAGGAGCCGTACCCCCTGGGCTTGCCAGGAGAGGGCGACACAGAGCAGGGGTCGGCAGCCCAAGTCACAGGGAGAGGAGACATTGCAAGAGCTGCAATGTACGCGAATACCAGACGGTGGCGAGATGCTAACTGCCTCGCCTGGTTTTCAGGAGTTCGTGGGCTCGATCCCAACCCTGATGCCCATATTATTGGAGTTTGCGGTGTCTCTCTCTTCCCGTGGTCGCGTGGATTTATTTTCGGGTCCTCCGGTTATTTTTCCTCCACATTTAGAACGGACGTCACGCGTTTAGAGTCTTTGGCTGCTTAAACATTTGCACGTGATGATGATGATTAAGATTACAAGCCACTTCGTTGCACGATCATTTGAAATCGCCAGGTCGCTTCTGAAAAATATCTACATAGCAGCTTAGTGGGGCCTTACCTGGGAAAATAAACTACGTTTAGTTGAGTCAATAACGGCGTCACGGAGCAGTCCTTGAAGAGCCACCGCATGCAGCAAGTTGCCGACCGCTGGGATAGAGCGTTGCCCCCTCGCACGCGTGGGTTTTCTCCGTGTGCTCCGGTTTCCACCCCCTACGTGTATAAACACTCATCATTAATTGGGCCGATACCACCTTGAGAATATATTATTTTATTGTTTCCCTTCTACGTGACTTTATCGAAAGAACCAAGAATAAAATATATAAAGGGTTGCAGAGCTTGGACAATCGTCGGTTAAGTGCCGGCTCCTCACCACCACCACCACGTGACTGCTGCTGCCTTCCCGGTCCTCGTCTGTGGTTCTCTCTCTGAGTCGCCCTCTCTCTCGGAGTCGTCCTCTCTCTCGGAGTCGTCCTCTCTCTCGGAGTCGTCCTCTCTCTCCGAGAGTCGCCCCCTCTCTCTCTGAGTCGTCCTCTCTCTCAATAAAAGTCGCCCCCTCTCTCTCTGAGTCGTCCTCTGCCTCTCTGAGAGTCGCTCTCCTTCTCTCTCTCTGAGTCGTCCTCTGTCTCTCTGAAAGTCGCCCCCTCTCTCTCTGAGTCGTCCTCTGTTTCTCCGAGAGTCGCCCCCTCTCTCTCTCTGAGTCGTCCTCTCTCTATATAAAAGTCGCCCCCTGTCTCTCTCTCTGAGTCGTCCTCTGTCTCTCTGAGAGTCGCTCTCCTTCTTTCTCTCTGAGTCGTTCTCTGTCTCTCTGAGAGTCGCCCCCTCTCTCTCTCTCTGAGTCATCCTCTGTCTCTCTGAGAGTCACTCCCTCTCTCTCTCTGAGTCGTCCTCTGTCTCTCTGAGAGTCGCCCCCTCTCTCTCTGAGTCGTCCTCTGTGTCTCTGAGAGTCGCCCCCTCTCTCTCTCTGAGTCGTCCTCTGTCTTTCTGAGAGTCACTCCCTCTCTCTTTCTGTGAGTCGTCCTCTCTCTCCGAAAGTCGCCCCCTCTCTCTCTCTCTGAGTCGTCCTCTGTCTCTCTGAGAGTCGCCCCCTTTCTCTCTGAGTCGTCCTCTGTCTCTCTGAGAGTCATTCTCCTTTCTCTCTGAGTCGTCCTCTGTCTCTCTGAGAGTCGCCCCCTCTCTCTCTGAGTCGTCCTCTGTCTCTCTGAGAGTCGCCCCCTCTCTCTCTCTGAGTCGTCCTCTGTCTCTCTGAGAGTCGCCCCCTCTCTCTCTGAGTCGTCCTCTGTCTCTCTGAGAGTCACTCCCTCTCTCTGAGTCGTCCTCTGTCTCTCTGAGAGTCACTCCCTCTCTCTGAGTCGTCCAATGTCTCTCTGAGAGTCACTCCCTCTCTCTCTCTGAGTCGTCCTCTGTCTCTCTGAGAGTCACTCCCTCTCTCTCTCTCTGAGTCGTCCTCTCTCTCCGAGAGCGATGGGCGGACACCGAGCGGTGGCGTTGGCGCAGCGTTGCGAGTCGACACGACGGCGATCGTGATGATTGTCACCACCATCATCATCATCATGAGTAGTTTCATTACCACTGAGAACTGGGCTCCCACCACGCCACGTGCGTGCAGGCTGGCGAGGCTCCTCAATCCGCGGAGTGGCTCAAGAGGTGGGAACAAAGAGCCGCAGGAGGACGCCACTCGCCCACACTTCCCACTCGGGTCCTCTGGGGGAGAGAGACGAGGTGGGGGGGAGGGAGTTATCTTAAATGTAATTATTATCGCGCCGTATGCAAGGCGCTTTACACATCATTAACAACTGTACATGTGAATGTAATGGTGGAGATGAGGTGCATTAAATAGACGAGAGGAAGCGATGTGGGCGAATCTGTGATGACGGTGATGATGATCGTGAATTCGGCGAAAGTGAAATTGATGAGAGTAAATGAAGACCAATGGATTTAATTAATGGGGTTACTGAGTGAAAGCCATGCAATGAGAATATGAAGAAGGAAAAGTCACGGTGTGGATATGAAGGGGAGATTAAGGGGGGGGGGTCGTGGGGTGAACTGGGGAACAATAAGTTAGTTTTTGGGGGGGGGCGGGAGGGAGGAGGGGGTGCCCACACTCGCGTTGTTTGCTCTGGAGATCGGGAGGAGATCGATCGATGGTGGCATGTTCGGTCGATGTTCGTCGATGTTCGGTCGCCGCGTTGAGGGCAGCCGTCGCGAGCTCTCTCTCTCTGACACAAGCCGCTGGATGGAGCCGCCGAGGAATCCCCCCACCTCACGCCCTCCCAGGTGAGGGAGCTCTCGCATCTGGCTCCAATTCCACAGCGGCTCACACGGCGGAGCCCAAACAGACTGAGTGAGAGAGTATGGCTTTCGGCAAATGCAACTCTCTCGTGAAGGCATGGTGGCTGCGGAGCCTTCTACACAAGCGACCAGTGTCTGCTTGTCAGGAGGAGCAACCCACATGGATCATCTCCTGAGATGCCCGGCAGCGGTCACAATCCGCTCCTCGAGATTTGGCAAATGCCAACACCAGAAGCCGTGGCCCGTGCAATATTTTTATTTCCCCGGTTAAGGCCCCACTGAGCTGCTACGTTGCTCTTTTGCAGAGGAGGCAACCTGGCGATCACAAACGGCATCTCAACGAAGTTGGCTTCTCAGTCTCATCACGTGGAAATGTACAGCAGCCAAATACTCTGAACGCGTGATGATGTTGATTCTAAATGTGGTGAGGAAAAAAACGGAGGACCGGGGGGAAAATGCACGCAACCGCGGGGAGAGAGAGAGACACCCAAACTTCAAATATACAGCAGCAGCAGGCGTCAGGGATCGGGATCGAACCCACGACCTCCTGTATACCAGGCGAGGTAGTTAACATTTCCTAGCCACCCTGATGATGATGAGAGAGAGAGACACGCAACCTCCAAATATACAGCAGCAGGCGTCAGGGTCGGGATCAAACCCACGACCTCCTGTACACCAGGCGAGGTAGTTAACATCTCCTAGCCACCGTGGCACCCATTGCGTTCTGCCATAAGCCGACTTCTGAACAGTTTTAGCGATATCTCCAACCTTCTGACGTTCCATCATCCACGTGCAGACTGTCCCTGTACTGTCCGGTGTGACTCATCCACCAGCAGACACACAAAAATGTCACCCAGACAACCACAAACACGCTATCATCGTCTTCTTCGTCATCAACAACCACTCGAACAATCGCCGCACACTCCGAATGACTCACCACGCGGCGAATGGAGATTACCTGACGCACACATTTTAAGTTGAAACAAAAACTTTATCCCGTCGTTGTGTGCGACCGTGGTCATCCAGAACAGAGACCGGAGTACAGCGTAGAACGACGCAATGGAACAACCCATCCACAAACACTAAGGAGACATCGTCAGAGCGATGCACTCACTTCGCTTGCTACACGACGCGGTTTGACCACCTGAATGTGACATTGCAGCTGTTGCACTGCAACTTACAGCAGCGTTCTTCACGATGTTGTATCGACACTTTCGCCGATAAGACATCGTCAGTCAGTGCGAGGGCCGACACACATTTGAAACCATTGGGTGTGCCGTGCCGGCCTTCATAGGTGCCTGGTGTACAGGAGGCCATGGGCTCGATCCCTACCCTGACGCCTGCTGCTGCTGTATATTTGGAGTTTGCGTGTCTCTCTCTTATCATCATCACGGTGGCTAGGAGATGTTAACTACCTCGCCTGGTGTACAGGCGGCCGTGGGCTCGATCCCGACCCTGACGCCTGCTGCTGTATATTTGGAGTTTGCGTGTCTCTCCTTGGCGAGATGTTAACTACCTCGCCTGGTGTACAGGAGGCCATGGGCTCGATCCCTACCCTGACGCCTACTGCTGTATATTTGGAGTTTGCGTGTCTCTCTCTCTCATCATCATCACGGTGGCTAGATGTTAACTACCTCGCCTGGTGTACAGGCGGCCGTGGGCTCGATCCCGACCCTGACGCCTGCTGCTGTATATTTGGAGTTTACGTGACTCTCCTTGGCGAGATGTTAACTACCTCGCCTGGTGTACAGGCGGCCGTGGGCTCGATCCCGACCCTGACGCCTGCTGCTGTATATTTGGAGTTTGCGTGTCTCTCTCGCCGTGGTCGCGTGGACATTTTCTCCGGGCCTTTTCGGGTTTTCCCTCCACATTTAGAGACACGTATTTAGAGTATTTGGCTGTTATAAATCCCACGTGATGATGACATCAGCCACTCCGCTGAGCTGTAATTTGTGATAGCCAGGTCGCTTCTGTGGGCCTTCACCTGGTAAAATAAAGAACTTAGTTGCGAAAATAACAAAAAACTACGACGTTTCGATCACAACACAAGCGATCGCGTGTGTTGTGATCTAAACGTAGTTTTTTTATTTTCTTTGAACCATCTACGTTACTTTACCGAAAGACCCAAAGAACCAAAGAATATTAATTCCTGCAGTCACGAAAGCTTTAAGTCAAGATTTAACATAGTTTAGTTTGTATGTGCTAGCTACTCGCGAACACCACTTTGCCCCAGCAGTCTGTCAAGGAGAAATGGAGGAGGTTGTTGTCTTGGGGGGGGGTTAGCTGTGTGTCACTCTAAAGGTCAAAGTGCAAGTCGGGGAGCATTGCGGCAATCCGCGCGAGGTCGCGGCGTCGAGATTCGGCCTAAATGAACGTCCCCGCAGCGACGTCGCCACCACTCGCAGATGAACATCGGGAGCGTGATTGAAGTGTGGTCGCGGTTAATAGTCGTGGGGTAATTGTTCCAGTAAATCACGCGGCGATGGGGCGAGGAGGTGGTGCTGGATGGGATGGGTGGGAGACGAGGTGGGGGGTGTTGTTAGGAGTGGGTCGGGGGGTGGGGGCCGAATTTGCAACGTGACGGCGCCTGATTGAGAGCGGCCGTCTCGGCGAGGCACGGGGCGCGATGGATATTTCGCGAATGCATTAAATTAACTTGTTTGTGTGTCCGTGTTGTGTGTGCGTGTTTGCGAGTGAAAGTGGCGAGGTGGGGGTGGGAGAGAGAGAGAGCGAGATCTGGACGGGCGACTTTGAATTATACCGCGGCTGATTTTCGCTTTGTGTGCAAGAGCAACCGCGGACGTTCCGCCGCTGTTGTTAGATAGATACACGCCAGGCAGATACACGCCAAACAGATACACGCCAGGCAGATACACGCCAGACAGATACACGCCAGGCAGATACACGCCAGGCAGATACACGCCGGACAGATACACGCCAGGCAGATACACGCCAGACAGATACACTCCAGACAGATACACGCCAGACAGATACACTCCAGACAGATACACGCCAGACAGATACACGCCAGACAGATACACGCCAGGCAGATACACGCCAGGCAGATACACGCCAGGCAGATACACGCCGGACAGATACACTCCAGACAGATACACGCCAGGCAGATACACGCCAGGCAGATACACGCCAGGCAGATACACGCCAGACAAATACACTCCAGACAGATACACTCCAGACAGATACACGCCAGGCAGATACACGCCAGGCAGATACACGCCAGACAGATACACGCCAGGCAGATACACGCCAGGCAGATACACGCCGGACAGATACACTCCAGACAGATACACGCCAGGCAGATACACGCCAGGCAGATACACGCCAGGCAGATACACGCCAGACAAATACACTCCAGACAGATACACTCCAGACAGATACACGCCAGGCAGATACACGCCAGGCAGATACACGCCGGACAGATACACGCCAGGCAGATACACGCCGGACAGATACACGCCAGGCAGATACACGCCAAACAGATACACTCCAGGCAGATACACGCCAGGCAGATACACGCCAGACAAATACACTCCAGACAGATACACGCCAGACAGATACACGCCAGGCAGATACACGCCAAACAGATACACGCCAGGCAGATACACGCCAGGCAGATACCTGCCAGGCAGATACACGCCAGACAGATACACGCCAAACAGATACACGCCAGACAGATACACTCCAGACAGATACACTCCAGGCAGATACACGCCAGGCAGATACACGCCAGAGAGATACACTCCAGACAGATACACTCCAGACAGATACACGCCAGACAGATACACGCCAAACAGATACACGCCAGACAGATACACGCCAGGCAGATACACTCCAGGCAGATACACGCCAGAGAGATACACTCCAGGCAGATACACGCCAAACAGATACACGCCAAACAGATACACGCCAGGCAGATACACGCCAGACAGATACACGCCAGACAGATACACGCCAGGCAGATACACGCCAAACAGATACACGCCAAACAGATACACGCCAGGCAGATACACGCCAGGCAGATACACGCCAGAGAGATACACTCCAGGCAGATACACGCCAGACAGATACACTCCAGACAGATACACGCCAGACAGATACACGCCAAACAGATACACGCCAGGCAGATACACGCCAGACAGATACACGCCAGACAGACACACGCCAGGCAGATACACGCCAGGCAGATACACGCCAGACAGATACACGCCAGACAGATACACTCCAGACAGATACACGCCAGACAGATACACGCCAGACAGATACACTCCAGACAGATACACGCCAGACAGATACACGCCAGACAGATACACGCCAGGCAGATACACGCCAGACAGATACACGCCAGACAGATACACGCCGGGCAGATACACGCCAGACAGATACACGCCAGACAGATACACGCCAGACAGATACACGCCAAACAGATACACGCCAGACAGATACACTCCAGGCAGATGCACGCCAAACAGATACGCGCCAGACAGATACACGCCAGACAGATACACGCCGGGCAGATACACCCCAGGCAGATACACGCCAGACAGATACACGCCGGGCAGATACACGCCGGACAGATACACGCCGGACAGATACACGCCGGACAGATTCACGCCAGACAGATACACGCCAGACAGACACACGCTGGACAGATACACGCGATACACTCCAGGCAGATACACGCCAGGCAGATACACGCCAGACAGATACACGCCAGACAGATACACGCAGGCAGATACACTCCAGACAGATACACTCCAGACAGATACACGCCAGACAGATACACGCCAGACAGATACACGCCAGACAGATAAACGCCAGACAGATGCACCTGTTTGCAAGACATCTTGCATTAGCCACACGTACCTGTGGCAAAAACATGTAAACAAACATGCTCTGATCATAGTAATAAACGCATTGTCTTTGAGACGGATTGACCCACACCAGAGAGGTTTCTGCACGGCTTCGTCTCACCACACGCGGGCTCTCTGTTTGGGGTGCCGGTTTCGACACTTTAGTCTCTCATCAGCAGAGCCAGGCTTGGCTGAACCAGTGCTGGCTAACTGCCCCATGGTGAAAAAAGGCCAGGGGCCCCTTTTTTCTGCAAGACGCGGTTTGTTTTTCGTCATTGTGCGTGCGCGTGTGTACACGTATGTGTACACGTGTGTGTACACACGTGTGTATGTGTACACGTGTGTGTGTGTACACACGTGTACACATACACACGTGTGTGTATGTGTACACGTGTGTATGTGTACACGTGTGTGTGTGTGTACCCGTGTGCGCGTGTGAACATGTGTGTGTGTACACGTATGTGTCTGTGTGCGTGTTGGGGAGCGGTAGCCACTCCGCTACAAACCTGGCGACCCAAGTTCGATTCCCGCTCACGGCCAACACCAGTGACGATTGTCTGAACCGGTTCTGGGCCTCCTCTAGGTCGCCTCAGCCTCAAATGAGTAACCTGGTGCAGTGTGTAAACATCGCCACTGGGGAGACAAAATCAACCGTGCGTGGTGCTGGCCACCCACCCCCTCGTGTGCCGTGCCGGCCTTCGTAGGTGCTACTCGCTAACATCACTTGCCCGACGGGTTGTGAAAGGCTATACGGGGGATCTTTGTCTTCGTTTTTCGTGTGTTGATACGAGCAGTGTTTAATGTGAATAAACAGAGCGAGATGGAATCCATGTGGAGGTTTCTGCTAACGAAAAATCCCATAGCAGTGCATGTCGGCGATGGCGTGCCTGCAGATACGGGGCGGGAGAAGACGAGATTGTTGTTTTATCTCTCTCGTCGTGACAATGTCAGTGGCGCCCATTCTGTGCCATCCTTGCGCGTGGTGGCGATGCGTGTAGGTGCCTACAGAAGCGGTGTTCGCTCATTTTCAGAGGGGGGACACTTTCGCCGATAAGACATCATCGGTGCGAGGGCCGCCACACATTTGAAGCCATTGGGAGTTTGACAGCAGCACGATGGTGATGATGGTGGGGGGGGGGGTCACTCCGTGTGTGTTGTGTCGGGGGTCCGCACGGCAGGGGCCGCTCGTCATGGGCCGCACTAGAGGCCACCAGGGGCCACCAGGGGCCGCACGGCAGGGGCCACCAGAGGCCACACTAGAGGCCACCAGGGGCCGCACTAGAGGCCACCAGGGGCCGCTCGTCAGGGGCTACCAGTGGCCGCACGACAGAGGCTGCACTAGAGGCCACCAGGGGCCACCAGGGGCCGCACTAGAGGCCACCAGGGGCCGCACGGCAGAGGCCGCACGGCAGGGGCCACCAGGGGCCGCACGGCAGAGGCCCCACTAGAGGCCACCAGGGGCCGCACTAGAGGCCACCAGGGGCCACCAGGGGCCGCACTAGAGGCCACCAGGGTCCGCCAGTCTGCCGCGGGCCTTGCAGAGAAGAACGCCGATCTACCGCGCGAATTAATTTACCCCGAACATTTTCTTCCTTTGCATATTATTTTTTTGTTTTCTATAAACATTACTAAGATGGAAATGACAAGTCATCTGATGCCTGATGTGGAGATCCTGCTGCTGCTGCTGCTGCTCCTGCCACGCTGAGAGGGCTTCAGCAGGTGGAGAGAGTTCGTGGCGCTCGCTGCAGTGGAACAAAACACAGCAGTCCTCCTGCTGTGGTTTGTTTCACACCTGATGACGGTTGCTTGTGTTGCGATCGAAACGTCGTGATCTATGATTTTTTCTACCTACCTGACTTTACCGAAAGAACCAACGAGTATGGATTCCTGCAGTCACGAAAGCTGCAAATCAAGTGTGATTATAACACTAACGTGTAAACAACTCAGAGTTTATTTCCGGCTGAAATGAACACTGATGAGGCCACCGGTGCTCATCTCCTGCTTACAACCACGTTGAGCCAATGGTAGAAATTCCACGTTGCCATGACGGAGGCGAGTACATCCATAGGACAAGCAATGTTTGGATTCCCACTCCCTACACACACAAAAGTGTTTGACCTCGAAGGATTACGTGCTTGTGGAGGTATTCATCCAGCAGTTGAGTGACATAACCCACGTGGGGGAGGGCGAGCATACGTTGATTAATTGCCTGCAGTGTAATTGAGCTGTGGCAGAGGCAATGAAAAGCGGCATTCTTGTCACAACACGTCATTCACAACTACCACCCCCACCCTCCCTGGTGACCATCGCTTCTGCTCACGTTGCAGAGCTCGTAAATCAAACCAGGAAATGACATCCACATATTTTGTCGTCCTAACAGTTTTACGGAACCAATTGTAATCAGTTTAGCGGTTTAAAGGGTAAAATGTCCGTTTACACAAAAACGTATTAAGCCGCACACAGGCGCTGTGGCTCACGACCACCTCCCTCGGCAAACTTCACCCGTCAACTCTCCGCGTGTATTCCTCCGCCACGGGAAAAAAAAATATAACACCCACATACATTCACCCACTTCGTCAATTTAACAATGGAAAACATTATCCACTTTCTCCCCTTTTACAAGAAACAACTCGTTGACTAATACTAGTTTCTGCGTGTGTTATAATACCTAACGTGTCTTAGAGGTCATTTTTTTAATTACCGCAGAGCGGATGTAGATTAATCGATTCCGACGTTAACGATTCTTGCGTGAGAATCGTTTCTTAAAAAATCGATCACCAGCAGCATTATTAACCAGGATATACAAAGTGCCGGCGCTAACTCATATCTACTACACCTGTTTGGCATCTCCATGTGCTATGAAGAAGGGTCATTGCCCGAAACGTCTCCTATTATACAGCACACCCATTCTTTTAAGGCCACGCACACAGGTGTGATTGACGAATGTGTTGAGTTTGTTGTGACTTAACTAAAACTTTTTTTAAAATTGTATTTGACCAGGTAAGGCCCACGAAGTCACGTAGTAGCAGCCAAATTTTCTGAACCGGTCCTGGGGCCTTCCTTGAGCTCTCATTTGTGGCCACGTCGCTGCTGAAGAGATAAGTCGGTGGGTTGTAACCTCTGGAGAGATGTTAACTCCCTCGCCTGGTGTACAGGGTCGTGGGTTTGATCCCGGCCCCTGCGGTAGAGTTAGCGTGTCTCTCTCCCCGTGGGTTTCTCCTCCACGTTTAGTCAACATCGCCACGCGTTTGGCGAGTGGCTGCTGCTAGCAAAGTAGCCGCTTGTTTGAGCTCTCATTTGTGATAGCCAGGTCGCTACTGATAACATAGCGACAGCGGCTCAGCGGGCCTTAGCTTGTGAAATAAAATAAAGTCAATTAGCAGTTAAAGTAGAAATAGTTTATTTTAGTACATTTACCTATTTTAGTAATTTTCTTACTTCTCCATTCATTGCATTCCTGTAGTTTTTGTTGTATTATTACGGTATTTGTTGTAACTTTCCTACCCCCGTGCCCCCCGTGCCCCCCCGCTGGGGGACATGAGTTGGGGGGGGGGAGAAGAGCTTCATAGCTCATCTGATTTAACAAAGATTCGCATTCTAATGACTCCTCAACGCGGAATCGCTGGAATCGCTCGGGGCGGGTCGCCGGGGCGGGGTCGGTAAATTTGAAAGAATTAAATAAAGCAAAGTGACGGCGCCGTAACGTTCGCGTGACGTCACGTCCGGCGAGCTCCGGGCCCCCTCCCCTATATAAGGGCGAGGGGCGCGGCGGAGCCGGCGAGCGCGCGCGTGCAGGTGACCCCGGCGTCTTCCCGCGCAAAACTTTTCCACCCCCCCCACTCCGTTCGCCACCCCCACCTCGGCGCACACCGCGGCCATCTTCTCTCATTGCTCTACCACTATCACATCTCCCACCCCCCCCCGCCGCTATCTCCCCACACAACCAAATCTCTCGCTACTAACAAACACAGTTTCGTGAGGAGAAATTATTTTTTTAATCAACGCAAACTAATTTTTTTTAAATATATACACAAAGGACATAAGAAGTCCTTGTCGGGCAACGAACTTTTAAAGTAACTTAGCGACGGAACGGACGCTTGTTTATTAAAACATGGCTGGAGTAACCTCGATCGACGCCGTCAAGAGGAAAATTAAGACGCTGCAGCAGCAGGCGGACGATGCTGAGGAGCGCGCCGAGACGCTGCAGAGGGAGCTGGAGGTGGAGCGCGAAGGGCGTGAGAAAGTGAGGGCCGATACTTTTTTTTGTTTCGTACAATAATTGTTAAAAACAAAAAAAAACTTTATCGTAAAGTGTATTTTTTTTGTTGTTACGGAAAAAAAACAAATGCTGGACTGCTAGCGGCGGTTTGGTTGGTGGCATCTTCAGCCTTCTCCCCCGCCTTTGCTTTGACAGCTTCGGCCCCGATTCGTGTCGAGTTCGGCTGTCTGTAAAAGTCCCGTGTGAGGAAGGGGAGGGGAGGCGTCCCCTTAAACTTATTGACAGACTTTCTTTTAAAAGCCTAAAGTATCTTTTGCTGGCAGAAAGGGGTCCACCTCAAGCTGGACGGGAGCGCTAGAGAGATAACCCCCCCCTCACATTAACTAGATGGGTATTTGGCCTACTCTTCCATGCCGGTGGAAGAGTGTGGGTGCTTAACATATACACCACACGACACATTAACCGCCGGTCGACTTAACGCAATGGTTCGCCGGCTACCGGAGGAATGTTTATTTGACAGTGACGTGAGAGTGATGGAATGCGATTTGAATGGCTTCTTCGCTCTCGTTGGTATAGGAGACCTGATGGGGTGGTGGTGGGGGTGGTTGAGACTGACTGTGATAGAGATATTAACTCTGGTGGTGGAGGGAAGGTCGACTCTGTAGTGGAGAGTTAGCGGAGAGGAGTGAGATGGGACTTATGTGGAGGAGTTCTCACGGGCGTGGTAAGAGCCAGACGAAAAATTCGAGAGATAACAAACAGCTCTTGGTATGCTTCAATGGCGAGGTATGCACTGTAGTGTACAGTGTGCCAGTACTTTGTGTGTCTGTCTGCAATGTCTTGCTCGTGCCACTGCTGGATGAAGGCCTTATACACCACGCCGTGTCGGTCAGTGGAGTAGTTGGTTTATTTTTTTATTTAAAGCTTTCGTGACTGCAGTAATTCATATTCTTAGCTCTCTCGGTAAAGTCACATTGAAGGGAAACAATAAAATAATAAAATATATATAACAAATATAAGAATATGTAGTTGGTTTATTTTCACCACGCCTCTGCGTGGTGTTGATGAACGTGGCGCGAGATGAGGGGCCGAAAGCTGCTTTCAGATATCGCTGTCCTCAACTAGCCGCTGGTGTTAGACGTGGCATGTAATTGAAACGTATTTTAATAGCCCAGTGTGCTAACCAGGGTGATGAAGTATGGTGAAATAACTTCCCCCGCCCACGACCAGCATGTCCGAGGAAGCACCCTCAATGAAGAGGTCTTGTCGGGTCACTTTGTGTGCGTGTGTCATGAGTTTACATATTTCTATGCCCATATGTTTAAAATGGTATGTGTTTCCATGCGATGTATTTGCGTGCACCTTTTGTACGCATTAGCATGTCACTTTGTCTTTGCAAATATACTCTACAGTCATGCGTGCTAATTCATTGAACATGTGGTGTGGATTGTGCCGGGCCCTAAATAAGTTTCTTGTAGCGAACAGCGCCTCTTCGATCCGTCCAGTGAGCGATAAACTCAGTAGGGGGACCTTTGTCTTCCGTTTGTGTGCGCGCAAATGCACGGCGCTGTTCTTATTGCAGGAAACGGTTGTGAAAGTGGCTGTCGTAGAGCTGTAAAGTCTACTTGAATGTACAGTACTGTAACTTAGTCACGAATATGGTGGCACATTTTACCTTCGCATTCAACGCATTTAAGGAGTGGCTTCGTGCTGGGTGTACAGTACGTATTGGGCCTTTGTATCATTATTGGGCATCATGCTTTTTTATTGTGATTTCCCGTGGACAGACTTGCCTCGGTCACAAGAATGTGGAATTGGACAGACGCACCTGACTGACACGTATTTTTCACGATTGGTTAAGAGCATGTGCAGCCATTCTCAGTCTACTGCTGAATGAGGGTCTCTCCATGCCGTGCAGGTCTTGGGGGGGCTCTTTGATCATTCTTCACCATGCCCGTCAGTGTGGGTTGGTGAAGGTGCGGCGGTGCGTAGGAGTTGGAGCATAGCACAGTACCGTACAACAATTGATTTTATCCACTGCCCGCTATTGTCCAACCATGATGCACTGTAGCCCATCGGCAGCCTAAATAACACGTTTTATGGATGGTGGTTGCCCATCCAATCACACTACTCCAAGCTGAACGCTGCTTAGCCTTTAAGATCTGCCGACATTGAGTGCATTCCTTGTGAATTGGTCACAGAAGGGTGAGATGAGAGGCCGAGTTAATATGCAACACCGTGCAGTTATACGCGTTTTATTTAGTAAATAGCAGAACACACACGTTGCTTAGTATATGAACTAAACTTTAACAGGAAGCTTTCAAACCCATTGTCAACAAGACAGCCGTCTTTATCGCAATGGGTACCGTTTCTGGACGTTTGGTGATATGCAAATGAGGGTTGTGGGTTGGTGGTGGGGTCGGCGTTTTCTCAAGCAGAGACGATGAGAGCGCAACAAACCGTAGCTGGCGGTTGAGTTGACAAAGTTTTAAAACTTTTCATTGCCATTCTGTGTAGTGTTTTAATTTAGAGGTAAGGCTTGCGGAAAACACGGGCGTCTATATATATTATGCCTGTTCCTAAATGGTTTGCTTGTTGAGCTTAAATGGTGGTAGGGATTTTTCTTTGCCATTGATCTCAAATTTCAGGGTTTAGGTGATGTGTGCCTCGTTGTTGGCTCTCATTTGGAATTGGGACACCACGGTGGCTAGGAGATGTTATCTTGCCCGGTCCAGTGTACAGGAGGTTGTGCTTCGATCTCAATCCTGACGCCTGTTATATATTTGGAGTTTGTGTGTTCTCCCCATGGTCGTGTGGATTTTTCTCCGGGTCCTCGGTTTTTCCTTCCTACTTTTTAGAAACATGCACTTGGAGTAGTTGGCTACTACATATGTTCACAAGCCGCTTCGTTGAACTGTCATTTGTGGCCAGGCCGCTTCTCAAAAAAAGTTTTATAGCTCGGTGCGCCTTTTTAAACCGTGCTATCGGCTACAATTCCTATTTTTTAAGCTTTTGTCACGGTAAATTGTGGTATAAGTTTGGCCCCAAGTGCCTTAACTGCATAGCTTGTGATACCGTTGTGTAATCTTTCTCTTACTGTTAGATCTTGGATTGGCTATTCTGGCAAGTGCTGCTGCGTGTTGGTCTCGGTATGTTGCGGAGGGAAAAAATGAGGTCGCATTGTTGAAGTGTGTAAACAGTTACTTATTTTCACTTCATTGCAAAGTCATTGCTTGTTGTGGTGCTTAAGGTAAAACTGTTCTCACGGTTAACATCAATGGTGTCAGTCACAACAAAGTTGAACTTTGTTTAAATACAAGTGGCTTTAACTCATCGGGTGGGTCCTCCCAAATCAATTCTTTCATTGTGGCTCAAAGCATTCAAAACGGTTCAGATGATTCTGATGGAAGTCGTTAAGTAGTTGGATTCGTTTACGAGCATGACTGTAATGTGGGAAATAATTGATTTATTTAATGGAAAAATCGGTCAAGACGTATGGTTCCAGAAAATGTTATCCTGCATTGGGTTTATTTTCTTTTTGGAAATGTCAGGGAATTGGTGGTGGGATTGGTTCATAGTTGTAGCTGTTAATAGATAGAAATATTATAAAGGATATTAAAAGTGTTTGTGCGTGTGTGTAAAGGAATCTGTAGCAAAGCATTAAGTGTTCGACCATATAATTTTCATGAATGAATCCTCACAATGGGGAATGCACACGCGTACAGTGGATATGGTATGCCAGAGTCCCAGTGGGATCTTTGCTTCCTGAGGAATTGGACATGTCCATTAGTGCTGGAGGACGTGGGTTAAAATGCATGCAATTTAAAGCACTCCCCCTCAGATTTTGGTTGGATTCTGATCCTTCCCAAACACAATCCGAACCCTCTTCTTAACGGTTTAAAGTGGCCTGCGTTCAGTATGACCCTGAAATAAATGTTATGAATTCGCATAACCTCAAGGAACCAACTATATGACCACCCGCATAAAAAATATAATTCCAGGGTGTGGTGTGTGACTGAAATGGGTGATTTAAATGATAAATTAGACTTGATTTGGTGGCAGAATTGGGTGACTAAGTTGTAGCTGTTGACCGTAATTGATTATCATTAATCGTGTTTTAATACTTGTGCTTATGCTCGTGACATATTTTTGGACAAGGAGTGAAAATCGATACCTTCTGTACTAAATCATGTAAAATGTCTCATGGTGACTTTGAAGTTCCGTTGCCCTATACTCGTCACGTTAATTGATGTTCACTAAATTACTGAGACTATGAAACGGAATAATGAACACAACGTAATATTACATGTTTGGAGTGCCATTTGCAGGTGGGGGAGAGCCTTTTGTCTTTCCCCCCCCCCTCCTCCCTGCAAGACGTGAAAAAGTAGCGTTTACATTTGCCTTTTTACACTTGCCACTGTTTCCAGAGTGATATCTTGTAACATTGAAGCAGCCTTGTCTCGATTTATCGTTATGCTGTTTGTTGACCCGTCACGTACTCTTGAGTGCAGTTCATTCAAAACCGATTCAATTATTTTTTTACCAGAAAAGGCCACGGAACACATTTGTATGGGGATTTGGTGTTATGTCTAGCGAGTCTTAATTTTCTTAACTTTTAGAGAAGCATTTTTGTTATGGGCTAGCCAGTGTTTATTCCATAAAAAAAAACAGCAACACTTTGTTCCAGACAGATAAGCATGTTGTATGAGGTTGGGTCTGGGACCATTGTGTGGCATTGCTGATAAGGGGGCACTTGTACTGCTAAATTAACTACTCCTTTTTGTTGGGTTATTAATGGCCATTTTTGAATGAAGTGGCAGGCGACCTAAGCTGTTTGTCTGAATATAAGCGTGTCGTCTAACCTTAAAGTGTTAAACTCATCCAGTGTAAGGTTTGTTCAGCCTGTTGATTAGCTGCATTAGCCCTTTTTTATCAAATGAATCCTTGGAGTGTTGTACGCATATACTTAACAGTGTTCAGAAAATTTCGGTATATCAGCTATTGCAAGCTTTAATAGCTGCCATACGGAAATTCAAAGTAAAGTGCTGCTGGGCAGGGCACACTATCCAAAACGGCAAAATCGTCTGCAGTCTTGGATTGTGTGCTCTACACAAGTCACAAATTGCCAAATTCCTTTTTAACAATGAGGCCTGCGTGTTTAAAAATGCAACAACAAAACACTCCTTTTAAAACTTGTACTGATTTGTGTGTTTTAGAATCCAGCTAAAATAAATTACTCTTAACAAAAATGTTTGAATACCTCTACACTTTAAAAAGTGCCATGGCCATCAGACTTTCAAGTCAAGTGTACGAATGCAGTTTTTCACTTTAATCTTCTGTGGCTGTTTGGGGGTGGGCTGCCCACAATGGGCAGCTCGCTGATAATGCCACATCACAGCCACTGCTGTTAAGCTTGGAACGCCACACCCTTGCTCTTGCCTTCACGCGGGAGTATGAGCTCCCCCTCATCATTCCTTGGCGATCAGATGCTTACTTTGCCTCGCATTATATTGCAGCCTTACAAGATGGGGAATGTTTTAACTGCATCATGTCAACGTTTAAACACACTCCGGCTTTGTTTAATTTTCTCCGTTGTAGTTTACGAGTCCAAAAATCTTTTTTGTAATTTACGAAGATGGGAATACTTTATTTTAAATGGCTGTGTAACCAGATTCTTTGGTATGTTTCGTACATGGACTATATCAAATCCATCTTACCTTGGGGCAGAATTGGTTTCATAAATTAATGGGTAGTCATAAATCGTTTCGATTTAAAGCTTTCGTGACTGCAAAGAACCAAGAAGAATCATAAATCGTTATTACCGATGTCAAATGGTGTGCTTTTTAGTCTAGGAAGGTCGGCATGTGCTTGATAATGTTACTGAAATGTGCTCGCTAACATCGTGTACAGTAACACAGAGGTGACTCTAAGTTAATTAAAATGTAATATAAACCTTGGCTTATGAGATGGTTCGGATTAAGCAAAGGCCGTTTAGATCGTGTGTCGCGTTCCATTCTGTTTCAAAAGGGAAATTCATGAATAGGCACAATGTGATGTTAACACTCTTTTGACACCAAAACTGGTGTGTGTTTGAGGATTGGCATATGGCAGTCTGTACAAAGTACTTGGGAGCGGGGGGGGGGGCTAGGTTCTCATAAAATGGGTGCGGCCATAGCACAAGTAAGTCTTAATCTCATGGTTGCAGTTTAGTGTAGTTCTGGCAAACTTGTCCCGTTCACTGGCATTCTCGCTTTCACATTCTTGACATGGAAGGCTGCATGTTTGGGGTGGGGAGTACGGTGTTTGCTAAACGTGGGTAATTCCTGCAAGCATCGTGTTTAACAATATTAAGCTCAGTTTTATAAAGACCTTTCAAATTGGAAATCTCAAGTATTTGATTCTTACCACATTCCACCTTGGATAATTCATCCAAGGATTGAGTGATTTGAGTGTAAAAAAAAAATCTACATTCATTTTTACGTTTTTTTATTTAATAGAGATTCTACCGTGTAAGATCTAAGAAATTGAGTAGGATTGTATTCTATTGCAAATCTAGCTTTGTTAAGCTTTTACTATGTTTGGTTATTCATTATTTCTAGCTTGCCAGTCTCACAATTCTGGCTGATTCCATGTATCCAGATTGGCAGGATGAAGAGCAGCTATAAGTGTATATTATCCATTACTTTTATGTCTACCTATCTGCCCCACATAGATGCTAGGCTATAACCAAAGGTCCATACACACGCATATCTGCCCTGCATATATGCTTAGGACCCCCACATACTTAGTTGCCATCTGTGGCCTAGGCTGATCTACTACAGGCATCTTGGTGGTGCATTGGCGCTGGCTGGTCCAAACTCTGCATGGCCTTTTAACCTAGGTCGCGCAAGCCTCACCGGCATTAGCATTTTGACCGAGGGTGAATCGGTACAATTCCGGACACTAGGAATTGGTCATATTTTTTTATGGCGACTTTGGTTGAGGCCAGGGTCGGTGATAATTCCAACCGGTTTTGTATCGACGAGTATTACATGGACATCTCCCATTATGATCCGTTTAGAAGTAGTATTTGAGTCTAAGGAATCAGGATTCAAGGCTAAGTAAGCGTTGAGGATTGTCCAGCTATACTGCACACTGTATAGACAAAGCAACAATTTGTTTTTTTTTTCCCCAAGACAATTGTATTGTTAGATTAACAGCGAGTGTGGTAACCTAACCACAGCTAATGAAGGCTCATACAATTGCATTGAGGAAGTTTCCAGTGCGGGTGTCTACATGCGCGTGGGTGTGTTACTGGGCAGGATGTGTGGCTGCGGAGTGGGGGATATACCTCGTGCTCATGCTTAAGGCATGTGCAACGGAAATGGTTCACTAGAGATCTCCACATTGGAATAAAATATATTGCGTCTGCACCACATGTTAACGCAAATTTGAACCATTCTTCCGTGTCATACACGCGCGTGCGCCTGTCGAGCAGTTCTGCACATTTGGTAACAGTCACAAATGAACTTCACAAGGACATTTCTGCCAGTGCTGTTAAAAACCCCGACCCATGTGTCACCATAATTTCCTTCCTACTGCTACAAAAAACAATGCTTTATGTGCGGCTAACATCTGACCTCCAAGGTCTCCTACTTTTACAATATCCCACTGTCTGGCTTTAGGTGTTCCCATTGCTTGCGGACTTATGGATACCACTCCATTGCTTCTTTCCAACGCAAATGTATCCTCTCCTCAGACCCTCCGCTGTTTTGTCAAGGGTCACCGCAGTTGTGTGTCCTGTGCATGATTCCCAAACGCTTTACTGCAAGTTTTATGTTCGTGCCAAATGCACAACAGATGTTTGTTAATAGGAAATGGATTATTTTTTGTTGTTAAAATTAAACTTAACAGCATTCCAGCCATTCTCAACCCAACAAAGAATGAAGGCTTCACCAGTCACCACGGTGGTGAGATGTTGACTACCTTGCCTGGTATATAGGAGGTTTTGGGTTCGATCCCCACCCTGACGCCTGTATATTTGGGGTTTGCATTTTTTTATCCCCGTGGTCGTGTTGATTTTTTTTAGTGTCTGGTTTTTTTTTACTCAAATTAGAATTAACATGCATTTAGAGTATTTGGTTGCTTTAAATTTCCACATAAGCCACTTTGTGGCCGGGTCGCTTAAAAAAAAGCTATATAGTTAAGTGAGCGTTACCTGTAAAATAAAAATAGTTCAGTTTATTTTTCGATTTAAAGCTTTCGTGACTGCAAGGATTCATCTTCTTTGGTTCTTTCGGTAAAGTCACGTAGAATGAGAATAAAATAATAAAATAACACAATATTTAACAAAATAACACTATTTTATTATTTTATTCTCATTCTACGTGCCTTTACCGAAAGAACCAAAGAAGAGTTCAGTTTATATTGGTCTTTTTTATCATACTTCCCTACGCTGGTCGAGTCATCACCTTGGTCACTGCTGTTAGCTGCGGCTGAGACTCAAACTCGGGTCGTCAGGTTCAAAGTGGATGTAGTATAACTACTACTGTCGCTATACCACCAGTTACAGATATTTTATTGAATTTTATGTCCTTTCTGTCTCTGAATTTTGAATGTACTGCACTGCCATTCCTTGTGATTAAAACACATTGGCGCAATGATCACTTGATGAGACCTACTCACCGGTCATGAGTCAACTTCCCATCAATCATGAAACCAGGAAGTTGACATTGTTATGTTTAATTGGGGCCAAAGGCGCACAGGGATAAAGCAGCTCCTGCAGCAATCCTCTAATGGCTTCGGTTCACTACGTCCGTGGTGAGAAATAAGTCCTTCATACATGCAGCATACAGAGTCTGGGTAGTGTCTTACAGTTGCACGGTCTGGCTTTAACAAAATCTGTCAATGTTGGGCAAAGTACAGTGGGGGAAACACGCATTGCTTTTTTGTTTGCTTGCCATAGCCTACCAGAAACAAAATAAATAACGCCTGTTTCCCATATTTGTATCTCCACACAAGAAAGTGTTTTATTTACACAACCCATTAGCCACACCGCCTGCTTGCAAGTGCATGCTATTGGCAGCGTTGATTAAATACAAACTCTGGACTGGGTTTACACATTCATTGTCTCATCAGCAGTTAGGTTTGCTTCAACCAATGTTGGTGAACTGTCCGTTTTTTGTTTCATAAGGAAGGACCCGTTTAAAAAGTAGGCACAGCTTTTAAACCAATTTCATTCGTAAGGCCTGTTATAAATTAGCCTTTAAATCATCGGGGGGGGGGAATAAACTCAACTTTTTGTAAAGGATCGTGCTTGAGGCCAAATGGTCTGGTTGCACTGTGCAACGAGTGGGGAAGGGCCCCTTGCCTGGGAGAGGCTCGCGCGCTGTGCGGTGTTCCGTGGGCTGAGCGGGGCCCCACGCCACACAAGCACTTTGTGAGCGGGCGTGCCCGAAGTTCGGGCCGGATTCCAGTTGACGCGGCTCTTGTGTCGAGCACGGAGCATTTCATGGCCATATATGGTGCTTGGTGGCTAGGGAGGGGCGGGCGGCCGGGTCGGTTCGTTGCAGTTTTTGCTGCGAGGTGGGAGTGTCCCGTGATGGTCCGTGCAGACGATGCTGAAACAATCGCTGGAACTCTTCTTTGCAGAGCGGAAACGGCACATCTGTTGGTCTTGGCAGCGATTGGCTGTCCGCTCCCCAAAATGTAATCCGGTTCCCTTGGTATACATTAAGTATGCGTGGTTCTGTGTTAATCGTGGAGCTCTATGGTGCCTGCCTATCTGGTTTTTCATTTGTCATCTCAAAAGCAAAGCTGATTTTGCCATGACATCATCTGGCATGTGATCTGCAGGGAATAATTGGGTTTCATGTGAGAAGAAAACAGGCAGCACAAGTATATACTGTCGAATGGATTTGTGTTCTAAACGATTTGACAGTTTATTTTTGTTGCAAGACTTTGGAATTCGAATTTACGGGGATTAATCAATCCAGTGGTCGATGGAAGGGTGTGGTTTCACCATACTAAAGTGTTTATGAAGAGGACGTCCAGGCACCAGTCTTGATAAACATACGCCATTGTTGTCTGTGGCTGGGAATCTGACCAAGGTTGCTAGGTTCAGAGTACATTTCTCGAACAACTGAATCGCCACCCCCTACACCCCACACTATTGAAATATAGGCAATATAATAGACAATATTGTTGCATTTTGTAACGGATTAATGTCAATTAGAGGGAGTAGTAAATGAGACTTTTTGTACAATGATGTTGCCAGTAGCTGTCCTAATCGTAAGTTAGCAATGATGTCTGTTTGTAATAAGCTTAGTTTAACACGATGCAAATTGGTGAACAAAATGTTATGGCTGTGCATCAGCTCGTAGTAAATTTGTTTTAATTCCTTAAACCAAGTGTCTGGATTTTAAATAACACTTGCAGTCTACAAAACATCACCACAACATGCTAGTTCAATGCCCCAACACGTGCATGTTATTGCCTGCGGCTTACGAAACGAGTGTGCACTCAGCTGCAGTAGTGCACCTTGCCACTACCTGTAACATGTGATGACTTGCCGTTTCCACTAGGATACCGATATTGTCATCGGTGTACACTTTGACGCAACCGACGTGCATTTTAAGCGTGGGGAATGCAAAGAAGGTTCCCGTTATCTAAATCCATCGCTCTGGTGTTGATAAAATCACTTAATTTTTGTGCGTAAATGGTGAACATCCTATTGAAATACTAACCCTTACCATGGGAATGTGTAATTTCCAACAATGAATCAAAACCATCATTTAAGAAGTGAGTTCCATCCCATTACTTGTTCGAGCAGGGATAGATACACTTGAGTTCAACTTTGTCATGTGAACCGTATTGTATTTGTGCTTGTTCTGAATGAGTGTTGCATTTATTATTTGAAACTCTTCTCTCTGGAATGTTGGCCGTGATTGGTTATAAACCAGTCATCTGCTTACCTCACAGCCTTATCTCGGATAAATACGGGGCAGCCATTGTTTATCTGAATGATCTAACTCTTTGATTGGTATGGGGCAGAGGTCGACAACCAAACTAAGAAGAAGAGACTTTTATTCGTATTCGGTAAAAACCTTTTAAGAACCGAAATGCACTTGTATGTGGGAAGGCGGTCCTTAATAAATAACGTCACGAAGCAGTCCTTAATGAGCCAAATACGGCTCGAGCTGCAAGTTGCCGACCCCTGCTATGGTGAGTTGTGACCTTAATCCCAACCTTGTTGACCTGTCCCTGGGCACTGATTTAACTTGCAGGTGCAGAAGCTTCAGTAACCTAACAGAATATAGTTTGTACCCAAAATAACGTGGACGGACGTGACATGTCCTGCCTATAATGGGTTTTTTTTCATGGGGCATGTTTTAATACTTGAAAGAGAAAATAAAAATTACCTTGCTAAAGATGTATAATATGAATTGTGGAGCACTCCAAGATAAAATCATAAACTTGAAAAGAATTACATTTGGTCTTCATGGACACAACGGGAGGCCCCCCACTCCCCTGAATTAGACCCTCATTTCACAAATGCCTGTTTTTCAAAAGTCTCCTGGCATTCAGAAAAGGTATTTGAACAGCAAGGTAACATATTTGCCTCGTAGAGTAAGGTTTGGAAACAAAATTAGAGTGAAGGTGACTCGCTCACCACAGCCGCGCCCAGCAGCTGGGTTTGCTGTGACCCACGGTTTCTTGGGTTTACTTAACTGTTACATCATTCAATGCTTTTTTATTGTAACGAGGTTAATTTGCTGAACGTTTGACTTTGCTCTGTGTGGCACAAAGCATTTGAAACTTCTCGTTGTAATAATTGTCCGTCCCTTGGTGGCACTTCCTCCTTGCAGGCCGAGGCTGATGTGGCATCGCTGAACAGGCGCATCCAGCTGGTAGAGGAGGAGTTGGACAGGGCGCAGGAGCGCCTCTCCACCGCTCTCCAGAAGCTCGAGGAGGCTGAGAAGGCGGCTGATGAGAGCGAGAGGTGAGATGCGTTAAGGAACGGCAGTGGTGTCGCGCACCTCCACTTTAGCACGGTTGGCTATGGACTTTGCGAAAGAACTGTGGGGGGGGGGCGGGAACCTAGCGTGTGTGGTGAGGCGTTGTGCGATTGCCTGTGTTGTAGTTTCTTGTCGAATTTACATTTTCCACCATCTGAATGGATGGTGCCGGTAGTTGGCGCTTAACCCGTGATCGTAAAGTTGGGGAGTTCAACTTTCGTTCGGGGATCGACTTGGGTCTATCGTTTCTCTGGTTTAGATTTTGCCTGACACCAATTGGTGGGTTATTTGTTGTGGTAATCCTGATCCTGTAGGGAGACTGGCTTCTTCCAAAGGAATGTGTAATTTTCACCACTGTCCCTAGGCCACTCATCAGAAATGGGCACTGCCTCGCACTCACTTGAACAGACACTGACTCTATCGTTGACCTACATGTAGTGTTCATATCACGAGGTGGTTTTCTTTCCCTATACAACTTAAATCATGTGTGCAGCACACTTGACCACTTTATAAATGTGTGTAAGTATACATTCTTGTTTTATTCTTAGTTTTGACGAGTTGAAACAAATCAATTCCCCTCAATGGGTGGGGGTTAAAAAGTAATGCCACATCAATACAGCTAATCATTCATTTAAATTGTAATTTTCGAGAATATAAATAACTAAATAGATAAGCAGAACATACGTCTCCTTCAAGTATGTCTTTGCATAAAAAAGTGTATTTTTCACACAACCCATCATCCTCGGGGATTATTTTTTTTGAAGTACAGATATATGAAGGAGACGGGCTTCTTAACTTCCTTTGCTTCCTCTCAGTATATTCGCATTACAATGCAAACTCTTGCATAGATGATGGAACTTGAGTTCTCATTAATAATTGCCTTGGGGGCTATTGAACTGAAATAATGTCACTGCTGTGGTGCTGCATGTGGGTTGGTGTCCTCCAAACGCTCATTACGTCATGTGAATAACTAACTTAAACACATTCGTCAACACGGCCCTTAAAAGTAAAAAATATATAATCAGCAATGTTTGGGCAATGGCCTTTCTTCATAGCACAGATGATATTCTCACTTGGCCAGCAAACATTTACACACCCCATGCCGAGGGTTAGTCAAAATAGCAATTGCTGAATAAATAAAAACATTTTAAATAATCCACATGAAAGTGGACCTTGAATTATGCTTTGGCACACGGAATAGATAAAGGTAATTATTATCCATGTTTAATAATTAGCAGTTTGTAAAAGCTACGTGACCTGGTGGTTGTGTTCATTGGATATGCACAAGTTCTGCTTTACAGTGGATATTGACTTTTGTGCCCATTGATTGCTTAAGTTTGTGTTATTACCTTGACAGAATGTTTGTCTATTGAATCATACCAAAGTCTTTTTCAAAATGTACAGCATTTTGGCAATTGTGCACAAACAAATCAATTACCTCCTGGCAATATTATTATTCATCCTCGGCTCAAATGTGTTAGATGTGTAATTCGCTGTGTGAAAGAAGCCGTTTCCGAATATTTATAAAGATTTGGGTGTTATTCCTAAAGTTATTTTAATCGAAATGGAGATGCGTTCCCTGTCATGTTGTCTGCCATTAATTAATTGTCTGACGTATTAGTCACTAGCTTTGGATTCTTGTCTTGGATTAATACACGGCCTATGCGGAGGGTGGGGGGAATGCGTGACATCAGCAGGCACACTGCGTGACGCTGCCGCATGCGGGTGACATCACAGATGTGACGTCACCACTCACTTGCCGTGAAAAATATATCCATTATTGCGCCCCCCCCCCCCCCCCCAAAATACAAAAGTTTATTTTTATACTTTTTGCATTGTGTATAGTCTGGAAGCTACCCACATTTCAAGTTTTGTTGCATGTTGGGAAGTATGCAAAAAATATCGAACAGACACACATTCACAAATTTCCCTTTTATATATAGATTAGTTTCAGTGCAATACATATTTGTCTGGAGTCTATCCATGGGTCGTTTTAAAATGGGACACCTCCAGATTTAACCAACACCCAAAACACACCGGTGCTGGTGACGTGGTGTTTGTATGTATGTTGAACTTTCTCATTGTACGTAGCCCACCGTGCTAATCGGAGCTTCCAGGGGGAAGACAACAAACCAAACCCAAAAAGCTGTTCTAAAGAAATTAGTTTTCAATCTCGATTATTTTCAAGTGCATGACTCCCAATGGCTTCCTAATATCGAAAGGAAGAGCATTCCAGATGGTCGCAGAAGTGCAAGTGTGTGATGTGTTGACCATCTTTGTTCGATGGCTCGCCAAAAGCTGCTGCTGTGAGGATGACCGGAGTCCACCTGTGGTTTATACTTCTTAATGAGATCAGCCGAGGTATTGTGATTAATGTGGTTTGCACTTTGTGTCATTAGTACGACCATATGATGTTTTCGTTCGGCAGTCGGTAGCCAATGCAGCTCGGCAAGGAACTGGACGGACACGGTCGGATGTGTGCCCTGTCCCACAGAGGCATGAAGGTGATAGAGAACAGGGCTTCCAAGGATGAGGAGAAGATGGAACTGCAGGAGATCCAACTGAAGGAAGCCAAGCACATCGCCGAGGAGTCCGACCGCAAGTATGAGGAGGTGAGGTCATCTTTAGCCACTTACTACTTCCCTGTTCACTTTCGACCTGCCTGAGGTCACGGATGACACCCCTCGCCTGTCTCCCCTTGTCATGCCCGCCGGTGCCTCTTTCTCCCTCCCTCTCCCCTCCGTCCTCCCTTCTCCTGGGTGCAGGTGGCACGTAAACTCGTCATTCTTGAGGGAGATCTAGAGCGGACAGAGGAGCGTGCCGAAGTTGCCGACGCGTGAGTCATCATTTGTGACGCTCGATTTGCTCCATTTTTGTTTCTGCACGAGTGGCCAAATGTTTGCTCCATGTGGAGATTGCACCCACGTTATTATTTTTTGTTCTATAGTAAATAAAAGCAAATTAAAACCCTTGCATGTTTTTAAGACTAATCGGTTACAGCATAGAATTATTTTCATTTGGTTGAGTGAAATTGTTGAAATTCAAACTAGGTCTAAGTATCCAAATTAAACTAGTTTTGCTTTCTTTTCATTTTAATCAATTTATTTACTTTAAAATTAAGAAACTTATTTAGAAACTATTAACATATTTAAGATGTATCACACCTGCAATTTGTTTTGGCCTATATATAGTGCTCATTCAGTGTTATCAGAAATCTTGCCATTTCATTATTTAATGAGGTAAATCCTGGTCAGGGTCAACTTTACCCATCTCTCCTGGATGTGTAAAATAATCACCCACAACTTGGTTGGTTCCATCAGTGTCCCATCCCAGCGACAGACCTAATGAATTTACAAGACCTGGCTCAGGACCGTTATTGAAGATTTCTGCTGCCCAGTGCCAATCTGAGCATAGAAGGGGTGTTACTTGTCACTTTTGCAATGTCTAACTGTTAATACAAGTCGAAGAGTGTTTTATAATTCATTTTCTGTTTGCAGTGAACACCGTTTAAAAGCTCATCGTTATTTTCTACTAATCCGTTTAAAATGTATTCCTTTGGTTTGCAGTTTTGTTGGTTTTAATTCACACGTGTGTGTTTTTAGTTCAAAACTAACCGAGTTTGTTATTTGTTGCATGCCGATTTGATTGCTGCCCCGACCCCTCACTGTGATACTAACAGCCAAGTCAGGCAGCTGGAGGAGCAGCTAAGAATTCAGGATCAGCACTTGAAGGGCCTCATGGCTTCTGAGGAGGAGGTATCATCACTTAAATACAAGTGCAATGATTAAACCTATCTTAATTTCTATTTTCCACTGGCACAACGGAGCCGTTGTTGGGTCAGACGGCACGGTTTTTTTTCCCCCACTGTCCCAAGCCGAGCCATGCTGCTGACGTAACTCGTAATGCGCGCAATGTTAATATATACGTAGATGACGCGGTGACCTCTGCGTTCGAGCTGCGACTCAAGTCGAGAGCCACACACCCTGACTACTTGCCTTGGATCCGTAGCCAGATTTGGGTGTCTTGCGAGGCCAGCAAAATGCCCACTCGATTCTTGGCTCGGTAAAATTCGTGGGGGAAGCCACCCGTGCCTTGCCGACTCCCGCCCTGTGGTGGCACGACTCGAATGTGCAAGTGGAACCGTAAAGCATTTGAATGAAGGCCCTCATATCTCATCGTAATTCCTCCTGCCATTTTTTTCCCCCTCACTACTCCTGCAGCTTTGCGTGTCCATGTTGTCCTCTGGCATCTTACGGGAGCCTTTCTGTGTCTTCTGCCCTGTGCCGCGGTGTTTATTTTTCTGCACCATTCAGGGCGTATTTGCACAGCTGCCAACTGTACCTATTTTGACAGAGCTATCTCGGTCCTTCGAGTGGATATCTCAGTCTTCTGATATTGGTCGTGCGTGTAGTCCATGTGTCATAGTAGAATTTGTGTGACATGTTCGGATTACTTTTTTATTTTAAATTTGGATAATAAACATGGATTGTGCAAGCAGGGTTATTCACCTTTTAGTGGCATTTTTAAGAGTGGTATACATCAGGCTTTGCCATCTCAGGTGGTGGTTCCGACAAGTAAATTACATTGTCTTGACCCTTGGACTAATTCGTTTTGTTAGAAAATGTTGAGAAGTAGATGGTGTGAACGTTATACAGTAATACTATTATTCTTCCTTGATGTTTGGTCAAGGAAGAATAATAGTCCAGAGCCAAATACATCCTCAGGATTTTATGGTTTTGTGCTCATTCTCAACGCTCTCGCCCAGACTGTGGGGGGAGGTGGGCACCTTTAGAGTTCACTTCTAATTCCTAAGATCACAGTTCCAGACTAAAGCACCCATAGGGATTACTACATTTCATTGCCAATTCCTGAGCTTTCTGTTCCCCCCTCCCTGTGGATTGACTCCTCCCCATCACGGGAAGGTGGAAGTTACACCACTAGTTTAGGAGAGCAGCACCTCCCTCCAACTCCCTTGAGCAGGAAACCTCTTTGAGTTTATTTGACTCCCTCAACAGGAACACTTGGCCTCTTCGAAATTTTAAGACGGACAAGAAAACTTTCCGATTCTTGTGGGGAAAAAAATACAACTTGCACTCGCCTTGTTGCAGCTACGTTTTCAGTTGGCAGGTTTGCTTTGCCTCAATCTAAAACTCTATTCTGTTTTGCTGCTGAAACTGTTGCACGGTGGTAATCGCTTAAGTCCAGACAGTTAAAATATTTGGATAATATTCTTTGTATATAATAATAAGAGCCTCGCTCTCTCGCTTAATCTGTGTGGTGCTCTTGTCAAGAGTACTCCGCTTGCAATCGCAATGTTGCAAAACTTCAAATCCTGATCAGGGGTTGGTCAGCTCGCTCGATGCCCTTTTTAGGGCTTTGTAAATGAAACGGGCAACAGTGCAGGGACGTCATGAACAGTGGTCATGGTGTGGATAGGCTGGTCACTGCCACACGTGCAATTTCTTTCACTTGAAAGAGCTGCCAGTGGAGATGAGCGTTGCTGCACAATTGATTTTTAGGTCGGGCCGCGTCATAATGATCTAGCCAAATTTGTGTCGTTTTAAAGACGCTTCCACCCGACGCATCCAAATCGCATTAAATTGTCACGAGCACAAGCGTCTATACCGGTTGAATTATCACCATTTGAGCCCACGAGGGTTGGCGCTCTTTAGAAAGGAGATGACGACTTCTCACGTTTATTAACGGTTCCTAAGACGATCACTTGCCGTGCTTCCCTTTCCCTTCTTGGCCAGAGTAGTACATGCTGCCCTGGCCTGCCCCGCCCTGCCCCCCCCTCTCTTGCCAATTTCCTTTTTCACATTTTTCTTTCTCATTTCCGCATTTGTCATCCTCTGTTGCAACTGCGACAAACCGCTACTCCTCCTGCTCGCTGCTCCTCCTGCTCCTCCTCGTCGATCTCGCCTTGAGCAGCAAGTGCTCTGAGCTGGAGGAGGAGCTCAAAGTTGTCACCAACAACCTCAAGTCTCTTGAGGCGCAGTCAGACAAGGTAGGGTGGGGGATCGGCTTCTTGCGGACAGAATTCCGTTGAGCCCCGCCGAGCAGTGCTTTAAGCGGTGGGCCAAGGCCCGAGAGAAGGTGGTGGCCTTTTTGAGGTTTGTTCGATTTTCGGAATTGGCAGAAGTGCGCATTAAATGCAAAACGATTGACATTTGCAGCCCCATTATTAATCTGCTGCTGGGTGAAGGCATCCCTATGCTGCTGAGTCCCGGTAATAGGTTTTTGACTTTTTCTAGACGGGCGTCTCTCAGGATAATGCCCTTATCTTGAACACAATTGTCATCAACGCTACCCTTAAAGGAAAAGCATGTAATAGGCTACGTTTCACGTAATGGCCCTCGATAGTAAAATGTGTGCTTTTCTTTTAGAACAGTGTTATTGAGGATTTTTTTGTGTTTTATGGTTATGTGTATACCTAAGACAACACCTAGGTTTCAATTAATAGTTATCGCCCAGTTACCAATTAACTACCTGAATCGCCCAGCTCTGTCGTACATTGCAGAAATGTAGTGAATGACTGATAGGTGGTCAAAAGGCCTTTCAGGAGCAATGTAGAGTTGGGTAAGGGAGCAGCCTATTCATTTGACTCCCGGAGTGGTTCTGTGGTGTCACCTGGTGCTGTTGCCTTAATCCCATGAGGATCTGCTGACTGGGAGTTCCAGAAGGACACTTATTTTTTACCACTAGTCAATACTTGTCCAATAACATAATTTAAATATAAATAGGTGGTCCTTTAATATAAAAAAAACATTGTTATTGTTTTAGATATGCCAATATTTAATTTTCTCTCGCTGTCCTTTCTCATTCTGTCCTTTCTTCATCTGACTTTACTTGTACGATTCTATCCACATGTGAGTGAGTTGAATGAAAATGTAATTTTGCAGGTGGGCTTGCCTTGCGGTTGAAATTAATTCTTCTTCTGTGGATCTCATTTCCTTAACAGTACTCGCAAAAGGAGGACAAATATGAAGAAGAAATTAAAATTCTTACTGACAAGCTGAAGGAGGTTTGTAAAGTTGTCGCGCCAAAGTTATACGACGCTTGGTCTGTGCT
Source organism: Petromyzon marinus (assembly GCF_048934315.1). Classification (NCBI taxonomy): domain Eukaryota; kingdom Metazoa; phylum Chordata; class Hyperoartia; order Petromyzontiformes; family Petromyzontidae; genus Petromyzon; species Petromyzon marinus. Next base: position 10,675,679 of record NC_133723.1, read on the forward strand.
GTCAAACTTTGTACCAAACGGCCGAATATTGTATGTTGGTTATGTGTAGTTGACTTTCTGTTGCTAAACTGAACGTTTGCAAGGTACATATCAGCTGCTTTCTTTCATTCAGTAGGCATGGTGACTATCTAAAACATTTACACAAAGAACTATATTTGAAGAATACCCTGCGTGTTTATTTGGGTTCAAGGTACATATTGAATCTGTACATTATGAAAGGCACTTGGGGAAAAACCCGAATGTCCTGTTACTCGGTTATACATTTTGATCCGTGTATATTGAGTGAAAATGAAATTAAACTTTATTGTTCGCGTATCAATGCCCGTTTGTTAACGTAGTGGGCAGTACTGTAACTATGGTTTGTTGGAAGCTCTTAAGTTTTAAGATACTTTTTGGGAAGTGTCTTAAAACTTAACACCCTATATAAACACGTCTATTAATAACTCTCTTCATACGCTTCAGTAATTTTGCTGGAGCAGTCAACACCTGATGACCGGTTGCTTGTGTGGCTTCCAAAACGTTGTGATTTAATTTGTTTTCATTTTAATTTTTCACTTATGTGACTTTACTGAAAAAAGAGTGTGGATCCTTGCAGTCACGAAAACTTCAAATCTAAAATTTCCATATTGTTTAACGTTTTGGAACTGTTATAGTCTTAGAGGGGGGGTGGGCAGACAAAGGTTGTATGGAGTGAAGCGTTAATGTCGCTTGGCTTGGTCCAGCTATTTATGTGTTTCACCTGGCACACACGTTCATGTCTCCCTTGTCGACCACATCCAGGCTGAGACCCGTGCCGAGTTTGCCGAGCGTTCGGTAGCCAAGCTGGAGAAGAGCATTGACGACCTGGAAGGTAAGAGTTCCATTCCTCACACGAAACGGGTTTTGTCGGAGGTTACCAGGAAAAGAGTTCATTCAAGTGTTAACCAAGCAGCCAAAACTGAAAATAGTTGGTGTTGCTGTAATGCGATAAAATTGTACACCCGGCGAAATCACCGATCAGAGATTTGCTCATACATGGAAGAAAGTAGGTGTGGCCTTGGCCGAAGGCACGTGTCTTTGCCCATTTATGGTATTTTGGATCGTTAATCGAGTTTAATTGCATCGATTCCGCTCAGTCAAGCTATAATAAACACACGTAAAAAAAATACCGGGTTAATCGCTGTCGACTCATTGCCAATCGATCCAGCGATCGAGTAATGATATAACACGCCCCCTTCATTTGGTTGGCTAAGATCAGCAAGATCGGTGATTACGTCGCAGTCCGTTTTTATTGTTTCACAGCGTCCCTGCTTCCGTGTAACTTTGCCCGCAGCTGATACGTCCTGAGGGGACATCTCATCAGTTTTGCCACCGTGTACAACACGTGGCCTCTGGTGCTTAAATATAGCACCGTGTCTCTTCACGCTTACCCGTTGCCACTCAGTTTGATTGTGTGCCAAAGTCTCCTCTCCTTGGTTGAGAGTTTTTGCAAGGTTAATGCCCTCACGCAGGGGTGAAAGTAAAGTAGTAATGTGTGTGCAGTCTGTTGGACGAGAAGACCTCGGGAAAATAGTTTGGTTCCGGTTTCCGAAATGCGTTTTAGTGGAATAGTACACGAGGCACTGGGCCCCGCGCACTTGTGTTGGCCGCATGGCATAGTGCGAACAACCGAGAATGCATAGCACGATGAGCTGAGGGAGGTACATGTGTGAGCTACAGCGTGTGAGTTTCACTGGGTGATTGAACATCCCCAAGGGGCTGTGATATTTGAGGAGAGTTGTAGCAACACTGCTTTTTACTTTGTTCCGTAGTTGGAAACATAATAATTTCAGTTCCCACGAGGCATTTTATACATTTCCTCTGTAGTCACACAGGTCCCACACCCACAATTTTGTTATCAAATTAAAGCTACACATGTCCTCTAGAACAACGATGTTTAAAAGTTTTAACAGTTTTTATAGTTTTAACCAAAACACTAACAAAAGTTTAAAAATGGTACCCTTGTGTTTTTTTTTGTAATTTATATCATCGAGACGGACATGGAAAAAATAATCAGGGTACAAAGGATTTCCGCAAATGGGTACACGTGAGTGGATCTTAGAGGACAGCTTCGTTGTAATCTAAGGTGGGAATTATAAGCAGAGGGAAGTCGATGCCTGCTCGGTTTATTAGTACATTGAAGCCAACATTTGCTAGTGCTCATGCCACATCCAGCAGCTTACCCTCTCCTGCCTTGCGCAGACTTGGTGAGATCAGGACCCCTTCAGGTATCACCCGCCACAGTTCTTGTCCACAGCAGACAATTGCACTCAGATGGGTTACTGAGTTGCCAAAATAACAGCAGACAATAAAAAAAAACCTCTTAAATGTTCAATGAAGCTAATCCGGTCTGGATGGGTGAGCGAGAGAGGACGGGGGGGGCTCGCAGTTGGAAGAATGCGAGTTGGGGGTTAACTCGGCCCGTCCACCCTTCTGGTTTCGATAAAATGAATGCCACTTTGTGGGGGAAGTAAAGTGGTTGTCTCATGGATATAACCACCCCCGATAATGGAATTTGGAATCTTCAACATTGGCTCAGTCTGGAAAATCACTGATAATTTTTGAGTGAAACTAAAGTCACTCAACAAAGATTGAAAATAGCAGGAGAGAAATGAGGCACCCTGAACAGCTGATGTTACCATTTTGGATATGTATGATTAATTATAGTTCGAAAGAACCATTGAGAAAGATGTTTGCAAACCTCATATTTCAGTTTTAAGCTGGTGCTAATGTTCAAGGCAGAGTCGTTTTGAAGTGAGGATTATTGCACTATTCCAGTTGACCATGCGGGAGGGGTTAATGCTAATATTTCGTCTAAGAAGTTGAAGGTTGTGCGCGAGGTGTTGTTTTCATCAGCGTGGCACTTAAAATGTATGGTGGTGATATAAAGCGTAAGGGAAAACAGGTGCCCAGTGGCTTGATGCTCGCTCATCAGAGAGCTCATGGAAAAATGTTTTTGTCAACGCGGCCTCGGCTCCCAGTAGTAACCTTTCGTAAATCTGCACCCACTTAGCGAACGTACGTGGTGGGGGGAAGGAGGCATGCCTGTGTGTGTGTGCCTTGCCCTTGTGGTGCAGTAGCAAGGATCAAGCATAGGGATTGTTCTGTGGAGGCAGCTCAAAGAAACCTACGTTATCTTTTTCACCCCCAACATAAATTTCAGCGTGACACCCAAACTGCCTTGGTCAAATCGTCAAATAGTTCTGTCAAGTTGTCTGAGCTTTCATAATTACAAAGTTCTTAATCTCCTAATGTTATGCCGATAGCACGTTCAAACATGATTGGAGAGGAAATCAAACCTTGCAACTATTTTAACAAACTTTGAAGTTGTTGAAAGTGTTGTAACCCTTGTGAGCCAACTATAACAGAGTTTTTGTAGCTCGTGATAATGCAGGAGAAATTCAGGCTTGGTGCCTCGCTCTCGCGACCAGCCCACTACCAGGTCTGCCATGTGAGAATACCATTTGACAAGAGCCGCATTTTTTCTGGCAGGAAGCACTGGCTTGAAGTGGGTGATGCGTTTGTTGTTGAAGGTCCTTGGGGTCGGGCTTACGCACCCAACCCACACGCCCCCCTTGTTACAATGGCCCCGTGTCCCTAACCACAATCCCGGCCACTGTTTTGCACGCCCAGTTTTTTAACAACGACTCTAATGCCAAGTGTTTGGCAGTCCTCATCACAAGCTTGTCTAGTTGCTACAACAATTTTAGCAATAGGTCAATTTAGAATGCTTTTCTGGGGGGAACAGTGGTTCCTTTCAGTAGTGGTAAAATATTTGTCCATTGCTGGCCAAAAAAGTTGTGCCACATCAGCAGTTTTTGGACTGGTATTTATCAATATACTTTTAGGAAGAAAAACAATTTGGGCTACGGGTGAAGATTTGTCACCTTTTAAGAAAACACATGCGCTAGCTTTTTGCGCAAAAGTAATTTTATTTTCAGCTTCGAACATTTGTGAGTTAACATTTCCAACCGTACTTCACTTACGCTTGCTCTCATTGGTTGCTTTCATGATTACCTCTCAATCTAAACTTTATTGTGGGTAAATCTCAAATCCAGATATCTCCGCATTACGAATTTTAATTGTACTACAACTTGCATTCGTGTGTGTGTGTGCGTCTACTCCAGTGTTCTTCGCTAATTTTCAGAGGGAGGGGGGAACTTTTGCCGATAAGACATCAGTGTGAGGGCCGCCACACATTGGAAACAATTGGGGGTTTGCCAGCAGCACGATAGTGATAATGGGGGGGAGTGTTTTCACTCCGTGTGTCTTGTCGGGGGGCCGAACGTCAGGGGCCGCACTATAGGCCACCAGGGGCTCGCCAGTGTCCCGCGGGCCTTGCAATGAAGAACACTCATCTACACCAACTTTGTGTTTGATTTCAGGGGAGCGGGGGAGCTTCCCTCCCTCATCCCCTCACTTATCCCCCTCATGCTGTTTCTCCCTAATTGATCATCTGCTGTTTTTCCTATGTTTAATTAATTTTCTGCATCTCTTGTTATGTTGTTCCTTCCATGCCCTGCTTTGTATGTCTGGTCTTCCCCCGTAGACGAGGTCTATGCTCAGAAACTGAAATACAAGTCTGTGAGTGAGGAGCTGGATCTTGCCCTCAATGACATGACCTCGATGTAAATACTCCTTTCCTGCTCTGCCCTTCTTTGTTGTGCTGCTGCTGCCTGCTAACTTGGCTTCCTCCCTTCCAGTTTTGTTTAAATCTGGCACACTTGTCTCGTCGCTTGAGATTCCGCGCATCGCTATCTTCACGACAGCTAGAGCCCCGCAGAATCGTCACGTCAAGGCCAATCTGCAAGCGATAGATAAGTAGCTTAGTTAAAATTCTGCTTACACGGTGAGAAGTCCGTTCAGAAATGGGAGCCCCCTTGTTGTTGGTCACGGATTTTTTGTTATATTTACGATGGAAAAATAGTTTTGAAGTGTGTGAACCGTTTTACCCACACGTCAAATTATGTTTTCCTTCTTAATATGCTCCTCATAAACCTCTAACCTTAAAAAATTTTTAGAGGCACCACTTGCAAATACAAATAAATGTCCTCGCATTCAGAAGAAGAAAAATGTATAATCCAAACCGTCTATGCCCATAATTTAATTAAAATGCGGTGCTGACAAGAAGCCGTAATTTTCGATGGTTGTCACCAGCTGCTTTATGGTGTCGTTAATATTCATTGCAAACTGCATTGGTGGAGTGGGATTTTATTAAATGTTTTGCTTTGCTTATTACTACAAAGATTGGCAACTTTTCAGTTTAATTGCTTTGCCGCTTAATTTATGGCCTTGTGGTTGCAGCAGGCACATGCCTAGCACAGAGTCTTTAAAACTCAATAATTCTTCATCTGCGCTCCATTTCTTTTTTATTGCCATTTAAAGATAGATATATAGACGGTGCTTTGATGAGATTCCCCCAGCCCCCCGCTGGTGCCTATCGAACACATTAAATCAGTCAGGTCATTGTGAGCACTGCTGACCCTAACAAACCCTCTGGGGCATTCAATCAATTACGGATGGCGGCGACTTTTTTAACTTGCTGTTGATTTTATTAACCGTGTAATGTGGATGCCCGCGCTCTTTTAACAGATGTGGTGTGGTTTTTGCTTCTAACAAGCGTTTTTTTTAACGGAATCCTCTTTGTAGCAAACGAATTGATCAGCTTACGCAATTCTGAGTAGCCATAGTAACAACGTGAAATGTGTTTTATAACTGCAGCGTTCGGTTGCTCATGCTGTTGTTGCAGGTTCACATCGTTAAGATTATGGGATTAGATCCTTACGGGGGTGGGGATTTGGGGTTAACTCTAATTGTTTCCCTCTTTGAGTCAACAAATTAATACTGCTTTGTCGGAAATCAAACGTTTTTTTTTTTAAAGGAGAGTGCAATTTTCACCACTTGCTCAGGGCTCGTGCGCTATTTATATTTCACTTTTCCATCACTGTTCTTTTTATTATTACGACCGTTGCTTGTGCGTATCCGCTTTTAACGTTGCCTTCTGTCTGCGTTACATGTCTTGTGTTTGTCGCGTTGTAGTTAAATCTTCAAGATGGTCTCTCTCCATTGGGGGATCCTGGATGTTGCTGCTTTCGCTGGATTCGGGCCCCTTCCTGCCCTCCTCCCCCCACCTCTGGCCTTCCTTCCTCATGTCTTCCTGCCAGTCTCTCGTTTTTCCATTGCACATACACACACACACGTGTCATCGGCCCCTGCCGAACCCGACGCAAAATCGGTGGATCCTGCACAATGGCAAATACTCGGTAAATGGGAGTGGTGCCCGCTGGTGGTTGCTCCGGATTTGTGGCACCTTTTTGCAGAGTTTGGCGGTCGATTTGAGGATTTTTCAAAACCATGTCGCTATCGTGCACACATTTGACCCTTGTTGGAACCAGGCAACTTGCCACTCTTTTGCCATCATTGTCCCCTTTCCTCCTCCTGTCTTGCGTTGCACTTTCCATCCTGCAATGTTCTTCTAATAAAAACTCCAGCTTCATCTGCGATTCTGTGTGCTCTTTCTTTGGTTGTTTTCTATGGGCAGTGAGAACTCTTTCCCTTCTGGCTTTCTGCTTATTTTAATTTTGGACACTGCCACTTACACACTACGCCCAAGGTAACAATTGATGCGCGATGGAACATGAAAATGATGAGTGACCTTGAACCTGTGCGGGTTTTTTTTGTGATCCCTGTGCGCAAGGTTTTAATCCACGCTCTGAAGAATTATTTGTCCTGCGCTTTAAACTTCTTCTTCGCAGTGCATTTTCTCTGCAAATTATTTGTCCAGGTGTTTTAAAAATATATATATATTTTGAAATTTGCAAACAGTGCTGGTCTGTCGAGTGCATTTTGTACAGATTTATATGGATTCCCTCGACTCAATTTTTTTATACGTCATCTACGAATACACAATCAGACTTTATAACGTCTGCACAAAAGTTACTCTGTTTTACCTGCTCATCCTTTTCAAACTCTTTTTCCCCAAACATTCAACCACTCCTACGTATGCCCACGGGCCTTTTTTCCTTCCCCTTTCAATGCAAATTTTTTTTTGGGAACCGCATGTGCGTTTTTTGCACTGCAACGTGTGCGGCGGTTGCGTTGTGGCGATGTGGAAAGATTGGCACCACAGGGTTATGCCGTCCACAGTGCGAGTACCGGAAACCCCCTCCCCAAGGTGTGCGGCAGACCCTTGCTCTCCCGCACACACGCTGGCTTGTACGTTTACATTGCGAGCGTTGCTTGTGGGCTACACCTATCCTGCACCACGCCATCCATCCGTCACCGCCACCCCCACGGACTTGTGACGTGTGTCCACAGCCAGCGGGGGGAGAGCTGCTGGCTGCTGGTTCAGAGCTGGTGCTGGGCTGGGCCCAGAGTGCCTATGCGAAAAAAGTCACCAGGTCATGCTAAACTAACCCGAACACAATACTAATAATAATTGCTGTCGTTGTGGAGAACTTAAGTAACAAAATAAGTTTATGTGTAACCAAACCCTGGTTGGTAATTCGAGCCGACTTTCAGGCTTCACGCTGAGCTGAATCAGTCCCCATGTCATGGGGTTCAATGAAGAAGTAAGGACTCGTTGCGTCGCTCTCTTGGTTCCACTTCCCCAGCAGTTTTGGCAAAAAAAGTTATATCGTAGAGGCAGGCACAGCAAGTAGGTGGCTGATCGACTAGCTGTGGAGAGATTTGCATTTGTCTGCTTTGAGGCCTGAGGTAAACTTCCTCCTTAGCCTCCCTCTCAGGGCAGCCCTGGCCGCACTTCTGAGAAAGTAAACAAACTTTTTATTTTATTTTACCCAGGTCATACCCCCTTAGAGCTGTGTGGCTCTTTTTCAGAAACAATCTGGCCATGACAAATGATAACTCAATCAAGTGGCTTATGTGAACATGTATAGCAGCCAAATACTCTTAACGTGTGATGTTGATTTAGTGGGGGGGAAAACTGGAGGACCTGGAGAAAAATCTACTCGACCACGGGGAGAACATACAAACTCCAAATATACAGGCGTCAGGATCACGATAAAACCCACAACTTCCTGTATGCCATGCGAGGTAGTTAATCTCCCCACCCTGGTGAAAAGTTCGAAGCCCTGTAGACTTCTGGGCAAATCATCAAAACGCTTTTATTATTTTTGATGCTCGTTAAGTGGAAACGCTTTCACAACAGGGCATTATTATGCCTACTCGAGCCATGTACTTTTCCTAGGTGACGCATGAAACAGGTGTTACGATGTTCAAATGCCAAATAGATACCTATTGCAAGGTATCAGTCAAGTCTGCATTAACCACACATACTTGTGGCAAAACATGCTCTGATAAAATATGCATTGACCATCTTAACATAGTTTTTTTATATTTATATGGGGACACAAAGGTCCCCATATATGTAACCATTTTAATGCCGTTATACATTTTCCCTTAGACCAGTATCCAGGGCATGCAAGCAAATTAAACTGGCACCAGGGCAATATCGACAGCCACCTAAGCTGCTCCCCACCCCATGCATGGGTCCAAAAGGCATTGACATCACCGTTTCTGCTGCAAGTTGGATTTTCAACAAGACACAAGGTATTCTTGGTTCTTTCGGTAAAGTCACGTAGAAGGGAAACAATAAAATAATAAAAAATATAAAACAATATATTTTTTATTGTTTCCCTTCTACGTGACTTTACCGAAAGAACCAAGAATATGAATCCCTGCAGTCACAAAAGCTTTAGATAAACGAGACACAAGGTCTTTGTGTGTTATTTAATCGTTTTATGAACTGGTTGTATAATTATCCAACTGCAGGAACTCCCCACCTAAGTCCCCAATGCAATGTTTACATTCGGCTTGTGATACATTGCCGCGTTTTATCCTCGTTTATTGCTGGCGTTTGAGCGGAGCGTGCTCTTTGCGCATCGATTATCTCGATGTGCACCTAGCCTGACGCGAGTGCCATGGTGATTGCGCCTGAGCAATTGAATATTGAACCACAAGGCAAAACAAAAGTTTGAATGTGCCGTGGGTTAGGGGCGCCACGACGTTGGCGAGATGTTAACTACCTCGTCTGGTATGCAGGAGGTTGTGGGTTCGATCCCGACCCTGACGCCTGCTGCTGTATATTTGGAGTTTGCGTGTCTCTCATCATCATCGCGGTGGCTAGGAGATGTTAACTACCTCGCCTGGTATACAGGAGGTTGTGGGTTCGATCCTGACCCTGACACCTGCTGTATATTTGGAGTTCTCGTGGTCGCGTGGATTTTTCTCTGGGTCCTCTGGTTTCTCCTTCCACATTTAGAAATGTGCGTTTAGAGTATATGGCTGCGTTAAATTTCCACAAGCCACTTCATTGAGCTATCTTTCGTTGCTGGGTCGTTTCTGAAAAAGAGCAATATAGCTCAGTGGGCCCTAACTGGTAAAATAAAAAATAGTTCAGTTTATTTTGGTCGGAATTGTTTTTACTGTATTTCCCCATGCTGGTTGAGTTATCACTTGGCCACTGCTGTTAGCTGCGGCTGGGAATCAAACGTGGGTTGCCAGGTTCATAGTTCAGTGCAGTACAATCACTACCACTGCTACACTACCAATCATAGATATATTTAATTTAATGTCCTTTCTATCTCTGAAGATTTAATGTACTCTGCTGCCATTGTTTGTGTGATTCATGCACATTGCCACAATGATCATTTGATGAGACCTACTCACACCGGTTCCCATCGATAATGAAACCAGAAAATTGTTGCGATTTAACCCGCGTCCATTCTTTTTCTATTGTGCGGACTGTAGCAGCCCATTAGGCTGCGCGGGTCTTGTGTGAACCCATAAGACCGCATGTGGAAATCACTTTGTTTTTGTTTAACTTCTGTACCGTACGTAGCTAACCGTGCTAGTGTGCTTTTATGCACATGATGTACGTGTTTCGTAAGCATAAGAAGCTATTTAGGATAATCTGCGTCTCGTTACACCTTGTCTTCCACCGCATCGTGTGCTTACGGCCCTGAGCCAATGTTAATTCAACGTTCAGATGGTGGCGGCGGTAAGTTTACCCACAGAACAACCACGGTTTTATTTTGGTCCGCAAATTACAACTTTGTTTCTCGACCCCCCCTCGCCGGAAGGATGATGGTCTGAGCCAACGGACCCTTTCACAACCAGTGTTTGAACTTTAACCTTCCAGTTGCTAGCCGCTAGCTCTTCCACCAAGCCACTTGGAGTCTCCACGTTGGTAACTCGGGGCCCCCACTTCTCATTGATAAGCGAGGCGGTGGCTTGGTATCGCCCGTAGCAATAACACACTTGGGACGTTTTGCTTGCTGTTGTGGATACCTATTAATTTTTTTAACACGTAGGCTTTCGCCTATTATGGATACCTATTAATTATTGTAATCTACACTTGGTTACAATCTCGCGTCTGCTCTTTACAGTTCTTGCCCTGTATTTCAAGGGGGAAATGGACTCTCACTCTCTTTGACTTGCTTCTAACCCTTATCTGCGTTGCTTTTCTGCCTTCCCAAGAATGCTACCACAAGGAGAAGGAGAGTAACCGCGTGCTAACGCGCGAGCTCAGAGTCTTGCTGAATGAATTCAGCGACTAAGTCGGTCTGGTACCTGCCCTCCCTTCCTCTCTATCCTTCATTGCTTAGTCCATGGGCTCAGACCAAATATCTCGACCCTCACGCCTGCTGCATATTTGTGCATGTCTATCTCTCAGTGGTCGTGGATTTTTCTCCCGGGTCCTCCGGTTTTTCCCCACACATTTATAGGATCAAAATGGGTTTACAGTATTTGACTGTTATACATTTCCACGTGGTAAGCCACTTTGTTGAGCTATTATTTGTGGCCAGGTCACTTCTGAAAAAGAGCTACGTAGTTAATGGGCCTTACCTGGTAAAATAAAAAATAGTTTACTTTACCTTGTTGGTACCACCTGATGTGGCAAACCTGAGTTGTACCGACATCTTCATATTGGCAATTTAATTAATACGTTATCACATTCCACTTTTATGCGCCAAATAGAGAAACCTGTATCCCTAAAATGTAATACAGAACTGCACTGGCCCATGGTCTAACAGCTGCTGCGATACATTCTCGTGCGACGCACTGCTGTGCGCATACGAGCACACGTGACACAAAAATGTGTGTCGCGCACACAACACAAACTTCCCCTGCACCAGCGTCTCTTTGTTCCGATGTTCCCCTTGAGTCGCGTCATGTCTCCGTTGATTCTCTGGGACTTGACATCAGGTGGAGGGGGGTGGTCTCCTACCCTCTCTTAGCACCTCCCCCTGGAGTGAAGTCCAATGTTGACTTGGAAGTGTTTAATCAACGTTGATAATGTCGAACCAATGCCTTGGCGTTATTAATATACGTGTGGACTTCTTTCACCACCGTACGTAGCCAACCGTGCGAATCGGAGGTGCCGATTGATGTCCTTTTTTTGTTGCATTTTTAGAGACTGGCCTCCTATTTAGGTACAACTTTTGTTTTGCTGCAATAGGCACAATGCACAACACAGATTGGTTTGCGTGAGAACGCTCCAACTTTAGTTACGCTTCCATTTTTTTTTTTCCTGCGGCAGCCATCGGCGTGTGTGTTTCTCTCTGGCTGCGGAGCTGCGTCCTCTGCCCCCCCTGGGTTTTTTGCCGCGGAAATTTAAAACGACGACTCCGGAATTTATCACCGTGACTGGGTGGGGGGGCACACGCTGTCAAGGCCCAGAGTCGTCACGTTGTTGGTTCCACAACCGAACAAGCAGCAGCGTGCCCGGTTGCGCGCCCAGTTCATGTTTTCTCCCTCGCCTGGTATGCAGGAGGTCGTGGGTTCGATCCCAACCCTGACGCCTATATATTTGGAATTTGGTCACGTTGATTTTTCTCTGGGTTCTCTGGTTTTCCTCTCCGCATTTAGAAACGCACATTAAGAGTATTTGGCTGCTATAAATGTCCACGTGAGAAGCCACTTCGTTGAGCTCTCCTTTGTGGCCAGGTCACTTATGAAAATAGATATACAACTCAGTGGGCCTTACCTAGTTAAAAAAAATATACTGTATATTTTAAGTGCACGGTTGCTGCTGGATAGCTGTGAAAAAAGATATTTATACTTCATCAGATTCTTTCAGTATAAATAAATATTCCGATTCTGTATTTGTGTAAACGTCACGGGGGGGGGGGGGGTGTTATAATTGTGGTTCAACCTGAGCGTCACGCCGCTCACTTGCCCTGTCGCCTCTCCCCTCCCCTTCCGCCCCCCGCTTCCCACTCGGTAATTTTTCCGTGCGCAGATAAACTGGGTCACGCCAAGGACGAGAACCTGAAGCTGAACCAAGCCCTGGAACAGACCCTGCAAGAGTTGCACAACTTGTAAGGGGCGGCGTCATACCCTTCCGCTCAGCCGCCCGCACGGTCCTCTTCCCGTCAAGGAACTCTCTCCACACTTGCACTGCCTCCAGCCACCCTCCCCTCCTCCTACCCCCTCCACCCTCCCCACTACTCCTCCCATCAGTGCATCTAAACCCCACACCATCGACATCGCTGTCGCACGACTCTGCACAAACCCAGCACCTCTCTAAGCCTCTATCTCTTTCTTCAACTTTGTAATTGCTCCTTCCTGCAGAACAATTAAGGCACCTGCAGTGTTGTACAAGCACAAACCTAAAATATTTTGGCTACCTGTCTTTGTTAACACTGCCTTATAACATTACTACGATTGTGACTCTTATCATGTCTGCTGTAAGACTGTGTTAATGGACGTTGTTTTAAGTTTGTCCCCCCCGCCCCTCTGCCTGTGTCAATTCCTGTCGCCACGTTGACGTTGTGGGGGGGGGGGGGGAGGGAGTCTGCGTTGTTGGCTTTGCTGGGAAGTTGCTGGCACTCTGTTTGGTGGCGCCGGTGGTGGTGGCGCACAACCACCACCGGCACTCCCACACGTCTGCTACAGATGGCAGCGTGTGGTTTAGCACATTTTTTTTTATTCGTGGTTAACATTTTGTCGTTGCTAGCATTGTGCGTTAGTGACCCAAGCTGAATGACGGATGTCACTGCTGCTGCTGCTGTTGTCTCCCCCTGTTGGAATTGGCCGATGGAGAAGCGACCGAACCTTGGAGACGATTAGGGGAATGAAGGCAGAGGTGGTAAATTGTTTGAGGGCCCCCACCCAAAGGGGTTTGTCCCCTCGCTCATCTCAACGCCTTTCACCGCTGGCTCAGAATTGTCCTGTTTTTATTCTCACTCTCACTTTGGCCATAATTGGAGATTGATTTATTTTTTTAATTCGTCACACCTTGTTCGCGATCGCCACAACTCCCCTCCCTTGTAGTCAGCCTAAATAATGGCTAACCGTTAATTCTCCCTTTTTTTTAAAGGTGAAAACCCATTCAGTTATCGTTTCAGATAGACAATTCAGGCGGGAGTTTGGTGATGTGAGCGCAGCAGTGCCGTCGAGTCCCGTCTGTTTAGAGTTTTGAGTTCGTGAATGTGAATTAAGCCTCGTGTGTGGTGTTCCTAAAAGTTTTTTTTAACCTCGTTGCTTATACTCTGGGGGGGGGGTGGTGTGAAAGGAGCGCACCCTTCCATAACTTCCTTACTATATATGAGATGTCCCCCCTCCTTGCTTCTTGAAGACCTAAGGTGCACAGCAATTTCACTGCAATCTACGTGAGCCTGGCGTGAAGGTGATGGATTGATCGCATCGCAAAATTGCCACGCTTTTTGCATCGTCCGTTGCCCCATGCAATCGGAGGTTGCCACGCCCGTTCCCCACCCTGTGGACGAGAGGCAAAATCCAATATTTTTTTGTCAATCGGGGCCGTGACCACAATCCAACATTGGCCTGTTCGGTGAGCGAATTAGTCGCGCGTTTGTGTGGTGGAGCGTGGTGTGGAGTAAATATCGCCATTGGGGAGACAAAGGGGGCCGGGCGTGGTGTTGGGCACCACACCCCTCGTGTGCTGTGCCAGCCTTCATCGGTATTCAATAACAGCACTTGTCCCAACAGTCTGTTAAGGCTACACGGGGTATCTGTGTCTTTGTAGTAGTTAGCGCACTGCTCTTGATCAAGTAAGCGAACCCGTGTGTGATCACTCGGCCACAAGCAAACATCGGTGGCGAATATCTGAGCCAGCACTGGTCCTCCCCTAAGTGGACCCAACCATAAATGAGTAGCTAATGAAGCATGTAAACATCAGCACTGGGGAGACAAAGGTGGCCGAGACAGCTGGTGGGCAACGTTACTCCTTCGTGGGCAATATCTGCCTTAATAGCTGCCTCGCTTAATAGTATCTTCCACGCAGTTTGTCCCACTCGTATGGGGTCCGCTGTCCTTGCCAACCTTCTCCACACTGCCCTGTCCTGTGCCATCTCTTCCCGCTTCTCGGGCAACCGTGTCCGACCGCACCATATCGCCCCACCTCTTCTGCCTTCCTCCTGATCTTTCCTTCCACTTGCATCACTTGCACCTTCTGACCCACATACTTTTCCTGCTCTCCACATGACTGAACCACACCAGCCTTTCTCATTCTGTGATTTCTACCACCTTGAATCTTCCTCTCACTTCATTTCTCACCCTGTCCTTGTTAAACCCAACATCTACCGCAACAGCCTCATCTCTGTGACTGACATGGTATGTATATGGCTAAATGGGGAGGGAATCTTTTGAGTGTGGGTTGTGGGGAGTGGTCGTGTCGTGGTAAGCGCACTGGGCTACGAACCCGGCGACCCGAGTTAAGATTCCCGCTCATGGCCAACACCAGCAACGATAATTATCTGACGCTGTCCCGAGCCTCCCCTAGGTCGACTCGGCGTCAATAGAGTACCTGGTGTGGTTTGTAAACATCACCACGAGGGAGACAATAGTGGCTGGGCGTGGTGTTGGCCACCCACCCCTCGTGTGCCGTGCCGCCCTTAATCGGTGCTGCTCGCGAACAGCACTAGCCCCAACAGTCTGTTCAGGCTACACGGGGTATCTTTGCATTTGTTTTGTTATAAGTAGGTGTGTGTGTCTGGCAGTATTGCCTTTGATTACATTGCACGCGGTTGCATAGTGTTTCACCACGAATCTATTGGGTTGCAGTGCAATCGGATTGCATTGAAATTGGGCCGTGCATCCCGGGACGTAAGTGGTGCTACCTGTAAAGATCATGGTTGCAGTATATTATATTTTGTATTTTAATCTCCAAATTAAACTACCCACTTAGAAATGTACTCCCTGGTATCTAGTTAAGACAGTTTATATGCAACAATTATCAACTCTTAAATTCGTTTTCCAAGATTGTTTTAGGCGTTGAACACGAGAACAATTTCTCTCTCCGTGAGATTTGTGCGATTTTTGCTTTTGCTCCGCAAGAAAGCCCTCCCCAAACCATTCCATGCCAGAACCACCAAAAGGCCCTGCGTAATTTGCTCCCGTTTAAAATTCAGAACTGTAATATCTTTGCCTAAACATTCCAAGTCATTGACAAGTGGCGTCTCTGTTTGCGATTGTTAATAAAGGCGTGACTTGCTGGTGCGCAGTTTTTTTCCCCCCCATTCACACTTTTGTTTTTGTCTCGCCTTGTTCACAAGTGATGGTAAACAAATTCTAACGTTCTATAGATGGTGGTGGTGAAGGTGATAATCACGTGGAAAAATAACCTCGTCGTCACACAGACGAGTGAGCAGGCAGGGAATAAATGAGGAATATTAAATTGATGCAAATTGCGATTTATAGACCGCCAAAGGCGCACAATTGCAACCAGTCGAATCATTCCTTACATCGTGCGGGTCCAGCGTGTGTGTGATCTTCATTTTTTGTTGGGGGAAATTCCACATTTCCGTGACGGGAGCATGAAGTTTAATTCCGTGTGCGCGACCTCCGTTGATATCAAGTGGTGTGTGTGTGTGCCTGCACCCCACTCTCCGTTTTTGGTTTATAATCGAGCGTGGAGACAGTGAGCAGTCAACCCCCCCTCACCCAGCAGTCGGGAATCGAACTCAGCGCCAACACAGCAGGGTCGGACAGACTCATATCGTGTAAACTTTTAATTTGGAAACCCAAGTCATCGGTCAAATTATTCGTTTCTAGTTCAGCAATAATCCCTTGAAACAAAATATATAGGTGTGGTTTTGTTTTAAGTGAAGTCTGTTGATGAAGAGCAACAATTGTGGTTCTTGCAAAATTCAGTTCAAATGTTTTGGTGCATGTTAAGTTTAAATGTACTGCTTTTGTGCCGACTTAACCGCCCGCCCCCGTAATAATAATGTGTGTACATAATCTTACAGAACACCGTGAGGAAACCTAAACCAACGTGCAGGGACGTTT
Organism: Petromyzon marinus; assembly: GCF_048934315.1. Classification (NCBI taxonomy): domain Eukaryota; kingdom Metazoa; phylum Chordata; class Hyperoartia; order Petromyzontiformes; family Petromyzontidae; genus Petromyzon; species Petromyzon marinus. The sequence continues at coordinate 10,691,975 of NC_133723.1, forward strand.
ATGGCTAAATAATTCGACTGAAATAATGTAATTCCAGAGGCCCCGTGTAGGCACGCCCGAATGAAGTTTATGCATATGGAAAATCCAGTTGAGGTTCATTAGAAATGTCTGTTATTGTCCTGTAGCGAACGTGAAATACCCGTACTTCGTCGGAGCTGATGCGGTTTTTATCAAATTGTTGATGTGCCATTTAAGAAAAAAAATGTTACTCTTCGTTCTTAAAGTCATACTTTTATTCATTCTTAGTACACATTAACTCAATACATTACACAAGTGTCTGCAGTCCGTAAAATAAACCATTTTGAATAAAAAAAAATTCACTCGTATGCGTTTCTTATTTATTATAAGACCACACCACTGGAGACGCCACCAAGTTGAAAGCTCATCGGGTGAGAAATGTTGACTCGTTAGAGCGACGGTGGTGATGACAAACGAAACTATTTACCCTTTTGACATTACCAGGCAAGGCTCACAGAGCTACATAGTTCGTTTTGCAGAATCGACCTGGCAATCACAAATAATACAACAAAAAAGTGGCTTATCGCACCTACGATAAGCACGTTTGGCCATGTACGGTGCGAAATAAGTTAAACATGCATTATGTGGACATGGCAGCCAAACGCATGGCGTTTATAATTCTGGAGAGGGAAAACCCGAACGACTGAGAAAAATCCACGCGACCACACAGATGCCAACTCCAAATATATATATACTTTCAGTAAAGTCACGTAGATGAAAAATAATAAAATGAAAATAACTCGAATCACGACGTTTCGGGCGTAACACAAACGTCCGTCATCAGGTGGACGGACGTTTGTGTTGCGCCTGAAACGTGATTTAAATGAGTTATTTTCATTTTATTATTTTTCACCTACGTGACTTTACCGAAAGAACCAAAGAGGATGGATCCTTGCGGTCACGAAAACTTTAAATCCAAATATATAATTTGGGGTTGGGATTGAACCCACGACCTTCTGTACACAAGGGCACCTATGAAGGCCAGGCATAGCACACCCAATGGTTCAATGTGTCGCGGGCCTCCTCACACTGCTGATGACTTTATCGGCGAAAGTGCCGTCGTCCTCTTCTGAGAAGTTCGTGAGAAGAACCACTGCGTCAAAGGAGTGAACGCACTGAACAGGGGGGTATAGGCGCCCACTGTAAACTGGTCGATTCCAATGGTCTCGTGTGAGATGGATGGGTGGGTTGATTGTTACATCGCAGGACGGAGGGTACGCAGTCGGACCTCGGCATTGGCTTAGGAGACTGATGGAGGGTTACCAAATAATCAATAGCTTTGGAGACGAGTTTGGGAGGAGGTGAGCGGGAGGGTCAAACGCAAACCTCAAACATTTTACTTGAGTGGTCTTTGGGTGCATCTCCCCTCCCCCCGCCATCGTATGGACGAGGTCCGAATCGCATCCCAAGCTGTGTTACTGGAACGTGTGGAAAAATAAAAAAAAATATTTTAAAATACTTTAAAAAAACACGCTTTAATGAAATATACCGTACGAGTAATGGCAGAACTCCACGACTCCAGGAAGTGGGCCCGCAGCTTGCCACAGCGTCAGGGAGCTGCCCCTCCCCCCCCGTGCTCCCATCGCCCCTCCCCCCCCGTGCTCCCATCGCCCCTCCCCCCCGTGCTCCCATCGCCCCTCCCCCCCGTGCTCCCATCGCCCCTCCCCCCCGTGCTCCCATCGCCCCTCCCCCCCGTGCTCCCATCGCCCCTCCCCCCCGTGCTCCCATCGCCCCTCCCCCCCGTGCTCCCTGCCCCTCCCCCCCCGTGCTCCCATCGCCCCTCCCCCCCGTGCTCCCATCGCCCCTCCCCCCCGTGCTCCCATCGCCCCTCCCCCCCGTGCTCCCTTCCCCTCCCCGCCCGTGCTCCCTGCCCCTCCCCCCCGTGCTCCCTTCCCCTCCCCCCCCGTGCTCCTATCGCCCCTCCCCCCCCGTGCTCCTATCGCCCCTCCCTCCCGTGCTCCCATCGCGCCTCCCCCACGTGCTCCCTGCCCCTCCCCCCCGTGCTCCCATCGCCCCTCCACCCCGTGCTCCCATCGCCCCTCCCCCCGTGCTCCCTGCCCCTCCCCCCCGTGGTCCCATCGCCCCTCCCCCCCGTGCTCCCATCGCCCCTCCCCCCGTGCTCCCTGCCCCTCCCCCCCGTGGTCCCATCGCCCCTCCCCCCCGTGCTCCCATCGCCCCCCCCTCCTTCCACATGCCCCGCCCCTCGGCGTGGCTCCCCGAAGCTTGCCAAGACGTAAGGGACCGTGGTGATTTACAGCCAACGGGAGTTGAGCGTGGACAATGAGACCCGTAAAAAAGATTGTTAAAACATGTATATGTATAAATGTTAATGATAGAATATAGTAATTGTCATTAGTATGACATACCTATACCAAGTTTGCAGTCGACACCATATTGGGAAGAAAGTTGGAATTGAGTTACAAGATTTGAGGATACGACAACTGACAGTAAAATAAGAGCGTGAAATAATAATAAGAGCGTGAAATAATAATAATAATAGCGTGAAATAATAATAGCGTGAAATAATAATAATAAGAGCGTGAAATAATAATAATAGCGTGAAATAATAATAGCGTGAAATAATAATAATAAGAGCGTGAAATAATAATAAGAGCGTGAAATAATAATAATAAGAGCGTGAAATAATAATAATAGCGTGAAATAATAATAGCGTGAAATAATAATAATAATAGCGTGAAATAATAAGAGCGTGAAATAATAAGAGCGTGTAATAATAATAGTAATAACAGCGTGTAATAATAACGAGAGTGTAATAATAATAGCGTGTAATAATAACTAGAGCGTATAATAATAATAACAACGTGTAATAATAACAACGAGAGCGTGTAATAATAATAACAACAAGAGCGTGTAATAATAATAGCGTGTAATAATAACTAGAGCGTATAATAATAACAGCGTGTAATAATAACAACGAGAGCGTGTAATAATAATAATAGCGTGTAATAATAATAACTAGAGCGTGTAATAATAATAACAACAAGAGCGTGTAATAATAACGAGAGCGTGTAATAATAATAACTAGAGCGTATAATAATAACAAGAGAGTGTAATAATAAGAGTATGTAATAATAATAACAGCGAATAATAACGAGAGCGTGTAATAATAAGAGCGTGTAATAATAATGTGTGTAATAATAAGAGTGTAATAATAATGAGAGTGTATAATAATGAGTGTAATAATGAGTGTATAATAATAGAGTATTTAATAATAATGAGTGTATAATAATGAGTGTATAATAATGAGAGTGTATACTAATAATAATGAGTGTATAATATTGAAAGTGTATAATAATAGTGTAATAATAATGAGTATCATAATAATGAGAGTGTATAATAATGAGCGTATAATAATGGGAGTGTATAATAATAATGAATGTATAATAATGAGTGTATAATGAGTGTATAATAATGAGTATAATAATGAGAGTGTATAATTAGAGTGTATAATAATAACGAGTTTATAATAATGAGTGTATAATAATAATAGTGTAATAATAATGAGTGTATGAGAGTATTTAATAATAATGAGAGTGTATAATAATACGAGTGTATAATAATGAGAGTGTATAATAATAGTATAATAATAATACGAGTGTATAATAATGAGAGTGTATAATAATAGTGTAATAATAATGAGTGTATAATACTGAGAGTGTATAATAAGAGTGTAATAATAATGAGTGTATAATAATGAGAGTGTATAATAAGAGTGTATAATAATAATGAGTGTATAATAATGAGTGTATAATAATAGTGTAATAATAATGAGTGTATAATACTGAGAGTGTATAATAATAGTGTAATAATAATGAGTGTATAATAATGAGAGTGTATAATAATAGTGTAATAATAATAAGTGTATAATACTGAGAGTGTATAATAATATTGTAATAATAATGAGTGTATAATAATGAGAGTGTATAATAATAGTGTAATAATAATGAGTGTATAATACTGAGAGTGTATAATAATAGTGTAATAATAATGAGTGTATAATAATGAGAGTGTATAATAATAGTGTAATAATAATGAGTGTATAATAATAGTGTAATAATAATAATGAGTGTATAATAATGAGAGTGTATAATAAGAGTGTATAATAATAATGAGTGTATAATAATAAGAGTGTAATAATGAGTGTATAATGAGTGTATAATAATGAGAGTGTATAATAATAGTGTAATAATAATGAGTGTATAATAATGAGAGTGTATAATAAGAGTGTATAATAATAATAATGAGTGTATAATAATGAGAGTGTATAATAATAGTGTAATAATAATGAGTGTATAATAATGAGAGTGTATAATAAGAGTGTAATAATAATAATGAGTGTATAATAATGAGAGTGTATAATAAGAGTATAATAATGAGTGTATAATAATGAGAGTGTATAATAAGAGTGTATAATAATAATGAGTGTATAATAATGAGAGTGTATAATAATAGTGTAATAATAATGAGTGTATAATAATGAGAGTGTATAATAAGAGTGTATAATAATACGAGTGTATAATAATGAGAGTGTATAATAAGAGTGTAATAATAATGAGTGTATAATAATGAGAGTGTATAATAAGAGTGTATAATAATAATGAGTGTATAATAATGAGTGTATAATAATAGTGTAATAATAATGAGTGTATAATAATGAGAGTGTATAATAATAGTGTAATAATAATGAGTGTATAATACTGAGAGTGTATAATAATAGTGTAATAATAATGAGTGTATAATAATGAGAGTGTATAATAATAGTGTAATAATAATGAGTGTATAATACTGAGAGTGTATAATAATAGTGTAATAATAATGAGTGTATAATAATGAGTGTATAATAATAGTGTAATAATAATAATGAGTGTATAATAATGAGAGTGTATAATAAGAGTGTATAATAATAAGAGTGTAATAATGAGTGTATAATGAGTGTATAATAATGAGAGTGTATAATAATAGTGTAATAATAATGAGTGTATAATAATGAGAGTGTATAATAAGAGTGTATAATAATGAGTGTATAATAATGAGAGTGTATAATAATAGTGTAATAATAATGAGTGTATAATAATGAGAGTGTATAATAAGAGTGTAATAATAATAATGAGTGTATAATAATGAGAGTGTATAATAAGAGTGTAATAATAATGAGTGTATAATAATGAGAGTGTATAATAAGAGTGTATAATAATAATGAGTGTATAATAATGAGAGTGTATAATAATAGTGTAATAATAATGAGTGTATAATAATGAGAGTGTATAATAAGAGTGTAATAATAATAATGAGTGTATAATAATGAGAGTGTATAATAAGAGTGTAATAATAATGAGTGTATAATAATGAGAGTGTATAATAAGAGTGTATAATAATAATGAGTGTATAATAATGAGTATAATAATAGTGTAATAATAATGAGTGTATAATAATGAGTATAATAATAGTGTAATAATAATGAGTGTATAATAATGAGAGTGTATAATAAGAGTGTAATAATAATAATGAGTGTATAATAATGAGAGTGTATAATAATAGTGTAATAATAATGAGTGTAATAATAATAATGAGAGGGGTTCGATACCAGAGGAAGTCCCATGAAAGGCTCGCGAGGCTCGACCATCCAACGATCTGAAACCCGATTTAGTTTTTCCCGCAGCCGCTGATTTTCACGGTTGACTGCGTTACGGTGTGAAAGATCAACGTGTACACAAGCGGTGTTTGAGTTCCACCGCGTGAATACAAGTGTGTCGTTAAACCGCCACCACCCGACAGGCAATTGGTAAGGTCTGTCGCGAAAGCAAAACGCGCAGATTCATTACGAGTTCAGCACTAACCGGTGTGCTGGAGAGAAGCCACAACATTTACAATTGGAGTACGACGTTTCGTCAGTAATTACAAGTAGCATCATCAGGTGACAGCCAGTTTTGTGGAGAAATCCTGCTTCGGTCTTAAATATAAACATACATTGAACTCGGCTGTCAGAACTTGTTGTTCAATCTGTTGTTGTCTTTGTACCCTTTATCGATGTATGTATTTATCATTTAACTTACAGAGGGTTTCACCGACTTAACATTCGCCCTCAATGTGCTAATGCTCGTCTGTACTGCACGTGCGGTGTTGTGAGATGCAATGAGCCACGGGTGACGCGACAAAACACATTCTCCTGCGGAGGGGGCTGGGTAGGAACGTTGGGCTGCTCGGTCAGTGGCCAGGGTCACCGGCGGCACCACGTGGTGAGGGCGGGCACAAGCCGGCGTCGTGAAGGGTGGGGACCGAGTGGGGACCTGGGATGGTGGAGAGAAATAAAAAAGCTGTTCCTAAAAAAAAGAGTACAATACCCACGAATTGGCGGCTTATAAAGTAGAGATTGAGAGCAGCTGCCATACTCCAAACGCGTGTTGTTGATTCTCCACGTGGAGGGGGAAATGTCGTGAAGATGGCCGCACGTGGTTGGTGGCCACCCACCCCCTCGTGTGTGCCGTGGCCGCCTTCACCACCCAGCCCCTCCCCACCCTCCCACCCAGCCCCTCCCTCCCCACCCAGCCCCTCCCTCCCCACCCAGCCCCTCCCTCCCCACCCCCCACCCAGCCCCTCCCTCCCCACCCAGCCCCTACCTCCCCACCATGTCCCTCCCTCCCCACCCAGCCCCTCCCCACCCCCCACCCAGCCCCTCCCTCCCCACCCAGCCCCTCCCTCCCCACCCCCCACCCAGCCCCTCCCTCCCCACCCAGCCCCTACCTCCCCACCATGTCCCTCCCTCCCCACCCAGCCCCTCCCCACCCCCCACCCAGCCCCTCCCTCCCCACCCAGCCCCTACCTCCCCACCATGTCCCTCCCTCCCCACCCAGCCCCTCCCCACCCCCCACCCAGCCCCTCCCCACCCTCCCCTCCCCACCCAGCCCCACCCCTCCCATTTTTGGATGCACGACGGACGGACGGACACAATAATCCCCTGTGGGCTGGTGGTGTAACCAGGAGGTTCCTACCAGTAAGACCGACATCATCATCATTCCCCCCAGTGTTACTGCCAGACCAGTTGTACATCACTCACTTTCGACGACGATAAGACGTCACGTGTATATATATTTGTGTGTGTCCTGATGTTAAATGTAGGACTGCCTTCGTTGAATTTAAACTCTAAAGTATTGCGATGCCCTCTTTGGCGGGGAGCGAGTTTGTACTCAAATGGAATTAATGAATCATCAGGAGTTGAGGGGTCGCCACACATTTTGTGTGGCGTCTTCACGTTGCTGAGTGGTGTTGTGGGCCGCACTGAAGGCCGCCCAGCGGCCCGCGAGTGGGTCATGAGGAGTCGATGCATCACCGGACATTCCAGTATCAAAGGGTGACAAATTAAGAATAGATGTTATCGGTTTTTTCTGGCAATAATACAGGCGTTGTGTTTAGATGTTCAAACACCAAATAGAGACCGTTTTGCATCGACTCAAGTCTGCATTTACCACACGGTACTTGTGGTGAAGATGCAAACATGTTAGCTCTGATAATATCATATAGCTGCTCATCCCGAGCCATACATGTTCTGATAGTGGCATTGTCCTTGTACTGCTCGCCTTTTGGCGTTGTGCTCTGGTCTGACACTGGTGGTGAGACTAGGCCTTAGAGAAGGTCGTCTCTGGTCTGACACTGGTGGTGAGACTAGGCCATAGAGAAGGCCGTCTCTGGTCTGACACTGGTGGTGTGATTAGGCCATAGAGAAGGCCGTCTCTGGTCTGACACTGGTGGTGTGACCAGGCCATAGAGAAGGCCGTCTCTGGTCTGACACTGGTGGTGTGACTAGGCCATAGAGAAGGCCGTCTCTGGTCTGACACTGGTGGTGAAACTTGACCATGAAGAAGGTCGTCTCTGGTCTGACACTGGTGGTGTGACTAGACCATAGAGAAGGCCGTCTCTGGTCTGACACTGGTGGTGTGACTAGGCCATAGAGGAAGTCGTCTCTGGTCGAGGCCACTCGGTTTAAAAAACGAAGCCTATTTTATTGTTATCATCAGAGGATGTTTGTTTGAATGTTGGTCACAAGTAGCACGTGTGGTTAATGCAGTACTTTATGCCTTGCACGGAGGTATCTATGTTGCTGTTTGAACATCTTAACACAACTCGTGTTTTATTTCCAGAAAGGGTAAACACCTCGTCTTATTGTTCAAGAACCACTCCGTTAGAAGACGGGGAGTGTGGGGGAGTCTGTATCGGTGCAGTGCGCCCGTCAGTACAAGTTCACAGTAACAACTGCACCGTTTAAGTGACTATTCTGAGACGGTGGTTCTTCACCTCTACTGCAGCCTTGCAACCCCTTTTGATTCTCAATCGTAAATGTTTTTGTTTATAATGTGAATACATGCATCGGGTTTAATGAAGCAAAGTAAGTTGTAACTTCAGTGCCCGGGCTAAGAAGAAGAACAACCATAACCACTGCCCTGAGCCATGCCCCCTCTGCCCACCACCCCAGAGACACCGTGGTGGCGTTCTTGGTGGTGGTGGTGGTGGTGCTGGTGGTGGTGGTGCTGGTGGTGGTGCTGGTGGTGCTGGTGGTGGTGGTGCTGGTGGTGGTGGTGCTGGTGGTGGTGCTGGTGGTGGTGGTGCTGGTGGTGGTGGTGCTGGTGGTGGTGGTGCTGGTGGTGGTGGATTCCCGCAGGATGAGCGAGGCGCAGGAATTCGCGCACGTCGTTTGAACTCTACTTTATTTTACTTTACCGGGGTGGTATACTTTGTATGTATGTTGAACGTCTTTGTACGTATGTTGAACAGCATTGTATGTATGTTGAACGTCTTTGTACGTATGTTGAACAGCATTGTATGTATGTTGAACGTCTTTGTACGTATGTTGAACAGCTTTGTATGTATGTTGAACGTCTTTGTATGTATGTTGAACATCTTTGTACGTATGTTGAACGTCTTTGTACGTATGTTGAACGTCTTTGTATGTATGTTGAACGTCTTTGTACGTATGTTGAACGTCTTTGTATGTTGAACGTCTTTGTACGTATGTTGAACGTCTTTGTACGTATGTTGAACGTCTTTGTACGTATGTTGAACGTCTTTGTATGTATGTTGAACGTCTTTGTATGTATGTTGAACGTCTTTGTATGTATGTTGAACATCTTTGTACGTATGTTGAACGTCTTTGTATGTATGTTGAACGTCTTTGTACGTATGTTGAACGTCTTTGTATGTATGTTGAACGTCTTTGTACGTATGTTGAACGTCTTTGTATGTTGAACGTCTTTGTACGTATGTTGAACGTCTTTGTACGTATGTTGAACGTCTTTGTATGTATGTTGAACGTCTTTGTATGTTTGTTGAACGTCTTTGTACGTATGTTGAACGTCTTTGTATGTATGTTGAACGTCTTTGTATGTATGTTGAACGTCTTTGTACGTATGTTGAACGTCTTTGTATGTATGTTGAACGTCTTTGTATGTATGTTGAACGTCTTTGTATGAATGTTCAACGTCTTTGTACGTATGTTGAACGTCTTTGTACGTATGTTGAACGTCTTTGTACGTATGTTGAACGTCTTTGTATGTATGTTGAACGTCTTTGTATGAATGTTCAACGTCTTTGTATGAATGTTGAACGTCTTTGCATGTATGTTGAACGTCTTTGTACGTATGTTGAACGTCTTTATAGGTATGTTGAACGTCTTTGTATGTATGTTGAACGTCTTTGTATGAATGTTCAACGTCTTTGTATGAATGTTGAACGTCTTTGTATGAATGTTCAACGTCTTTGTATGAATGTTGAACGTCTTTGCATGTATGTTGAACGTCTTTGTACGTATGTTGAACGTCTTTATAGGTATGTTGAACGTCTTTGTATGTATGTTGAAGGTCTGTGTATGTATGTTGAACGTCTTTGTATGTATGTTGAACATCTTTGTATGTATGTTGAACGTCTTTGTACGTATGTTGAACGTCTTTGTATGTATGTTGAAGGTCTTTGTATGTATGTTGAACGTCTTTGTATGTATGTTGAACGTCTTTATATATATGTTGAACGTCTTTGTATGTATGTTGAACGTCTTTGTATGTATGTTGAACGTCTTTGTATGTATGTTGAACGTCTTTGTATGAATGTTGAACGTCTTTGTACGTATGTTGAACGTCTTTGTATGTTGAACGTCTTTTGTACGTATGTTGAACGTCTTTGTACGTATGTTGAACGTCTTTATAGGTATGTTGAACGTCTTGTATGTATGTTGAAGGTCTTTGTATGTATGTTGAACGTCTTTGTATGTATGTTGAACGTCTTTGTATGTATGTTGAACGTCTTTGTACGTATGTTGAACGTCTTTGTATGTTGAACGTCTTTTGTACGTATGTTGAACGTCTTTATAGGTATGTTGAACGTCTTGTATGTATGTTGAAGGTCTTTGTATGTATGTTGAACGTCTTTGTATGTATGTTGAACGTCTTTGTATGTATGTTGAACGTCTTTGTACGTATGTTGAACGTCTTTGTATGTATGTTGAACGTCTTTATAGGTATGTTGAACGTCTTTGTACGTATGTTGAACGTCTTTGTATGTTGAACGTCTTTTGTACGTATGTTGAACGTCTTTGTACGTATGTTGAACGTCTTTATAGGTATGTTGAACGTCTTGTATGTATGTTGAAGGTCTTTGTATGTATGTTGAACGTCTTTGTATGTATGTTGAACGTCTTTGTATGTATGTTGAACGTCTTTGTATGTATGTTGAACGTCATTGTATGTATGTTGAAGGTCTTTGTATGTATGTTGAACGTCTTTGTATGTATGTTGAAGGTCTTTGTATGTATGTTGAAGGTCTTTGTATGTATAATGTTGACCTCCTTTCGCACCGTACGTAGTTTACTGTGCTAATCGGAGGTGCCGGGGCGACAGGACAACCAACTTAACACGCAAAGCAGTTTTAAAGAAATAGGTTTGTCAATCTGGATGATGATTTAAAAGTCCATCATAGCTCCCAGTCACTTCCTAATATCGGAAGGAAGAGAGAGCGTTCCAGACGGCCTTAGAAGCGCATCTGAAACGCTCGAAAGGAAATTGTCCACTGAGCTGTGTATCTCTTTTTGTGAAGCGACCTGGCCACAAATGAGAGCCCAACGAAGCGGCTTTGTCTTTTGAAATGTACAGCAGCCAAATGCTCTTAAACGCGTGATGTTGATTCTGAATGTGGAGGGGAAAAAACGGAGGTCCCAGAGCAAAAATCCACGCAACCCACGGCCTCCTGTATACCGGGCGAGGTAGTTAACATCTCTCTACCGCGATGCTTGTATATTTCGAGGAGGGTGATCAGAGAGGGGGGGATCAGAGGGGTGGGGCAGAGGGGGGGGGGGGGGAGCAGAGGTGGGGGGGAGCAGAGGGGGGAGCAGAGGGAGGGATCAGAGTTGGGGGGATCAGGGGGTGGGGGGATCAGGGGGGGGGGGTGGGGGCTAGTTACGCGACTGCCCCTCGGCAGTGAGAGCGGCTGATCTATTCTCATCGTCACGAGCGAGGCATGTTCCGAGCCGGCCCTCTGCGACTGAAATAGATGCTGGGGGTGGGGGGGGGTGACGGGGCAGGGGGGGTGACGGGGGAGGGGGGTGACGGGGGAGGGGGGTGACGGGGGAGGGGGGTGACGGGGGAGGGGGGTGATGGAGGAGGGGGGTGATGGAGGAGGGGGATGATGGGGGAGGGGGCTGCCTCACATTCCAGTGTGCACCCCCCCCCCCTCACTCGGAAAGCGAGGGAGACGAGGGGCGCGAGATCGTGGTGGTGAGTAGTGGTGGTGGTGAGTGGTGGTGGTGGTGAGTGGTGGTGAGTGGTGGTGGTGAGTGGTGGTGGTTGTGGTGAGTGGTGGTGGTGAGTGGTGGTGGTGAGTGGTGGTGAGTGGTGGTGGTTGTGGTGAGTGGTGGTGGTGAGTGGTGGTGGTGGTGAGTGGTGGTGGTGAGTGGTGGTGAGTGGTGGTGGTGAGTGTTGGTGGTGGTGAGTGGTAGTGGTGAGTGGTGGTGGTGATGGTGGTGAGTGGTGGTGGTGAGTGGTGGTGGTGGTGAGTGGTGGTGGTGAGTGGTGGTGGTGGTGAGTGATGGTGGTGAGTGGTGGTGGTGAGTGGTGGTGAGTGGTGGTGGTGATGGTGGTGAGTGGTGGTGGTGAGTGGTGGTGGTGGTGGTGAGTGGTGGTGGTGAGTGGTAGTGGTGAGTGATGGTGGCGAGTGGTGGTGATGGTGGTGATGGTGAGTGGTGGTGGTGAGTGGTGGTGGTGAGTGGTGGTGATGGTGGTGGTGAGTGGTGGTGGTGAGTGGTGGTGATGGTGGTGAGTGGTGGTGGCGAGTGGTGGTGAGTGGTGGTGGTGAGTGGTGGTGGTGAATGGTGGTGGCGAGTGGTGGTGATGGTGGTGAGTGGTGGTGGTGAGTGATGGTGGTGAGTGGTGGTGGTGAGTGGTGGTGATGATGATGGTGAGTGATGGTGGTGAGTGGTGGTGGTGAGTGATGGTGGTGAGTGATGGTGGTGAGTGGTGGTGGTGAGTGATGGTGGTGAGTGATGGTGGTGAGTGGTGGTGATGGTGGTGATGGTGGTGAGTGATGGTGGTGAGTGGTGGTGGTGAGTGGTGAGTGGTGGTGATGGTGGTGAGTGGTGGTGGTGAGTGATGGTGGTGAGTGGTGGTGGTGAGTGGTGGTGGTGAGTGGTGGTGGTGAGTGGTGGTGATGGTGGTGAGTGGTGGTGGTGAGTGGTGGTGGTGAGTGGTGGTGGTGAGTGGTGCTTATGGTGGTGAGTGGTGGTGGTGGTGAGTGGTGGTGGTGAGTGGTGGTGGTGAGTGGTGGTGGTGAGTGGTGGTGAAGGTGGTGAGTGGTGGTGAGTGGTGGTGAGTGATGGTGGTGGCGAGTGGTGGTGATGGTGGTGAGTGGTGGTGAGTGATGGTGGTGAGTGGTGGTGGTGGTGAGTGGTGGTGAAGGTGATAAGTGGTGGTGGTGAGTGATGGTGGTGAGTAATGGTGGTGAGTGGTGGTGGCGAGTGGTGGTGATGGTGGTGAGTGGTGGTGGCGAGTGGTGGTGAGTGGTGGTGGTGAGTGGTGGTGGTGGTGAATGGTGGTGGCGAGTGGTGGTGATGGTGGTGACTGGTGGTGGTGGTGAGTGGTGGTGATGGTGGTGAGTGGTGGTGAGTGGTGGTGATGGTGGTGAGTGGTGGCGCAGTGGTTAGCACTGCGCTACGAACTGGGCACTCCAATAGTTCGATTCCCGCTCGCGGCCAACGCCAGTGGCGATTCTCTGAACCGGTTCAGGTCCTCTCCTAGGTCGACTCAGCCTCAAATGAGTACCCGGTTGCGGTGTGTAAACATCGCCACTGGGGAGACAAAGGCGGTCGGGGCGTGGTGCTGGCCACCCACTCCCTCGTGTGCCGTCCCAGCCTTCCTAGGCGGCTGCTAGTCGCTAACATAGCACCAGGCTACACAGCGGGGGAGGGGTCTGGGGGATCTTTGTCTTTGTGTGTTTTTTGTGGTGACCGACGGGGTGACATGCGGCGAGGAAAGATTGCCTCTAAATAAAAACTCGCGATCCACGCACGACAGCCCTCGTCACCCCCCGCCCCCCCTTCCTCCCTTCGGCACAGACGCAGGATGGAGGAACGCGCGCGGATTTCTCTTTCCCGGGGGGTCGGATGAGGTGGGGGGGGGGGGTGCGCACGGAGCTCCTTGCAGCCCCGGAACGCTCCAGAGTTGCTGCTGTTCCGGGAATTGTCAAATTGTTCTGGCGCGCACTCACAACGAAGAGCGGTCACGCAGCATCGCACGGCGCGTTCACGTGCACGGCTGCTGCCGTCTGGAACGCTCTCTCTTCCTTCCGATATTGGGAAGCCACTGGGAGCGATGATGCACTTTTAAATCATCATCATCATCTAGATTGACAAACTCATTGCTTTGGAACTGCTTGCTAATGTGTTTAGTCTGTTGCCCCCTCCCGCACCTCCGATTAGCGCGGTTGGCCACGTGCGGTGTGAAAGAAGTTCAACACACATGCATATTGAGGCCATCGAAGGCTCGTTGCTGGCAGTGGGATGTCACGGGACAGACCCAGGTGCTATGGGTTGACTGGCAGAAGCGTCACCTCTGCGCACACGCTGACAATTCATCCACTCGCACAAAGACAAAGATCCCCGTATAGCCATAGCAAACTGCTGGGTCAAGCGCTGTCAGTGAGCAGCTACCGCTCCCCACACATGTTCAACATACGTACAAAGAAGTTCAACATACAAGTGAGATCTACATACATATAAAGAAGTTCAACATGCATGCAACATACATCTCGTGTCGGACCTCACAGTGATATTTCCCCTCTTTAACACCTCGTCGGAGGCTTTCGCGACCAATATTGTCCAAAATAGAGGTGTTTTGGGTTAGATAGCGGAAATATAAAAATGTTGTGTCGTTAAACCCGCCACCACCCGACGCAGCCACAACTAGTAAGGTTTGTGACGTAAACAAAACGTGCCAATTCGTTGGAGAGTAAACCCCACGACATTTACAATTCGAGTACGACGTTTCGACAGCAATTACAACTAGCATCATCAGGAGACGGCCTAATGATGCTATGTGGTGGGTTTACTCGCCAACACACTACCGGTGTGCTGTACTAGTCAAGGTCGACTCAGCCGCAAATGAGTAGCGGGTGCGGTGTGTAGTAAACATCGCCACTGGGGAGACAAAGGCGGTCAAGCGTGGCGCTGCCCCCGTGTGCCGTGCCGGCCTTCATAGTCACTACAACAGGGCTCGTGAACAGGGCTATACGGGAGTCGGCCTTCCTAGTCACTACGACAGAGATCGTGAACAGGGCTATACGCGTGTCGGCCTTCCTAGTCACTACAACAGAGTTCGTGAACAGGGCTATACGCGTGTCGGCCTTCGTGGTCACTACGACAGAGATCGTGAACAGGGCTATACGGGGGCGGGGGGGTCTTTGGAGTTAGACAAGGTGTTTGAGGATGATGATGAAACGATCTTTCCGCGATAGTCTCCCGTCATCATGATCATCTTCCGCCAGCATCAGCAGCGTCAGTGGAATAAAATACGAGCAGAGAAATTCAACTCCTCGACACATTCAATGTCAGTCGCCCTCCTACCCCCCCTCACCCCCAACCCCCCCCCCCCCCCCCCGAATGTGAGTCTGGATCTGGGCTCCCGATCTCGCCCTAATGCGTGGGAAAGCGAGAGGCTTCGTGCGTGTCACGTGGCGTGCGTTGGTCGACTGAGATGACTGCCCGATGCACCACCTGTGCCCCCCTAATGTGCCAACTCGCTGCGTAGCTCCTCTGCCCTCCGCTGTTGTTGTTGTTGGAGGGGGGCTGCCCCCAAGTGGCCTAGCAGCAGCGTCCTTCACGAGCCTCCTCCTCCACAGAGGCCGATGTTGACAAGGCTGGTACCGGTCATCGGCAAGTCCACTCAGCTTCCACATCCTCCTGTACCCCATCAGCCCATCATCAAACACAAGACAAAGATCCCCCGTATAGCCTCAACAGACTCTTGGAGCAAGTGCTGTTAGCGAGTGGCACCTATGAGGGCCGGCACCGTACACGAGGGGGTTGGTGGCCAACACCACGCCCGGCCGTCTTTGTATCCCCAGTGGTGATGTTCACAAACCACACCAGGTACTACTCAATTGACGCCGAGTCGACCAAGGGGAGGCTCAGAACCGGTTCGGTTAATCGCCACTGGTGTTGGCCGTGAGCGGGACTCGAACTCGGGTGGCCGGGTTCGTAGCGCGGCTCTCATTCAGCCACTCGCACGCATCCCAAGACACAAAAAGTTGAACCCGCGTGGGGGAGCGCTTCACACTCGTGGTGGATGCGCGTGGTCGTTTAAAGATTTTGCGACTGGTGGAAAGCCTCAGGGAATGAATCCGTGCGCGTGCCTCGGGTTTTGGTCTTCTTATCCTTAATAGGAAGTTGACGGTGCGCTGAGAGACCGGCTCAGGGTGTGAACTCTGAACTTGGATGCGTGGGGTGGGGCCGAGGAGTCGGATTCAGCTGCGCTCGCCGATTTTGCGGGCCTGGAAATAGACGGCGGCGTTCCCACTCTGCACCACCACCACTCTGCACCACCACCACCGCTCTGCACCACCACCACCACTCTGCACCACCACCACCACTCTGCACCACCACCACCACCACCACTCTGCACCACCACCACCACCACTCTGCACCACCACCACTCTGTACCACCACCACTCTGTACCACCACTACCACTCTGTACCACCACCACCACTCTGTACCACCACCACCACTCTGCACCACCACCACTCTGTACCACCACCACTCTACACCACCACTACCACTCTGTACCACCACCACCACTCTACACTACCACTCTGTACCACCACCACCACTCTACACTACCACTCTGCACCACCACCCACGACCACTACCACTCTGTACCACCACCACTCTACACCACCACTACCACTCTACACCACCACTACCACTCTGCACCACCACTCACTCCTCTCAACAACTTCCACGACTGGATGAAGCTGCGCGCGACTCCTTCAGCTCTCGCTGCCTTTTCATCTTCGTCGACGGCTCGTCGCAGTCCACCTTGAACCGCATCCACTGCACAAACCACTGCACCTCCGATAATTAGCAACGGATTGCCCACGGTACGGTGTGAAAGAAGTCCAACACACACTACAGACAGGGCAGTAGCTGCGGCGACGCTACCCAGTAGCTGTGTGCGCCTGTGGTCATCCAGAACAGAGACACGAGGACAACGAAGAAGGACGCAATGCAACCGATCCACAAATACGAAGGCGACATCGTCACAGCTGCGTCGATACCCTAATCCGGACCGACTCTGATTGCAATTGGCAAGGCGTTCCATCGCCCGGGTGCCACGCTAACAGAAGCCCCGTCACCGAAAGAGCGTAGCCTATCGACAGCGGTTGGAGATATCACAAGATCTCAAGGACCTGTGATGGAATATATATATTCACGTTTTAGGTCCTGCAAGTAATGTGGGGTGCTGAAAAATGTTCAGTCCTTAGAGGTCATTGTGAAATTGTAGTTGAGGCTCTGCATCGACATCAGCAGCCGTACAAAAGAAGGAGCAGTCTAAACTAGAAACTGTAAAAATATATTTTTTTATTTTACCAGTTAAGGCCCACTGAGCTGCTACCGTAGCTCTTTGTCAACAGTGACCTGGCTATCACAAATGATAGCTCAACGAAGTGGCGCGTCGTCATCGTCATCACGTGGAAATGTTTATCAGTAGCCACATGCTGTAAACGCGTGGTGATGTTGATTCTGATTGTGGAGGAAACTGCGGAGAGCCCGGAAGACAAAAATTCACGGGACCACGGAGAGAGACACGCAAACTACAGAGCAGCAGACGGCGTCAGGGTCGGGATCGAACCCACAACCTCCTGTTGTATAGCAGGCGAGGTAGTGAACGTCTCCTAGCCACCGTGATGATGATGATGAGAGAGAGACACGCATACTATAGAGCAGCAGCAGGCGTCAGGGTCGGGATCGAACCCACAACCTCCTGCTGTATGGCAGGCGAGGTAGTGAACGTCTCGTCTGCCTCTCCATGCCCTTCCCTCTGATCCCGATTCCGCTGGCCTTACGAACCTGCCCACCAGAGTTTGAGTCCCGCGCACGGCCAAAGTCAGTGACGAAACTCTGAGCCGGCATTGGGCCTCCCCTAGACTGATTCAGCCTTAAATGAGTACCTGGTGCGGTGTGTGTGTGTAAACATAGCCACCGGGGAGACAAAGGCGTCCGGGCGTGGTGCTGGACACCAACCCATTATGTGCGCCATGCCGGGCTTAATAGGCGCTGTTGTTACTCGCTAACAGCACCTGCCCGACCGCCTGTTAGAGGCTATGCGGGGATCTGTGTCTTTTGCAATAGCTGCTCTGGGTATACACGGACACAGTACTCAGGGCATATTCGCCACTCTGCTTTTACATGTACTGTATGTTCCGTTATGAAGGTCCATTGACCGAAACGTCGCCTACTATATACACTATCATTCTCAGGCCACGCACACGCGGTGCTGTTATTGACACGGAATTTGTTTTCACAGCACGTTACAAAAATCCGAGTCGTGAATCGAATCGCCACTGACGTGCCCGTAGACTGGTTCAGACGTCAGCCGTGGGCATGGAATCCAACTCAGGTAAGAGCGGGCACAGTGCTCTGTGTGCGCTGCTGACTTCTTCACGCCACCGATCCGCCACTCATCCTCGAAGACGAACCATGAGGCTACGCTGCCCTCTGCTGGCCGACGCGCTGCGGTGAGGAGCATCCTTCCACCAGATAGAACAGCCACCTTCAAGTGTCTCAACTCGAAAGGGACTCCTCTACTGACGAATATTCGACTTACGAACTTTCAGAGATACGAGTGAGTGTAGGGGTGAGTGAGTGAGTGTGGGGGTGAGTGAGTGAGTGAGTGTGGGGGTGAGTGAGTGAGTGAGTGTGGGGGTGAGTGAGTGAGTGAGTGTGGGGGTGAGTGAGTGTGGTGGTGAGTGAGTGAGTGTGGGGGTGAGTAAGTGAGTATGGGGGTGAGTGAGTGAGTGAGTGTGGGGGTGAGTGAGTGTGGGGGTTAGTGAGTGAGTGAGTGTGGGGATTAGTGAGTGAGTGAGTGTGGGGGTGAGTGAGTAAGTGAGTGTGGGGGTGAGTGAGTGAGTGAGTGTGGGGGTGCGTGAGTGAGTGAGTGTGGGGGTGAGTGAGTGAGTGAGTGTGGGGGTGAGTGAGTGAGTGAGTGTGGGGGTGAGTGAGTGAGTGAGTGTGGGGGTGAGTGAGTGTGGGGGTGAGTGAGTGTGGGGGTGAGTGAGTGAGTGTGGGGGTGAGTGAGTGAGTGAGTGTGGGGGTGAGTGAGTGTGGGGGTGAGTGAGTGTGGGGGTGAGTGAGTGTGGGAGTGAGTGAGTGAGTGTGGGGGTGAGTGAGTGAGTGTGGGGGTGAGTGAGTGAGTGTGGGGGTGAGTGAGTGTGGGGGTGAGTGAGTGAGTGAGTGTGGGGGTGAGTGAGTGAGTGAGCGGCCACCACTTGAGAGTATTGGCACTACAACACAGCGGCAGTGTAAACAAATGACGAAATGTGCAGTGCACAACTACAACTGGCAATCTCTCTATGGATCGTGATGATGATGATGAAACTATATTTAATTTAACCAGGTAAGGCCCACTGAGCGATGTACCGTAGTTATTTTTCAGAAGCGACCTGGTTATCACAATTCATATCTCAACGAAGTGGCTTATCATCACGTGCGCATTTATAGCAGCCAAATATACTGAACACGTGATGTTGATTCTCAAGTATGGAGGAAAAAATCGGAATACCCGGGAGAAAAATCCACGCGACCACGGGGAGAGAGAGAGACCGCAAACTTCAAATAAACCACAGGCGTCATGGTCAGGACCGAGACCACGATCTCATGCATACCAGGCGAGGTAGTCAACACCTCCTAGCCACCGGGACGATACAGCATCGTGCGATGTCTCCCCAGAGAGGCGTTTTCTTACCAACAAAGGCAAAGAACCACCGTACAGCCTTTAAAGACTTTCGGGGCAAGTGCTGTTAACGAAAAGCCCGGCCGGCCGCCTTTGTCTCCCCAGTGGCAACGTTTCCACATAGCACGAGGTACTCATTTGAGGCTGAGTCGACCTCGGGGAGGACCCTGACCGGTTCAGACACTCGTCACCGGTGGTGTCCGTGAGCGGGAATCGAACTCGGGACGACGGATGTGGAGCTCAGCGGTCTCCGCACTGCGGTACCGCTCACCGCGAGAGGACAGCACGCAGGCAAAGATCTCCCGCGTGTGACGCCTTGGCAGGCTGTCGGGGCGAGTGCTGTGAGCGAGTCGCGAGCAGCAATGAATGCCGGCATGGCACGCGAGGGGGTGGGTGGCCAAGAGCACGCCCGGCCGCCTTTGTCTCTCCAGTGGCGATGTTTGCACAGCACTACAGGGCAGTATACACACATCACAAACACAGGACACACACAGCACACACACGGTACACACACAGTACACACACAGCACACACACAGTACACACACAGCACACACACACAGCACACACACAGTACACACAAAGCACACACACAGCACACACACAGTACACACACAGTACACACACACAGTACATACACACAGTACACTCGCAGCGCACACACAGTACACACACAGTATATACACAGCGCACACACAGTACACACACAGCACACACACAGCACGCACAGCACACACATAGTGCACACACAGCGCACACACAGTACACACACAGTACACACACAGCACACACACAGTACACACACAGTACACACACACATTACATACACACAGCACACACAGCACACACACAGTATACACACAGCACACACACAGCACACACACACAGTACACACACAGTACACACACACATTACATACACACAGCACACACACAGTACACACACAGTACACACACATAGCACACACACAGTACACACACAGTACACACACAGCGCACACACAGTACACACACAGTACACACAGCACACACACAGTACACACAGCACACACAGCACACACACAGTACACACACAGCACACACACAGTACACACACAGTACACACACACATTACATACACAGCACACACAGCACACACACAGTACACACACAGTACACACACAGCACACACACACAGTACACACACAGTACACACACACAGCACACACAGCACACACACAGTACACACACAGCACACACACAGTACACACACAGCACACACACAGTACACACACAGCACACACACAGTACACACACACAGCACACACACAGTACACACACAGTACACACAGTACACACACAGTACACACACAGTACACACACACACATTACATACACACAGTACATACACACAGTACACACAGCACACACACACAATACACACACAGTACACACACACAGTACACACACACAGTACACACACAGCACACACACAGTACACACACAGTACACACACACAGTACAGACACACAGTATACACACAGCACACACACAGTACACACACAGCACACACACAGTACACACACAGTACACACACACATTACATACACACAGCACACACAGCACACACACAGCACACACAGCACACACACAGTACACACACAGTACACACACAGCACACACACAGTACACACACAGTACACACACACATTACATACACACAGTACACACACAGCGCACACACAGTACACACACAGTACACACACAGCACACACACAATACACACACAGCACACACACACAGTACACACACAGTACACACACAGCACACACACACAGTACACACACAGCACACACAAACAGCACACACAGTACACACACAGTACACACACAGCGCATTCACTCCACTTGGTTGGTGTTGACACCTTAGCCGGCAGTATCCCAGAGGCTGCCGAGTTGTTTAACACGTTGCAGCCACTGTGCCTGTTTTTCTCTTCATCCACACACAGATGGGGGAAAGCCTTTCGGAAGACAGATGTCAGACTGGCATTAAAATCGCTGTCCAGTCCTCGGTGGAGTGCCCGGGCAGAGTCAACCAAGGCACCGTGGAGCAATTACACCCACACTAAAGAGGCCTTGGGTGGTGTGTGCCACGATGATAATGAGAAGAGAGACACTCGAATTGAGGCCGCTGGACTACGTGCTGAATTGGACACCTTAGAGATGGTGTTGATGGCACGTTTCTGGGACGTCATACTTGACCGGTTCCACGCTACAAGCATGCACCTGTGGCATTGACATCTCTGTAGCAGCACAGCTTTTGTCTTCGTTGAGGGATTTTGTGGCGGGGCAGCGAGACCAGTTTGATGCTTTTGAAAGGGCAGCCTTAAATGTGGCAGGTGTCTCTCAGTCATATCAACACGGTCTTCGGCGAAAGAGGAAACGCAAAAACATTTGCAGATGATCGCTCAGAGCCAGGTGTGACACTTGAGGGGAGGGAGAAGTTCAAAATAGAAACATTTTACGTTGCCGTTGATAAGCTAGTGGGCATGCCTTGAACATCGCTTGTACGCTTACAAGCGTTTGACAGTGATGTCACAGTGGAAAAGGTAAATCCAGTCTCCGCTGCATATCCATCAGACCTGGACATGAACTTTGCCAACGACTCATCCAATTCAAGTCTTTCATGTCCGACTCTGATGGTGAGAAGTGTCCCAGCTAAATTGCTTGAGACGTTGCGGGCACTTCGTCTGCAGTGGTCCCCAGTGTGTTCGTGGCACCTGGGATGTTTGTCACTTTGTGACAAAACTGCCATGGTGAGCGGACATTTCCCCTCTGAGGCAGAATACAAAATGAGCTGCGGAGTAGCGCGTTGCCAAAGACGTCTCAGCTAATATCGTCACTTTAATGTGAGTCAGATCTTGTCAGACAGCGAGAGTTTGGCGATCTAGTGGATGATTTTGAGGAAGGAAAGAAAGACACCAATATAGGTAAGCGGTGGGGTAGGGGGGGGCTCCAAAAGACACCACGTGACCAGGGGCCTCACGGGACTATGGTCCGGCCCGGGTGGTGGTGGCTGCTTTTGTGTGCGCGTGGCTGTCTGTGACATCAGTAGCGCTGTGGAGGCATCAGCGAGGGGTTGGTGGATCACACAGAGACGGTGTTGTTGTGAAACTCGCTTCCCTTTGCTACCCGTGGGTGGGCATCGAAGAGGAGCCGTATCCTGGGCTCTGCCAGGAGAGGGCAGTACACTGAGCGTAACCCAGCCAAGGTCAAATCTCAGCGATGACACGTGTGTAGCGTGACCCGGCCAAGGTCAAATCGCAGGGGTAGCACGCGTGTAGCGTGAAATGGCCAAGGTCAAATCGCAGGGGTGGTACGCCTCTATCGTGAGCCGGCCAAGGTCAAACGGAGGCAAGTGCGCGATCATCGAGTACAGAATCCCCTGCGGACTTCATGCCCCCCCCCCCCACATAACCCCCTAAACACCCCCCCCATCCCCAGAGGAGTATCCTGGGCTATATTTAAATGAGGGAGCAGAGAGCGCACTGTAAGCTCACTGGCTGTGAGATTAAACAATCTCGCACCCATTGTGAGTGTCTCCCAGTGTGTGTGCTTGGATTATATTATGGGGAGCGGTGGGGCAGCGGTTAGCACGCTGCGCTACGAACCCGGCGAGCTGAGTTCAAATACCGCTCAGGGTGGTGGTGGAGGTTGTGGTGGTGGAGGTTGTGGTGGTGGTACAGGTTGTGGTGGAGGTAGTGAAGGTTGTGGTATTGATGGAGGAGGAAGTGGTGGTGGTAGTGGTGGAGGAGGAGGTGGTGGTAGTGGTGGAGGTTGGAGGTGAATGTGGAGGTTGTGGTGCTGGAGGTGGTGCTGGAGGAACAGGTGGTGTTGGAGGAGGTGGTGGTGGTGGTTGTGTGGGGAGCGGTGGCGCAGTGATTAGCGCTACGCTCACAGCCAGTAACCCCGATGACGAATATCTAAACCAGGTCGGGGCGCCCCTAGGTCGCCTCAAACGAGTGCGTAAACATTGCCAACAGGGAGACAAAGGCGGCCGGGCACGATGGTGCTGGCCACCCACCCCCTCGTGTGCCTTGCCGGCCTTTATAGGTGCTACTCGCTGACAGCACTTTCCCGAAAACGTCTGTTAAGGCTACCCGGGAGGGATCTTTGTCTTGTGAAGACGATGGTCATTATGAATTAAGATGAATCGTAACTTACGATCTCTCACCCGGATCCCCAGATGCTGTGGTAAGAACAATCGTAAGTTTAAACCGTGGTTGTGGCTTAACACAGCCCATCATCACTAGCATCATCCACCCGGGGTCGATAAAAAGAGTACCACTCTGGTGGTACTTAATTAGGGCAATGCAAGTGGTTGCTCGATGCGTTGACTAGCCATCTCCTCTCTGCAATAGGAATGTGGAATTTCCACCACTGGAAAGTCCTCGCGGCCCCAGCACCGTCGTTCCGCGTTTGACAATTTCGTCCTCCTTCCCATTAATGATACAAATTAACTATGTCCACGCTGCACGGACCCGATTATTGTTCAACACGTCCCACGTGACGCGCCAAGCAATTAACGCTGTCTGCGTCACGTGAAACACGTGAAGAAATAACAAAAATCTCCTGTGTCATCTGACCGGACGTTTGGGGCAAGTGCTGTTTGCGAGCACCTATGAAGGCCGGCACGGCGCACGAGGGGGTGGGTGGCCAGCACCACGCCCGACCGCCTTTGTCTCCCCAGTGGCGATGTTTACTACACACCGCACCGGGTACCCATTTGAGGCTGGGTCGACCTATAGGGGAGGCCCAGGACCGGTTCAGATAATCGTCACCGGTGCTGGTGGCCCTGAGCAGGAATCAAACTCGGATTCGCCGAGTTTCTTAACGCAGCGCGCTAACCGCTGCGCCACCGCTCCCCACGTGTACACACACACGCGCGCGCACACAGAGACGCCAATCGTAATTATAAGCGGCTGTATTAAATCAGGCGGCGCGATTTGCTTAGCGCTTCTCGTGGGACGCGTTTAACAATCATCAGGCGCGTGCAATGTGGAACGCGTTGATTTGTATTTTGAATGGGGGAGGGAGGAGTAAAGTGGTGGATGCTTGAATTGACTGAGGATCGTGATGATGATAAGTGGTGATTGGTGCATGCCATTACGCTTTGTGATTACGCAATTCACTGCTGCTGCTGATGATGATGTCTGGCTGAATATGATGATAATCATACCCGAGTGATATGAATTGATTGATTCATGTTTATAATTATTGATTTATTCATGTCTATAATAGCATTACCGCTGTCATTACGCATTTCACTGCTGATGATGATGCTGATTATGATGATGTCTGTCTGAATATGATGGTAATCATACCCGAGTGACATTCATTGATTCATTCACGTCGATAATAGTTAATAGATTCATGTATTTAATAATTAATTGATTCATGTATATAATAATTGATTAATGCCTATAATAATTGATTAATGTATATAATAATTGATTCATGTCATAATAATTGATTCCTGTATACAGTTGGTAGCGACGACCGAGGTCCTGCCCGTCGACTTCGGCTTAGGAATCCTAAGGGAGGAGTGGTCACGCTTGCAGATGGAGGAGGATGCCTCTCTGCTGAAGCTGCGACGACGGGTTAGGCCTAATGGCCAACCCCCCTCTCAGCCGACCACTCCGCCAATTGCCCTACACGACGGCTTACTCATGCGCTGGGACCCTGTGCTCGAGGAATATTGTCTGGTGGTTCCTGTTGTCCTACGAGGGAGACTAATTAGGTCCGTTCATGAAAAGTTGATGCACCTGGGGTACACGAAACATTGTTGACCCTCAAGGGCGACTACTATTGGCCAGGCATGGAAGGAGACGTTTCACTACAGTCCATCCAGCAAAACATTAAAGTACGATTTGGTACAGTACACAAAATTCAAAAACTAGTATCTTGCACTAAAGACGAATTACCTAGATTATTAATAGGTGTATATCGGATTAATTGTTTATGTGGCAGATGCTATATTGGACAGACGGGGCGTAACATCAGCGTAAGACTAAAAGAACACCAAAGAAATATTAAATTATCTCAAACACAACTGTCGGCAGTGGCAGAACATGCATGCCAACAAGGACACTCAATTGATTTTGATAACGTTGAAGTGTTGTGTAAAACGAATTATTACTGGCAAATACTAATTAGATCATCCATTGAAATTGAGAGAAATAGAAATAACTTTAATCGCTCTGACAGCTACAGGCTTAGTGCGGCCTGGCAGCGAATTATTAAATAATACACATTACATTTCCTTATAGGGGAAACACATACTAATTAACTGATTACTAGTGTAGTATATAATTACAATAACCATCTCCCCCCTCCGCCCCCTTCTGATCTTGCACCTGCTTGGATATAATAATTGGGTTAGGTTATTTAATAACACACATTACAACTAATTACTAATCTACACCTGATTACTAATCTATTATATAATTACAATACCCCCCCTCCGCCTCAAATCACTGCACCTGATTGGGTTAACTGATGATGACGTCACCCTGCTGCTGCTCTATTTAAGATCGGGAGCAAGTGAGGGCTTCACCATTCTGGCAAATTGCCCGATGATGCTGGATGTCATTACCAGACAAACGGCGGTCTCAAAAATTGTAAATGTTGTGGATTCACTCTTCAACACACCGGTGGGCTAAAGTAGTGAACTCTTTGTCAACGTGACGCTACTGATTGGCCGTGGTGGAGGGTTATGACACATTTATAAATAACGCGATCTAACCCAAAAACGTTCATGAACGAAGCAAAGTGCCTACTAAACCGAGGATCATCATCGCCTTGTTTCCTCTGATCGTAACACAAAGAGAGAGAGAGAGGAGAGGGGGAGACTGGAACGGGACGTTGTAAGAGCTTCGATGAGATTCGGATGAGGAGAGAGAGGAGAGAGATAGCGAGGGAGGTGAGAGGGGAGAGAGGTAGGGGAGGAGAGGGGGAGGTGGAATAGGAGAGGAGGGAGAGGTGATACGGGGAGAGAGCGAGGAGAGAGGTAGGAGAGGGGGGTGATACGGGGAGAGGGAGAGAGGTAGGAGAGGGGGGGTATAAGAGAGGGAGAAGTAGGAGAGGGGGGGTGGTATGGGAGAGAGGTAGGAGAGAGAGAAGGGGGGTATAGGAGAGAGAGGGGGTATAGGGGAGAGAGAGGTAGGAGAGGGGGTGGTATAGGAGAGGGGGAGAGAGGTAGGAGAGAGAGGGGGGTATGGGAGAGAGGTAGGAGAGAGAGAGGGGGGTATAGGAGAGAGAGAGGTAGGAGAGGGGTGGTATAGGAGAGAGGGAGATAGGTAGGAGAGAGAGAGGGGGGGGGGTATAGGAGAGAGAGGGGGAGAGAGGTAGGAGAGGGAGGTATAGGAGAGAGCGGTAGGAGAGGGGGGGGTGATACGGGGAGAGAGCGAGGAGAGAGGTGGAGGGGGGGTGATACGGGGAGAGGGAGGGAGGTAGGAGAGAGAGAGAGAGGGGGTTATAGTAGAGAGAGAGAGTAGGGAGAGAGGAAAGCGCTCCATCTCTCCACCGACGTCTTCCCTTGCTCTCCTCCTCCTCGTCGTTGGCGGTGGCGGCGGCGGCGGCGAGGCAACAGGTCGGGCTCACAGCAACAACAACACCACCACTGTCGTATTAACAGCTTGCAACCACAATCGCTCGCAACAACCTTGCACAACGACACTCACTGACTCGCATCACCACCGCAATCACAGCTTCACATTAACCTTGCACAACCAGTGACAGCCGCTCACAACAACAACAAAACCACAACCACCACAATATTTAATATTAACAACCAAACCACGACCACAATGTTTAATATTGACAACCAAACCACCACTACAATGTTTAATATTAACAACCAAACCACCACTACAATGTTTAATATTAACAACCAAACTACCACAATGTTTAATATTGACAACCAAACCACCACTACAATGTTTAATATTGACAACCAAACCACCACCACAATGTTTAATATTAACAACCAAACTGCCACAATGTTTAATATTGACAACCAAACCACCACCACAATGTTTAATATTGACAACCAAACCACCACCACAATGTTTAATATTAACAACCAAACTACCACCACAATGTTTAATATTAACAACCAAACCACCACAATGTTTAATATTGACAACCAAACTACCACCACAATGTTTAATATTAACAACCAAACCACCACTACAATGTTTAATATTAACAACCAAACCACCACAATGTTTAATATTAACAACCAAACTACCACCACAATGTTTAATATTAACAACCAAACCACCACTACAATGTTTAATATTAACAACCAAACTACCACCACAATGTTTAATATTAACAACCAAACTACCACCACAATGTTTAATATTAACAACCAAACCACCACAATGTTTAATATTGACAACCAAACCACAACCAAACCCCCACTACCACCAACCCAAAAACATAACAATTTACTGTCACAACATTTCACAACAACAAAAACAGCAGCAGCACCACTCATGACAACAACACTGTTCACAACATGCACAACAACAACACTTCACAACACACACCACAACAACACTGCTCACAACACACACCACAACAACACTGCTCACAATACGCACAACAATAACAACGCTGTTCACAACACGCACCACAACAACGCTGCTCACAACACGCACCACAACAACAACGCTGTTCACAACACTCACAACACCACAACAACAACTCGCCACGTAGATCACCAAGGTACACACACAGTGAGGGAAAACAAGTATTTGATCCCCTGCTGATTTTGTACGTTTGCCCACTGACAAAGAAATGATCAGTCTCTAATTTTAATGGTAGGTTTATTTGAACAGTGAGAGACAGAATAACAACAAAAAATCCAGAAAAACGCATGTCAAAAATGTTGTAAATTTATTTGCATTTTAATGAGGGAAAAAAGTATTTGACCCCTCTGCAAAACATGACTTAGTACTTGGTGGCAAAACCCTTGTTGGCAATCACAGAGGTCAGACGTTTCTTGTAGTTGGCCACCAGGTTTGCACACATCTCAGGAGGGATTGTGTACCACTCCTCTTTGCAGATCTTCTTCAAGTCATTAAGGTTCCGAGGCTGACATTTGACAACTCGAACCTTCAGCTCCCTCCACAGATTTTCTATGGGATTAAGGTCTGGAGACTGGCTAGGCCACTCCAGGACCTTAATGTGCTTCTTCTTGAGCCACTCCTTTGTTGCCTTGGCCGTGTGTTTTGGGTCATTGTCATGCTGGAATACCCATCCACGACCCATTTTCAATGCCCTGGCTGAGGGAAGGAGGTTCTCACCCAAAATTTGACGGTACATGGCCCCGTCCATCGTCCCTTTGATGCGGTGAAGTTGTCCTGTCCCCTTAGCAGAAAAACACCCCCAAAGCATAATGTTTCCACCTCCATGTTTGACGGTGGGGATGGTGTTCTTGGTCATAGGCAGTATTCCTCCTCCAAACACGGCGAGTTGAGTTGATGTCAAAGAGTTCCATTTTGATCTCATCTGACCACAACACTTTCACCCAGTTGTCCTCTGAATCATTCAGATAGATGTTCATTGGCAACCTTCAGACGGGCATGTATATGTGCTTTCTTGAGCAGGGGGACCTTGTGGGCGCTGCAGGATTTGAGTCCTTCACGGCATAGTGTGTTACCAATTGTTTTCTTGGTGACTATGGTCCCAGCTGCTTTGAGATCATTGGCAAGATCCTCCCGTCTAGTTGTGGGCTGATTCCTCACCGTTCTCATGATCATTGCAACTCCACGAGGTGAGATCTTGCATGGAGCCCCAGGCCGAGGGAGATTGACAGTTCTTTTGTGTTTCTTCCATTTGCGAATAATCACACCAACTGTTGTCACCTTCTCACCAAGCTGCTTGGCAATGGTCTTGTAACCCATTCCATCCTTGTGTAGGTCTACAATCTTGTCCCTGACATCCTTGGAGAGCTCTTTGATCTTGGCCATGGTGGAGAGATTGGAATCTGATTGATTGATTGCTTCTGTGGACAGGTGCCTTTTATACAGGTAACAGGCTGAGATTAGGAGCACTCCCTTTAAGAGTGTGCTCCTAATCTCAGCTCGTTACCTGTATAAAAGACACCTGGGAGCCAGAAATATTTCTGATTGAGAGGGGGTCAAATACTTATTTCATTAAAATGCGAATCAATTTATAACATTTTTGACATGCGTTTTTCTGGATTTTTTTTGTTATTCTGTCTCTCACTGTTCAAATAAACCTACCATTAAATTATAGACTGATAATTTCTTTGTCAGTGGGCAAACGTACAAAATCAGCAGGGGATCAAATACTTTTTTCCCTCACTACACAGACACCTGCTGCTGTGAATGTTGTTGTGAATAATGCTGCTGTGATGCTGTTGTGAGTGATGCTGCTGTTGGTGTGAATGTTGTTAATGCAATTCAGGTGGTGGTGGTGTTACATTTCACGCAGGGTCTGCTTTAACCTCCTAACTCATTATCCGTGTATGCAGTAGATATATGTACAGTACTGCATATACAGTATACAAAACACACGGTATACGTGGAACTACAGAGTCTGTACACTACAGAGTCTGTACACCACTACAGAGTCTGTACACCACTACAGAGCCTGTACACCACTACAGAGCCTGTACACCACTACAGAGTCTGTACACTACAGAGTCTGTACACTACAGAGTCTGTACACCACTACAGAGTCTGTACACCACTACAGAGTCTGTACACCACTACGGAGCCTGTACACCACTACGGAGCCTGTACACCACTACGGAGTTTGTACACCACTACAGAGTCTAAACTACAGAGTCTGTACACTACAGAGTCTGTACACCACTACAGAGCCTGTACACCACTACGGAGCCTGTACACCACTACGGAGTCTGTACACCACTACAGAGTCTGTACACCACTACAGAGTCTGTACACCACTACGGAGTCTGTACACCACTACGGAGTTTGTACACCACTACGGAATCTGTACACCACTACGTAGTCTGTACACCACTACGGAGTCTGTACACCACTACAGAGCCTAAGCTACAGTCTGTACACCACTACAGAGTCTAAACTACAGAGTCTGTACACCACTACAGAGTCTAAACTACAGTCTGTACACCACTACAGAGTCTAAACTACAGTCTGTACACCACTACAGAGTCTAAACTACAGAGTCTGTACTACAGAGTCTAGACGCACCGAGGCCGATCCGGTTATCAAATCGCTGGAAGCTTGGCAGCCTTTGAGCCCGGGTATCCGGACATCTATGAAAAAGAGCTTTATAGCTCATCGGATTCCTCCCGTATAATTAAAGATGATTCTGATTCTGGATGGTGCATTTCGATGAGATACCGCGAAATATGCACAACAGTTGCTAATGCCAGTGGTCTATAGCAGGGGGTCATCCAGCAGTGGAGTGACCACGTGCTGTGTGTGTCCATTCGCTCAACCCGAATACCATCATCATCAGCATCACCGTCGTCACGATCACTATCATCAGCATTAATTATTATTACCAATATCATCATTACCATCATCACTGTCGTCATCATCACCATCACCACCATTATGACTGCCATCACCACCACCATTATGACTGTCATCATCGTCACCATCGTCACCATCACCACCACCACCATGAAAAACAGCAGCAGCACCATCACTATGGTCTTAATCAGCACTATTATAATCACTATCAACAGCACCATCATCACCACCACCGTTATCACTCTCATCACTGTCATCAGCACCATCAAAACATCATCAGCACCACTGTCATTATCATCAGCACCACCGTCATCATCATCAACAGCATCATTATCACTATCATCAACAGCATCATTATCACTATCATCATTAATGGCATCACTATCAGCATCATCATTAACGGCATCACTATCAGCATCATCATTAACGGCATCACTATCAGCATCATCATTAACGGCATCACTATCAGCATCATCATTAACGGCATCACTATCAGCAGCATCATTAACAGCATCACTATCAGCAGCATCATTAACAGCATCACCATCAGCAGCATCATTAACAGCATCACTATCAGCAGCATCATTAACAGCATCACTATCAGCAGCATCATTAACAGCATCACTATCAGCAGCATCATTAACAGCATCACTATCAGCAGCATCATTAACAGCATCACTATCAGCATCATCATTAACAGCATCACTATCAGCATCATCATTAACAGCATCAATATCAGCATCATCATTAACAGCATCACTATCAGCATCATCATTAACAGCATCACTATCAGCATCATCATTAACAGCATCACTATCAGCATCATCATTAACAGCATCACTATCAGCATCATCATTAACAGCATCACTATCGGCATCATCATTAACAGCATCATCATCATCGTCATCATCAACAGCAGCATCATCATCGTCATCATCAACAGCAGCATCATCATCGTCGTCATCATCAACAGCAGCATCATCATCGTCATCATCAACAGCAGCATCATCATCGTCATCATCAACAGCAGCATCATCGTCATCATCAACAGCAGCATCATCGTCATCATCAACAGCACCATCATCGTCATCATCATCAACAGCAGCATCGTCATCGTCATCATCATCAACAGCAGCATCGTCATCGTCATCATCATCAACAGCAGCATCGTCATCTTAATCATCATCATCGTCATCATCAGCATCATCATCATCGTCATCGTCATCATCATCATCATCAACAGCAGCATCATCATCATCATCATCAACAGCAGCATCATCATCGTCATCATCATCAACAGCAGCATCATCATCGTCATCATCAACAGCAGCATCGTCATCATCATCATCAACAGCAGCATCGTCATCATCATCAACAGCAGCATCGTCATCGTCATCATCATCATCAACAGCAGCATCATCATCGTCATCATCATCAACAGCAGCATCATCATCGTCATCATCAACAGCAGCATCATCATCGTCATCATCAACAGCAGCATCGTCATCGTCATCATCAACAGCAGCATCATCATCGTCGTCATCGTCATCATCATCAACAGCAGCAGCATCGTCATCGTCATCATCAACAGCAGCAGCATCATCATCGTCATCATCAACAGCAGCAGCATCATCATCATCAACAGCAGCATCATCATCGTCATCATCAACAGCAGCATCATCATCGTCATCATCAACAGCAGCATCATCATCGTCGTCATCATCAACAGCAGCATCATCATCGTCATCATCAACAGCAGCATCATCGTCATCATCAACAGCAGCATCATCGTCATCATCAACAGCACCATCATCGTCATCATCATCAACAGCAGCATCGTCATCGTCATCATCATCAACAGCAGCATCGTCATCGTCATCATCATCAACAGCAGCATCGTCATCGTCATCATCATCAACAGCAGCATCGTCATCTTAATCATCATCATCAACAGCAGCATCATCATCATCATCATCATCGTCATCATCAGCATCATCATCATCATCATCGTCATCATCATCATCAACAGCAGCATCATCATCGTCATCATCATCAACAGCAGCATCATCATCGTCATCATCATCAACAGCAGCATCATCATCGTCATCATCAACAGCAGCATCATCATCGTCATCATCAACAGCAGCATCGTCATCATCATCATCAACAGCAGCATCGTCATCATCATCAACAGCAGCATCGTCATCGTCATCATCATCAACAGCAGCATCGTCATCGTCATCATCATCAACAGCAGCATCATCATCGTCATCATCAACAGCAGCATCATCATCGTCATCATCAACAGCAGCATCGTCATCGTCATCATCAACAGCAGCATCGTCATCGTCGTCATCGTCATCATCATCAACAGCAGCAGCATCGTCATCGTCATCATCAACAGCAGCATCATCATCGTCATCATCAACAGCAGCAGCAGCATCATCATCAACAGCAGCATCATCATCGTCATCATCAACAGCAGCATCATCATCATCATCGTCATCATCAACAGCAGCATCATCATCATCGTCATCGTCATCATCAACAGCAGCATCATCATCGTCATCATCAACAGCAGCATCATCATCGTCATCATCAACAGCAGCATCATCATCGTCATCGTCATCATCAACAGCAGCATCATCATCGTCATCATCAACAGCAGCATCATCATCGTCATCATCGTCATCATCAACAGCAGCATCATCATCGTCATCATCGTCATCATCAACAGCAGCATCATCATCGTCGTCATCGTCAACAGCAGCATCATCATCGTCGCCATCGTCAACAGCAGCATCACAATCGTCGTCATCGTCATCATCATCAGCAGCATCATCATCATCGTCATCATCGTCATCGTCCTCAGCAGCATTATCATCGTCATCATCGTCATCGTTATCATCAACAGCAGCATCATCATCGTCATCATCAACAGCAGCATCATCATCGTCATCATCAACAGCAGCATCGTCATCGTCATCATCAACAGCAGCATCGTCATCATCAACAGCAGCATCGTCATCATCAACAGCAGCATCGTCATCATCAACAGCAGCATCGTCATCGTCATCATCAACAGCAGCATCGTCATCGTCATCATCAACAGCAGCATCGTCATCGTCATCATCAACAGCAGCATCGTCATCGTCATCATCAACAGCACCATCATCGTCATCATCATCAACAGCAGCATCGTCATCGTCATCATCATCAACAGCAGCATCGTCATTTTAATCATGATCAACAGCAGCATCATCATCATCATCGTCATCATCATCAACAGCAGCATCATCATCGTCATCATCATCAACAGCAGCATCATCATCAACAGCAGCATCGTCATCGTCATCATCATCAACAGCAGCATCGTCATCATCATCAACAGCAGCATCGTCATCGTCATCATCATCAACAGCAGCATCGTCATCGTCATCATCAACAGCAGCATCATCATCGTCATCATCATCAACAGCAGCATCATCATCGTCATCATCATCAACAGCAGCATTATCATCGTCATCATCATCAACAGCAGCATCATCATCGTCATCGTCATCATCATCAACAGCAGCATCATCATCAACAGCAGCATCGTCATCGTCATCATCATCAACAGCATCATCATCGTCATCATCAACAGCAGCATCATCATCGTCATCATCAACAGCAGCATCATCATCGTCATCATCAACAGCAGCATCATCATCGTCATCATCGTCATCATCATCAACAGCAGCATCATCATCGTCATCATCGTCATCATCAACAGCAGCATCATCATCGTCATCATCAACAGCAGCATCATCATCGTCGTCATCGTCAACAGCAGCATCATCATCGTCGCCATCGTCAACAGCAGCATCACAATCGTCGTCATCGTCATCATCATCAGCAGCATCATCATCATCGTCATCATCGTCATCGTCCTCAGCAGCATTATCATCGTCATCATCGTCATCGTCATCATCAACAGCAGCATCATCATCGTCATCATCAACAGCAGCATCATCATCGTCATCATCAACAGCAGCATCGTCATCATCAACAGCAGCATCGTCATCATCAACAGCAGCATCGTCATCGTCATCATCAACAGCAGCATCGTCATCATCAACAGCAGCATCGTCATCGTCATCATCAACAGCAGCATCGTCATCGTCATCATCAACAGCAGCATCGTCATCGTCATCATCAACAACAGCGTCATCGTCATCATCATCAACAGCACCATCATCGTCATCATCATCAACAGCAGCATCGTCATCGTCATCATCATCAACAGCAGCATCGTCATTTTAATCATGATCAACAGCAGCATCATCATCATCATCGTCATCATCATCAACAGCAGCATCGTCATCGTCATCATCATCAACAGCAGCATCATCATCATCAACAGCAGCATCATCATCATCAACAGCAGCATCGTCATCGTCATCATCAACAGCAGCATCGTCATCATCATCAACAGCAGCATCGTCATCGTCGTCATCATCATCATCAACAGCAGCATCATCATCGTCATCATCATCAACAGCAGCATCATCATCGTCATCATCATCAACAGCAGCATCATCATCAACAGCAGCATCGTCATCGTCATCATCATCAACAGCAGCATCATCGTCATCAACAGCAGCATCGTCATCATCATCAACAGCAGCATCGTCATCGTCATCAACAGCAGCATCGTCATCGTCATCATCAACAGCAGCATCATCATCGTCATCATCATCATCAACAGCAGCATCGTCATCATCAACAGCAGCATCGTCATTGTCATCATCAACAGCGTCATCATCAACAGCAGCATCATCATCGTCATCATCAACAGCAGCATCATCGTCATCGTCATCATCATCAGCAGCAGCATCATCGTCATCGTCATCAGCAGCAGCATCATCATCGTCATCGTCATCATCAACAGCAGCAGCATCATCATCGTCATCGTCATCATCATCAACAGCAGCAGCATCGTCATCGTCATCATCAACAGCAGCAGCATCATCATCGTCATCATCAACAGCAGCATCATCATCGTCATCATCAACAGCAGCAGCATCATCATCGTCATCATCAACAGCAGCAGCATCATCATCGTCATCATCAACAGCAGCAGCATCATCATCGTCATCATCAACAGCAGCATCGTCATCGTCATCATCAACAGCAGCATCATCATCATCGTCGTCGTCATCAACAGCAGCATCATCATCGTCATCGTCATCATCAACAGCAGCATCATCATCGTCATCGTCATCATCAACAGCAGCATCATCATCGTCATCGTCATCAACAGCAGCATCATCATCGTCATCGTCATCATCAACAGCAGCATCGTCATCGTCATCGTCATCAGCAACAGCAGCATCATCATCGTCATCGTCATCATCAACAGCATCATCATCATCGTCATCGTCAACAGCATCATCGTCGTCGTCATCGTCAACACCATCATCATCATCGTCATCGTCAACAGCAGCATCATCGTCGTTGTCGTCATCATCAACAGCAGCATCATCGTCATCGTCATCATCAACAGCAGCATCATCGTCATCGTCATCATCAACAGCAGCAGCATCATCGTCATCATCAACAGCAGCATCATCGTCCGTCGTCGTCATCATCAGCAGCAGCATCATCGTCCGTCGTCGTCATCATCAGCAGCAGCATCATCGTCATCATCAACAGCAGCATCGTCATCATCAACAGCAGCATCGTCATCGTCATCATCAACAGCAGCATCATCATCATCGTCATCATCATCAGCATCATCATCGTCATCATCAACAGCAGCATCATCATCGTCATCATCAACAGCAGCATCATCATCGTCATCGTCATCATCAACAGCAGCATCATCGTCATCATCAACAGCAGCATCATCATCGTCATCGTCATCATCAACAGCAGCATCATCATCGTCATCATCAACAGCAGCATCATCGTCATCGTCGTCATCATCAGCAGCAGCATCATCGTCATCATCAACAGCAGCATCGTCATCGTCATCATCAACAGCAGCATCATCATCATCGTCATCATCATCAGCATCATCATCGGTATCATCAGCAGCAGCATCATCGTCATCGTCATCAACAGCTGCATCATCATCGTCGTCATCGTCATCATCAACAGCAGCATCATCGTCATCGTCATCATCAACAGCAGCGTCATCGTCATCATCAACAGCAGCGTCATCGTCATCATCATCAACAGCAGCATCATCGTCATTGTCATCATCAACAGCAGCGTAATCGTCATCGTCATCATCAACAGCAGCGTCATCGTCATCGTCATCATCATCAGCAGCGTCATCGTTATCATCATCAGCAGCGTCATCGTTATCATCATCAGCAGCGTCATCGTCATCATCAACAGCAGCGTCATCGTCATCGTCATCATCAACAGCAGCGTCATCGTCATCGTCATCATCAACAGCAGCGTCATCGTCATAATCAACAGCAGCATCATCGTCATCGTCATCGTCAACAGCAGCATCATCGTCATCATCAACAGCAGCAGCATCATCGTCATCATCAACAGCAGCAGCATCATCGTCATCGTCATCATCAACAGCATCATCGTCATCATCAACAGCAGCAGCATCATCGTCATCGTCATCATCAACAGCAGCAGCATCATCGTCATCGTCATCATCAACAACAGCAGCAGCATCATCGTCATCGTCATCATCAACAGCAGCATCGTCATCGTCATCATCAACAGCAGCATCGTCATCGTCATCATCAACAGCAGCATCATCATCGTCATCGTCATCATCAACAGCAGCATCGTCATCGTCATCGTCATCATCAACAGCAGCATCGTCATCGTCATCGTCATCGTCATCGTCATCATCAACAGCAGCATCATCATCGTCATCGTCATCATCAACAGCAGCATCATCATCGTCATCGTCATCATCAACAGCAGCATCGTCATCATCAACAGCAGCATCGTCATCATCAACAGCAGCATCATCATCGTCATCGTCATCATCGTCATCATCAACAGCAGCATCATCGTCGTCGTCATCATCAACAGCAGCATCATCGTCGTCGTCATCGTCATCATCAACAGCAGCATCATCGTCATCGTCATCATCATCGTCATCATCAACAGCAGCATCATCATCATAATCATCGTCATCATCAACAGCAGCATCATCATCATAATCGTCGTCATCATCAACAGCAGCATCATCATCATAATCGTCGTCATCATCAACAGCAGCATCATCATCATAATCGTCATCATCATCAACAGCAGCAGCATCATCATCGTCATCATCAACAGCAGCATCATCATCATCGTCGGCATCATCAACAGCATCATCGTCGTCGTCGTCGTCATCATCAACAGCAGCATCATCGTCATCATCAACAGCAGCATCATCGTCATCATCAACAGCAGCATCGTCATCGTCATCATCAACAGCAGCATCATCATCGTCATCATCAACAGCAGCATCATCATCGTCATCATCGTCATCATCAACAGCAGCATCATCATCGTCATCATCGTCATCATCAACAGCAGCATCATCATCGTCGTCATCGTCAACAGCAGCATCATCATCGTCGCCATCGTCAACAGCAGCATCACAATCGTCGTCATCGTCATCATCAACAGCAGCATCACAATCGTCGTCATCGTCATCATCATCAGCAGCATCATCATCATCGTCATCATCGTCATCGTCCTCAGCAGCATTATCATCGTCATCATCGTCATCGTTATCATCAACAGCAGCATCATCATCGTCATCATCGTCATCGTCCTCAGCAGCATTATCATCGTCATCATCGTCATCGTTATCATCAACAGCAGCATCATCATCGTCATCATCAACAGCAGCATCATCATCGTCATCATCAACAGCAGCATCGTCATCGTCATCATCAACAGCAGCATCGTCATCATCAACAGCAGCATCGTCATCATCAACAGCAGCATCGTCATCATCAACAGCAGCATCGTCATCGTCATCATCAACAGCAGCATCGTCATCGTCATCATCAACAGCAGCATCGTCATCGTCATCATCAACAGCAGCATCGTCATCGTCATCATCAACAGCAGCATCATCGTCATCATCATCAACAGCAGCATCGTCATCGTCATCATCATCAACAGCAGCATCGTCATTTTAATCATGATCAACAGCAGCATCATCATCATCATCGTCATCATCATCAACAGCAGCATCATCATCGTCATCATCATCAACAGCAGCATCATCATCAACAGCAGCATCGTCATCGTCATCATCATCAACAGCAGCATCGTCATCATCATCAACAGCAGCATCGTCATCGTCATCATCATCAACAGCAGCATCGTCATCGTCATCATCAACAGCAGCATCATCATCGTCATCATCATCAACAGCAGCATCATCATCGTCATCATCATCAACAGCAGCATTATCATCGTCATCATCATCAACAGCAGCATCATCATCGTCATCGTCATCATCATCAACAGCAGCATCATCATCAACAGCAGCATCGTCATCGTCATCATCATCAACAGCATCATCATCGTCATCATCAACAGCAGCATCATCATCGTCATCATCAACAGCAGCATCATCATCGTCATCATCAACAGCAGCATCATCATCGTCATCATCGTCATCATCATCAACAGCAGCATCATCATCGTCATCATCGTCATCATCAACAGCAGCATCATCATCGTCATCATCAACAGCAGCATCATCATCGTCGTCATCGTCAACAGCAGCATCATCATCGTCGCCATCGTCAACAGCAGCATCACAATCGTCGTCATCGTCATCATCATCAGCAGCATCATCATCATCGTCATCATCGTCATCGTCCTCAGCAGCATTATCATCGTCATCATCGTCATCGTCATCATCAACAGCAGCATCATCATCGTCATCATCAACAGCAGCATCATCATCGTCATCATCAACAGCAGCATCGTCATCATCAACAGCAGCATCGTCATCATCAACAGCAGCATCGTCATCGTCATCATCAACAGCAGCATCGTCATCATCAACAGCAGCATCGTCATCGTCATCATCAACAGCAGCATCGTCATCGTCATCATCAACAGCAGCATCGTCATCGTCATCATCAACAACAGCGTCATCGTCATCATCATCAACAGCACCATCATCGTCATCATCATCAACAGCAGCATCGTCATCGTCATCATCATCAACAGCAGCATCGTCATTTTAATCATGATCAACAGCAGCATCATCATCATCATCGTCATCATCATCAACAGCAGCATCGTCATCGTCATCATCATCAACAGCAGCATCATCATCATCAACAGCAGCATCATCATCATCAACAGCAGCATCGTCATCGTCATCATCAACAGCAGCATCGTCATCATCATCAACAGCAGCATCGTCATCGTCGTCATCATCATCATCAACAGCAGCATCATCATCGTCATCATCATCAACAGCAGCATCATCATCGTCATCATCATCAACAGCAGCATCATCGTCATCAACAGCAGCATCGTCATCATCATCAACAGCAGCATCGTCATCGTCATCAACAGCAGCATCGTCATCGTCATCATCAACAGCAGCATCATCATCGTCATCATCATCATCAACAGCAGCATCGTCATCATCAACAGCAGCATCGTCATTGTCATCATCAACAGCGTCATCATCAACAGCAGCATCATCATCGTCATCATCAACAGCAGCATCATCGTCATCGTCATCATCATCAGCAGCAGCATCATCGTCATCGTCATCAGCAGCAGCATCATCATCGTCATCGTCATCATCAACAGCAGCAGCATCATCATCGTCATCGTCATCATCATCAACAGCAGCAGCATCGTCATCATCATCATCAACAGCAGCAGCATCGTCATCGTCATCATCAACAGCAGCAGCATCATCATCGTCATCATCAACAGCAGCATCATCATCGTCATCATCAACAGCAGCAGCATCATCATCGTCATCATCAACAGCAGCAGCATCATCATCGTCATCATCAACAGCAGCAGCATCATCATCGTCATCATCAACAGCAGCATCGTCATCGTCATCATCAACAGCAGCATCATCATCATCGTCGTCGTCATCAACAGCAGCATCATCATCGTCATCGTCATCATCAACAGCAGCATCATCATCGTCATCGTCATCATCAACAGCAGCATCATCATCGTCATCGTCATCAACAGCAGCATCATCATCGTCATCGTCATCATCAACAGCAGCATCATCATCGTCATCGTCATCAGCAACAGCAGCATCATCATCGTCATCGTCATCATCAACAGCATCATCATCATCGTCATCGTCAACAGCATCATCGTCGTCGTCATCGTCAACACCATCATCATCATCGTCATCGTCAACAGCAGCATCATCGTCGTTGTCGTCATCATCAACAGCAGCATCATCGTCATCGTCATCATCAACAGCAGCATCATCGTCATCGTCATCATCAACAGCAGCAGCATCATCGTCCGTCGTCGTCATCATCAGCAGCAGCATCATCGTCCGTCGTCGTCATCATCAGCAGCAGCATCATCGTCATCATCAACAGCAGCATCGTCATCATCAACAGCAGCATCGTCATCGTCATCATCAACAGCAGCATCATCATCATCGTCATCATCATCAGCATCATCATCGTCATCATCAACAGCAGCATCATCATCGTCATCATCAACAGCAGCATCATCATCGTCATCGTCATCATCAACAGCAGCATCATCGTCATCATCAACAGCAGCATCATCATCGTCATCGTCATCATCAACAGCAGCATCATCATCGTCATCATCAACAGCAGCATCATCGTCATCGTCGTCATCATCAGCAGCAGCATCATCGTCATCATCAACAGCAGCATCGTCATCGTCATCATCAACAGCAGCATCATCATCATCGTCATCATCATCAGCATCATCATCGGTATCATCAGCAGCAGCATCATCGTCATCGTCATCAACAGCTGCATCATCATCGTCGTCATCGTCATCATCAACAGCAGCATCATCGTCATCGTCATCATCAACAGCAGCGTCATCGTCATCATCAACAGCAGCGTCATCGTCATCATCATCAACAGCAGCATCATCGTCATTGTCATCATCAACAGCAGCGTAATCGTCATCGTCATCATCAACAGCAGCGTCATCGTCATCGTCATCATCATCAGCAGCGTCATCGTTATCATCATCAGCAGCGTCATCGTTATCATCATCAGCAGCGTCATCGTCATCATCAACAGCAGCGTCATCGTCATCGTCATCATCAACAGCAGCGTCATCGTCATCGTCATCATCAACAGCAGCGTCATCGTCATAATCAACAGCAGCATCATCGTCATCGTCAACAGCAGCATCATCGTCATCATCAACAGCAGCAGCATCATCGTCATCATCAACAGCAGCAGCATCATCGTCATCGTCATCATCAACAGCATCATCGTCATCATCAACAGCAGCAGCATCATCGTCATCGTCATCATCAACAGCAGCAGCATCATCGTCATCGTCATCATCAACAACAGCAGCAGCATCATCGTCATCGTCATCATCAACAGCAGCATCGTCATCGTCATCATCAACAGCAGCATCGTCATCGTCATCATCAACAGCAGCATCATCATCGTCATCGTCATCATCAACAGCAGCATCGTCATCGTCATCGTCATCATCAACAGCAGCATCGTCATCGTCATCGTCATCATCAACAGCAGCATCATCATCGTCATCGTCATCATCAACAGCAGCATCATCATCGTCATCGTCATCATCAACAGCAGCATCGTCATCATCAACAGCAGCATCGTCATCATCAACAGCAGCATCATCATCGTCATCGTCATCATCGTCATCATCAACAGCAGCATCATCGTCGTCGTCATCATCAACAGCAGCATCATCGTCGTCGTCATCGTCATCATCAACAGCAGCATCATCGTCATCGTCATCATCATCGTCATCATCAACAGCAGCATCATCATCATAATCATCGTCATCATCAACAGCAGCATCATCATCATAATCGTCGTCATCATCAACAGCAGCATCATCATCATAATCGTCGTCATCATCAACAGCAGCATCATCATCATAATCGTCATCATCATCAACAGCAGCAGCATCATCATCGTCATCATCAACAGCAGCATCATCATCATCGTCGGCATCATCAACAGCATCATCGTCGTCGTCGTCGTCATCATCAACAGCAGCATCATCGTCATCATCAACAGCAGCATCATCGTCATCATCAACAGCAGCATCGTCATCGTCATCATCAACAGCATCATCATCATCGTCGTCATCATCAACAGCAGCATCATCATCGTCGTCGTCATCATCAACAGCAGCATCGTCGTCGTCGTCGTCGTCATCATCAACAGCAGCATCATCGTCATCATCAACAGCAGCATCATCGTCATCGTCATCATCAACAGCATCATCGTCATCGTCATCATCAACAGCATCATCGTCATCGTCATCATCAACAGCAGCAGCATCGTCATCGTCATCATCAACAGCAGCATCATTATCATCGTCGTCGTCATCAACAGCAGCATCGTCGTCGTCGCCGCCGCCGCCGTCGTCGTCGTCATCAACAGCAGCATCATCGTCGTCGTCATCATCATCAACAGCATCATCATCATCAGCAGCATCATCATCAACATCATCAACAGCATCATCATCATCAACAGCATCATCGTCGTCTGAATAAGTTCCAGCTCTAAGACTTCAATGTCAGTGACGACCACGACTCTCGTGCGGGTGGGGGCGGCATTGCTCTCTCGTGCGCGTGCACCGCAGTGGTCACTTGAAGAAGTGGA
Source organism: Petromyzon marinus (assembly GCF_048934315.1). NCBI lineage: Eukaryota > Metazoa > Chordata > Hyperoartia > Petromyzontiformes > Petromyzontidae > Petromyzon > Petromyzon marinus. The sequence continues at coordinate 10,735,875 of NC_133723.1, forward strand.
TCTCGGGGATAGTTCTGTAATAGCCACTTCAGCATGTTCCGTTCTCTATAACAGTGCGGTGGATGGCACGGCTGTGGAATGCGATCCTCCGTCACCGATAGCAATTGATCTTGGTGACAATTAGTTTTGAACGCGTTAGTAGTAGTAAAGTTTTCGCGATCAATTTGCGTATCGATAATGAAGGTGTTGGGTCGCGTGACTATAAATGTCGTTTTGTGAAACCCTCCAACAGCCAATCAGCGAGCGTTTGTCACGTAAACAAAACCCTCCAACAGCCAATCAGCGAGCGTGTGTCACGTAAACAAAACCCTCCAACAGCCAATCGGCGAGCGTTTGTCACGTAAACAAAACCCTCCAACAACCAATCAGCGAGCGTGTGTCACGTAAACAAAACCCTCCAACAGCCAATCAGCGAGCGTTTGTCACGTAAACAAAACCCTCCAACAGCCAATCAGCGAGCGTGTGTCACGTAAACAAAACCCTCCAACAGCCAATCAGCGAGCGTGTGTCACGTAAACAAACGTGCCAAATGAGTTGCTGCTTCAGCACGCGCACTCTCCAACACAACCGGTGTGTGTGTGTGCTGAAACTAGAAACTCATCGGGCCACGTTTTGTGTGCGTGACACGTGGTGATGCTGAAGTGTCACGTGGGGAGCGCGAGTGGGCACCGCACGGAGTTTCCTTCTGTGCGGGAACGCAGAGCTCTAAATACCAGGACGTTTTAAATAATAACTTCTGCATTTCAATTATAAAGTGGCTCCCCATTCTAGATTTGAAGCTTTCGTGACTGCAAGGATCCATACTCTTTGGTTCTATTCGGTAAAGTCACGTAGGTAAAACAACAAAAATCACGACGTTTCGGCCACAACACAAGCGGCCTTCATCAAGTGAAGGGACCAGACTGTCTCGAGGACAGTGCTGGAGTGAAACACTGCCAAGCTCAGACCGCGACCTTTAAGCTGTGTGAGAGTAATCAAGGTGCCTAGACAAAGGAATTAGCATTAAAAATTTGCATTTTAATAGGCGGACTTAGCATGTTGAAAGGTAGGGAGGGGGTCGACCTGTGCAGGCTGGCGAGGGGGCACGGAAGCGTCCACATGCTGGTGGTGTGAAAAGGGGATTTAAGATGCGAACGTTTGGGGTACCACTACTTGAAAAATAAACTGTACCATTGAACAATTAGTTTAATGTTTGATTCGATTTAGAACATCTTTCCAATGGTTGCTTAATTTGAAACCATCTTCTCGGTTGAAATTGTGTCTGTGTTTGTAGATCTGAATTGCCTCGTGAACAAATCTCTGATAAAAACCAGTGGGTTTGCAAAGAACCTTGGTATCGGAGAAAATTATATCATGATCACCCACAGCGTTGTAACAGTGATCAGCTACGGCAGAAGAATTCGTTCTGCCGTGTTTCAAATCTGATTTGTGCTCGCGAATTCGGTCAGAGACATGTCGTTTCGTCTCCCCGATATAGCAATCACCGCAGATACAACTCAATTTGTAAACCGCGGGGTACTGTAAGTCAGGAATGACATCCTTCACGGATGGGATCAGATCACGAATTTTGTGTACTGATTTGAGGGCTACATCGACCTGAGAAATGATATCATCTATCGGGTATATGTTTTGGGGTGACAGCAAATTTAGTCCTGACGATATCCTTGTCAGCTTCGATGTGGTCTCCTTGTTCACCAAGGTCCCGGTACTTGATACCATTGATATAATTGAAAATTTGGTACAACATGGACTAAACCCCGAGGTACCTACTCTGGTCAGGCACTGCCTCACCAACACCTACTTTACTTGGAATGGCTCCTTCTACAAGCAAAATGAGGGTACTCCCATGGGTTCCCCCCTTGTCACCAGTGATAGCCAATATTTTCATGGAGAAATTTGAGTCGGACGCCATCCAGACTTCCACCCTCAGACCTTCCCTGTGGAAGAGATATGTGGATAACACTTTCGTCATTTGGCCACATGGCCTCCCAGCTCTGAACCTTTTCCTACACCACATCAATTCCAGACATCCCGCCATCAAATTCACCATGGAAGTGGAGAAAGATGGCAAGCTACCATTCTTAGATGTTCTGTTTGAGAGGAGACCTGATGGCTCATTGGGGCATTCTGTCTACAAGAAACCCACCCACACGGATTCCTACTTGAAGCCTGATTCCCACCACCATCCAGCTCAGAAGAATTATCTCATCAAAACTTTATACCATAGGGCTCATTGCATTTCGGACCAACACCACCTGACCAGTGAATTAAAACATGTACACCTGGCCCTCAAAAGGAATGGATACTCTGACCGTACCATCCGCCAAGCTGTTTCTCCCTCCATACAGAAACAACCACTTGATACTCCGGTCAAAACCATCACACTACCATATATAGCAGGCGTTGCTAAAAAGATTTCCAAAATTCTAAGCAAACACAAGATCCAGGTCCGGTTCAATACAGTACACAAAATTCGTGATCTGATCCCATCCGTGAAGGATGTCATTCCTGACTTACAGTACCCCGCGGTTTACAAATTGAGTTGTACCTGCGGTGATTGCTATATCGGGGAGACGAAACGACATGTCTCTGACCGAATTCGCGAGCACAAATCAGATTTGAAACACGGCAGAACGAATTCTTCTGCCGTAGCTGATCACTGTGACAACGCTGTGGGTGATCACGATATAATTTTTTCCGATACCAAGGTTCTTTGCAAACCCACTGGTTTTTATCAGAGATTTGTTCACGAGGCAATTCAGATCTACAAACACAGACACAATGTCAACCGAGAAGATGGTTTCAAATTAAGCAACCATTGGAAAGATGTTCTAAATCGAACCAAACATTAAACTAATTGTTCAATGGTACAGTTTATTTGTTCAAGTAGTGGTACCCCAAACTTTCGCATCTTAAATCCCCTTTTCACACCACCAGCATGTGGACGCTTCCGTGCCCCCTCGCCAGCCTGCACAGGTCCGACCCCTTCCCTACCTTTCATCATGCTAAGTCCGCCTATTAAAATGCAAAATTTTTATGCTAATTCCTTTATCTAGGCACCTTGATTACTCTCACATAGTTTAAAGGTCGCGGTCTGAGCTTGGCTGTGTTTGTGTGGAGGCCAGCCATGCGTTCAGGTGAACTGGATTCACCCATTCCTTCACTTTGGCGCCATTGCAGCTCCGCTGTGCTGCCGTTTGTATTCCTATGGCGGTATTATTAAACATTTACGTTCTAGAGGTGGATTAAGTTGTTTATGAGTTATTATATAAATACACGTTAAAATGCGCTGTGGGATTCTGCTGAGGAGGCCCTTTATCCAGCAGTGGATTGAACAAGGCTGATGATCATGATGATGAGATCTCGGCTGCGTTACTTGATGAACGCGTCTGTCTGCTACCGTCATTAATCGGTGCTGCTACTTGCTACTAACAGCACTTGCCCCTTGCTACTAACAGCACTTGCCCCAACAGTCTGATGCTATACGGCGAGGGGGAACCTTTGTCTTTGGCTGTGCACGTGACCTGGATTCGCTGTGGAGGCGAGGGGTTGGTGCCAGTGACTCGGATGTGTTAACTATCTCGTCTGGTGTGCAGGATGTGTTAACTACCTAGTGTCGGGTGTGCAGGATGTGTTAACTACCTAGTGTCGGGTGTGCAGGATGTGTTAACTACCTAGTGTCGGGAGTGCAGGATGTGTTAATTACCTAGTGTCGGGTGTGCAGGATGTGTTAACTACCTAGTGTCGGGAGTGCAGGATGTGTTAATTACCTCGTCTGGTGTGCAGGATGTGTTAACTACCTAGTGTCCGGTGTGCAGGATGTGTTAACTACCTAGTGTCGGGTGTGCAGGATGTGTTAACTACCTAGTGTCGGGTGTGCAGGATGTGTTAATTACCTAGTGTCGGGTGTGCAGGATGTGTTAACTACCTAGTGTCTGGTGTGCAGGATGTGTTAACTACCTAGTGTCTGGTGTGCAGGATGTGTTAACTACCTAGTGTCTGGTGTGCAGGATGTGTTAACTACCTAGTGTCGGGTGTGCAGGATGTGTTAATTACCTCGTCTGGTGTGCAGGATGTGTTAACTACCTCGTCTGGTGTGCAGGATGTGTTAACTACCTCATCTGGTATGCAGGAGGCCATGGGTTCGATCCCTACCGTGACACCTGCTGTATATTTGGAGTTTGTTTAACACGCAGGCTTTCGCGACCAATATCATCCACAATTCATAATATCACAAATGATAGTTCACCGAAGTGGCTGATATTATCGTCATGTGTAAATTTATAGCAGCAGCCAAACACTCTAAACGCGTGGTGATGTTGATTCTAAACGTGGAGGGGAAAATCCACGCGACCACCACAGGGAGAAAGCGAGAGACCGACGCAAACTCCAAATATACAACAGGCGTCGTCAGGGTCGGGATGGAACCCACGACCTCCTGCGTACCACGCGAGGTAGTTAACATCACAGCGCCCCCCCCCCCTAACATAGGCGCACAGAACTTGGACAATTACATTTTGACTTAACTTTCGTTACTGCAGGAATTCATATTCTTTAGTTCTTTCGGTAAAGTCGCATAGACAGAAAAAAAAGTGAATAAAAAGAACAAAAACACGAATGTAGACTGTAGCCTGGTAAAAAAAAAAAACACATTCCTGCGGAGGGAGCTGGTAGGAACGTTGGGTTGCTTGGTCAACGGCGGCGTGGTGTATTCGGCAAATATGCCCGACTGTGAGGGTGGACACATGCCGGCGTGAGTAGGTTAAACGTTGAGTTTTATAAGGGCACCACGGGGTGACCAGCCCCTCTCCACCCAGCCCCACCCCTCCCATTTTTGGATGCACGACGGACGGACACAATAATCCCCTGTGGGCTGGTGGTGTAACCAAGAGGTGTCCTACCAGTAAAAACGGGCTACAGTTTACATGAGACTACCAGTACACTCACCCAGCTTAATAACAACCATTGCTACAGTCTACATAGGTTGCCAGTACACTCGCCAAACTTAATAACCAAGCAACAGTCTTCATTAGACTGCCAGTACACTCACTCCGATTAGGAACCAGGCTACAGTATACATTAGTGTTTTTTTGTTGTTTATTAGTTTAATTGTATTTTTATTCACTTTATTTCGTATTATTTTTCTATCTACGTGACTTTACCGAAATAACCAAATAATACTTGGACAATTCTTGGTGGCACCGATGTCTGGCTGCATTCTCCCGTTGTTATCGTTGAACCTACGGGAACCCCTGTTACGAAATGTAAAACTCTAATTATTATAAGTGTAGTGAGGTATATTGAGTCACTATGGCGTCTATCGCCAATTATTGGAAGAAGGGTGGAACTGTTAGCGTCTCTCTCTGGCACCAGAGCGTGCATGGCATAGAAGCGAGCCCATGGGGGCGTGCTTCGGGTGACGGCCAGAGAGAGGGGCACTTCAGGTCATGGAAGTCTGGGTGAACCCGAGAGGGCACGTGACCGAGACAGGGTAGCGAGGGGGGCCAAGGGTTGGCGTGAGGGACACGTGATACAGGGTCCAGAACCTTGTAGAAGGGGGCGTGGCCAAGGGCGGAGCCAGGCCACGCTCTGGAGCATAAAAGGGAAGTCCCGAGAGCCGATCCAGGCTGTCTTGTGAAATCAATCCGCCGTGCTCATCTCCTCGGTCTTCCATCCTCGGTCTTTGAGCTCGGCATCGTGGGTCAGGCAGTGTGTTTCTGACTGACCCGTTTATATAGTTACACTGTTGTGGTGTAGTTAACCAGTGTTAGTTAGGTAGTTACCCTGTCGGGGTCATGTAATAGAAGTGTTGCTTCCAAGTGTAGTATGCGCCTCTGTAGAACCCACTAGATGAGCATTAATTATTATAATAGTTAAATTATATAATAATTAATAATTGTTTGATTTTACTTTTTGTGCGTCAGGACATTTGCCCAGCATGTCTCGATACCATGTGACTCCCCGCACCTCCTCCACCTCATCGCTGCTCGTGGCGTTCCTCCTCGTCATCGTCGTGATGACCATGGGCACCACCGCGGCCCTCTGCTCCCAGGGGACGCGGCGCGGCCCCCACCTCGGGCTGGGCCTGCACCCCCTGCACAGTGAGATATCATCATCATCATCATCGTCGTCACATTGGTCTTCATCCATCAGTAGATTGACAATGGTTACTGAGACACAGGAGTACGTGGATTAGAGAACATGCGCAGGGTAGAAACATCACATTCATCCAGCAGTGGATATGTCATGACTTCATGATGATGTCACGACTTCATGATGATGTCACGACTTCATGATGATGTCACGACTTCATGATGATGTCACGACTTCATGATGATGACCAGTTACTTGGGCCTATCCAGGTGTTTCACCTAGAGTTCTTTACCCTTAAAGACTTGCCCCTACCATAGGAATGTGGAATTTCCACCACTGGCTGTGCAGCAGGGCTGTCAACGGGATGGAGCGCCAACGCCTCGGCACTCATTCTGAGCAGTCGCAGTGGCAGCAGTACCAGCATCGGCAGTAGTAGTAACAGTACCAGCATCGGCAGTAGTAGTAACAGTACCAGCATCGGCAGTAGTAGTAACAGTACCAGCATCGGCAGTAGTAGTAACAGTACCAGCATCGGCAGTAGTAGTAACAGTACCAGCATCGGCAGTAGTAGTAACAGTACCAGTATCGCCTTAGTAGTAACAGTACCAGCATCGGCAGTAGTAGTAACAGTACCAGCATCGGCAGTAGTAGTAACAGTACCAGCATCGGCAGTAGTAGTAACAGTACCAGCATCGGCAGTAGTAGTAACAGTAGGGGTATTGGCAATAGTAGTAACAGTAGGGGTATTGGCAGTAGTAGTAAGAGTAGGGGTATCGGCAGTAGTAGTAACAGTAGGGGTATTGGCAATAGTAGTAACAGTAGGGGTATCGGCAGTAGTAGTAACAGTAGGGGTATTGGCAGTAGTAGTAACAGTAGGGGTATTGGCAGTAGTAGTAACAGTAGGGGTATTGGCAGTAGTAGTAAGAGTAGGGGTATTGGCAGTAGTAGTAACAGTAGGGGTATCGGCAGTAGTAGTAACAGTAGGGGTATTGGCAATAGTAGTAACAGTAGGGGTATCGGCAGTAGTAGTAACAGGGGTATTGGCAGTAGTAGTAACAGTAGGGGTATTGGCAGTAGTAGTAACAGTAGGGGTATTGGCAGTAGTAGTAAGAGTAGGGGTATTGGCAGTAGTAGTAACAGTAGGGGTATTGGCAGAAGTAGTAGCAGCAGCAAGGATTGAGTCGGTGAGTTTTGTTCGTGTTGTTTTTAACTCCGCTCCACCATTGCCCCTCTCTCCCTCTCTCTCTGCAGAGCCGCCCGGCACTTCGTTCACAACCACAGCCGCCACCACCACCACCACCACAGCTGGAACCACCACCACCAGCGGCAGCACGAGCGGCGTTAGCAGCACCGGCAAGAACAGCAGTCGGCACCACCATCCTCTGCTCTCCTCCACCTCCTCCAACGCAACCTCCTCCACTCCCACCACCGCGTCCCCGCCCCGCGCCGGCGGCGAGTACCCTCGCGACCTCTTCTCGCTGGCGCAGCGCCGCCGCGGCGCAGTCGTCCTTCACCTGGCCGGCGTGGCGTACACCTTCGTCGCGCTGGCGCTCGTCTGCGACGAGTTCTTCGTGCCCGCCCTGGGCGCCGTCTCGGAGCGGCTGGCGCTCGCCGACGACGTCGCGGGCGCCACCTTCATGGCGGCGGGCGGCTCCGCGCCGGAGCTCTTCACGGCGCTCGTCGGCGTCTTCCTGGCGCGCAGCAACGTCGGCGTGGGCACCGTCGTCGGCTCGGCCGTCTTCAACGTCTTCTTCGTCGTGGGGGTCTGCGCGCTGGCGTCGCGCGCCCCCCTGCGCCTCCGCTGGCGCCCGATGTTCCGCGACGCGGCGTTCTACGCGCTCGCGCTCGCGCTGGTGATCGGCGCGTTCGCCGACGGGCGCGTCGAGTGGTGGGAGAGCGTCCTGCTGCTCGCCAACTACGCCGCCTACGTGGCGTTCGTGGCGCGCGGGGCCTGCGCCGCGGGCTGGCTCCGGCGGCGGCTGCGGTGGGACGGCGGTGGCGACGGTGGCGAGAGCGTGGGTGCTGCAACTACCGCTGCACCTGCACCTGCCGCCGCCGCCGCCGCCGCTGCTGCTGCTGCTGCTGTCCAGCCCGTGGTGATGGAGGCGGCCAGGAGGAATGAGGTGAGAGCGTGTGTGGGTTTCTCTCGGCGTGCTCCGGTATCCTCTTCCCGAAGGCACCAACACATACAGAGAGGATGGCAGAGCTTGGAGGGTAATCGTTGGTTGCGCCAGCTCTTCACCGCGTCGCTGCTGCAGATGCTGCTGCTGCTGCTGCCTTTCTCCTCGTTGTCATATGTGGTTCCTACTCCTGGTGCCCCCCCTCTCTCTGTCGCCCCCCCCCCCCACCTCTCTCTGTACGAGCGTGATGAGCTGGCACTCCGTGTGATGGCGCCGTGCCCAGGACACACGCTCGCTCCCCCACGACTGTGCACGCTCACGAACCAGACAAAAAAACGCGTCCGCCTCTCTCCACTCGAGTGGCCGTGGTGACATCACAGCAATGCCTGCGCCAGGCTCGGTGTACCCTGAGAATACGTGAAGTGTGGAAGGGAGGCTCGCCACTGCCAGTAAGTGGGGTGGAAGTGATGATGGCCACCGCTGCTGCTGCCGAACGTATCTGTCTATCCGTGTGTGTCCGTGTGTGTGGGGGAGCGGTAGTGCAACGGTTGGTGCGACCCAAGTTCGATTCCCGCTCGCAGCCAACACCAGTGACGATTATCTGAACCGGTCCTGGGCCTCCCGAGGTCGACTTAATCTCAAATGAGTACGTGGTGCGGTGTGTAAAACATTGCCACTAGGGAGACAAAGGCGGCCGGGCGTGGTGTTGGCCACTCATCCCCTCGCGCGCTGTACCACCTTCATAGCTGCTACTCGCTAAGAGCCTTGCCCCAACACTCTGTTACGGGCAATACGGGGATCTTTGTGTGCGTGCGCGATCTCAATTCAGTTGTTAGCTGTGCAAGTGGTAAATTCGTGCGTGTATTCATCTATTTTGGGGCATTTGAGGTGGCAGGAATCTTTCACGTTGTCCCGCGGTGAGCGATGGCAAAATTCAATAGGGGAGGATCGCAAACGCAAAACCTACGACCACGCAGTACAGGCGACCCTCACGCCTACGACCACTCGCTACAAGCGACCCCCACCCCCCCCAGGCGAGGTGCACTTTGAGGTCACGTAAAGTGTCGAACGCTACCCGCTGGCAGGAGGTCACGGGCAGACCCAGGTGCCATGAGTCGACTGACTGAGATGACTGGCTGATGCACCACCTGTGCCCCCTACTGTGCCAACCTGCTGTGCTTTAGCCACCCGGCGATCTTGACACCGCTGGTACCAGTCATCAGCAAGTCCACGTCCTCCTGTACCACATCACTCCATCTCTTCTCTAGCCCATGCCGCGCCCGTTTTGCCCCCTTGATCTGGCTGAAAAAAAGATGTTTAGGCATGCGGTGGCTGGGCATGCAGGCTACATGAACCAGCCAATGCAGACTTGCCTGCCGGAGGAGTTCACCAATGAGACTTTGTCCACTTCTTTCAAGGATTTGTGAGCTACTCACACAATCGTGCCTGGTTAAACTCAGGATGGATCGTAGTCAGGCCAGCCTAAAAGGTTCTAAATGGTGAAGATGTTCCATTAGGGGGGTCCACGTTTCGCAAGCAGAGAGAAGGGAGGGAATGACTGTGGCCGAGAAGACCTGAAGCTTCATGCAGAGCAACAGACCAGGTAACTTCCACACAGCGTTACGCAACCGATGAAAAGATAATGCCGCTCGACTAATTTCGGAGCGAGACCTCTGCTGTTAAACCGGAGCCGGTGATGAACACACTGCCGAGGTATGGGGAAGCTCTCCACTCTCCACAACTGCTCCATCACCAGCGGGGAGCTGAGAGGGGTGGAGTGTCCGATGGTACAAAATACCCAGGCAGATGCTTAGTTTTGGTGGGGCAGATGGTAAGGCCTCACCTCTTAGTGGCAAGCTTCAGGTTCAGCAGCGCACACGCACACACTCGCCGCCACACATACATACACACACCATAGCTTCCACATGCAAATTGCGACCCTTCATTAGCGATGTAGAATGCCAAGTGCCGGATTAAAACTCGCACGGCCTACCTTGCACAGTCACCCGCACCCCCCCCCCACACACCAGCCGCCCACACCAGCCAAACCACCCACTCGCCCACCCCACTCGTTACTAGTTCAGCACTAACTGGTGTGTCGCAGAGTAAACCCACAACACATTACAATTCGAGTACGACATTTCGCCAGTAATCACTCCTAGCCTCATCAGGCAACAGCCAGAGTGGTGGAGAAATCCTCCCGTTTCTATCTTAAATAGAGCGGATAAATGTGATGTCATCACTTGTGAGCCAATCGGGTGCAAAGACCAGAGAGGGATGGGGGGTTAATGTGGGCCCATAAACATGGGGGGAGCAAACACAACGACGTTCCACACCACCACCACCACAGTACTTGGGTTTCCCCACGGCAGAATATTATGCCCCAACCTGGAACAAGAAGTGTGCACACGAAGCTGCTGCTGTGGATCCACAGCAGCAGAGTGCAGCCACCAGGATCAATCGGGGGGCTCGCGAAAGAGCTCCACCGCTGCCGTGGCTTCCGGGCCTCGCAAACACCGCTCCCCTTGCTGGAGGGAGTACCCAGCAAGGCCATCAGGAATCACAAACCCCTCAATGAACAAGGACATGCCCCCATACCTGTGCCTACCTTATTACAGACCAATTCAGACCTTATTGGTCAAGGCGTGGCCTTATAAATCTCAACGTTCATCCTACAAAGTCCCATCAGAAGGGAGAAACGCAAACAAATATACTTTTTTGTACCCGCATTGAAACGGCTATATGCTGTATGGACCTGAGAGTCAATTTTTCTGTTCAGGAATACGGAGTAAACTCTATGGGTTGACAGGGATGTGTCGATGTCGCCGCCACCACCACTACACAGGTGGCTCAAATGCCAGAGAACACATTTCTGGCTAGAAACAAAAAACGTCCGACGATGACGACCGAAGCGCGAGGGAGGCCTGGGGCAAAACAGCCCTGCTGCAGAAATCCATCGTTCGTGATCTGACCTACCGAGGGAAGATCCTGAGTCTTCCCTGAAACCGGATCTGGACACTGCATGGAAGATGTGGGGACACTTTCTCCAAGAAAGGGAAATGAAGGAGAGTCCAGTGTGCGACTGTGGTGGTGGTGGCGGTGCGACCATCGTGTAAATGCATCGTGAATGGCTGCCCCGATCGGATCATTCAACGGCGATCTGAAACAAATCTACGTGGCGGCTACTCGTGAAGCAGTCGAATGGAGATATCAAATCTTGGCATTAATATGCCATCTGTTGCAATCCACAAAAATGCCACGTGAAAGAAGATGGGGAGAGGTGGCACAGGGATTGGCACTACACTGAGCTAAGAACCCAGCGATCCCAAGTTTGATTCCTGCTCACGCCCACCAACGCCAGTGACGATTATTCTAAACTGATCTTGGGCCTCCCCTAATTCGACTTGGCCTCGTAAGTAACTGATGCGGTGTGTGAATGTTGCAACTGGGAAAATGAAGGCGGCCGTGTGTGGTGCTGGCCATCAACACCCTCGTGCTGCTACTCGCTAATACTACTTTGCCCAACAGGCTGAAGCTACGGGGGGCGGGGGGGGGAATCTTTGTCTTCATCCCGCAAGAAGCTAGCCAGCCCACCTCTCAGTGCCTGCGTCGCACAATCTTCTGAGTAATTGCATAGATGATAGATGTGCAAATATCCCGCACTGTTTGTACGCGAGTATTTATATTTTAATTCTAAGCAGAATTAATTGAGCTGCTTTGTGGGTGAATGAATGTGTGTCCGGCAAAAACAAACCCCTGCTTCCCTCGTGATGCCGGATGGCAACATTGTGGGCTGTGTCGTGGGGGGAGGGCCAATGTAGATTGGCATTTCCCTTCATGGCGACTGTAACCACCACAGCAGCCAAATGGGGGTTCTGGATGGGTGTGAGGGGCTGGTAATCCCTCCACCTTGAATTAACTACCACTAAACTACGAGGCAAAACATTTAAGCTTGTGCCGGAGGCCCCGGGGGAGACAGGCATCTATGACGTCTCCTGACCAAACCCCATTTGGTGGCGCCAGGAGACTGAATCTAACCTCGGGGCTCCTCCAGAAACAACAAAAAGCCACTATGGATGGCCATGTGGAATGTTCGAATGCTCACTGTGGAGGGAGAGGCTGCCACTCCTCTGTCGGGAGCTGGACTGGTACCATCTGAATCTCTGCGGTATTCAGGAGGTCCGGTGGACCAGTTCTGGCTCCTGCCACCATGAGGGGGTGGACAGTCCTCTACTCGGAGTAGGAGACTTCTGAACAAAAGAATGAAGGGTGTGGGAGCATGGGTTTGAGGTGTGGGGAAGCTGTAAGCCCCAGGCTACTTTGGGCTCGCCTTCCCATCAACCAGAGGCGAGGAGTGGTGGTTGTGGTTACTTATGCCCCCCACCAAAGACGAACATCCATGGAGGGATGCAGGCAAGGCCAATGAGTCAGATGCCTTCTATGACGTCCTGTCACAGGTACTGGCTAAAGTGTTCTCTCGGGATAGTTATTTTGTTGGGTGACTTCAATGCCCGAGTTGGTCACAATGCTGGCACCTGGTCTGGAGTGATTGGAAGGCATGGGCCAGATCAGCTCAATAACAACGGTAGGAGGCTGCTAGATTTTTGTCCAGCCCATGGGCTTGTAATTACCAGCATGCTGTTCCGGCATCGGTGCATCCACACAACATCATCGATGCATGCCGGGTCCAAGAAAGAACATCTGCTGGACTACATAGTGACGGAACGCGGATACGGACCTATGTCCTTGACACCAGAACCTACCGTGGAGCTGATCTGTCCTCTGACCATCGACTTGTCACCTGTAAGATACCATTCTTCCACTCCGGTGGTGGGTGTACACCCAGGATCCCATTCAAACCCGTAGTGGCATGATCTCAGCTAGCTGATGAAAGTTGCAAGCGAGAATATCATCACTTGTGGCTGAGGTTGGCATCGTCCCCCACTCCTGATGGCGAGGGGAAATGGGCCAGGTTTAGGACTGGCTTGTGCAGCTGCAATGCCTACTTTGGGTACACGGTCAAGACCTCGTCAGAGACCCTGGCTGACAGAGGAGGTGTTCAGGCTGGCTGAGAAAAGCGACAGGCCGACTCATCGTCTACAGCATCCCATGTCAGAGAATGAGGAGGCTTACCGCAGCCTTCGCTCGGAGGTTCGGAGAGCCGTGAGGCGCTGTAAGGATGGGTGGTGGTCTCGGGTTGCTGAGGAAATGGAGTCTGCCTCAGTGGCCCGCGATCACAAATTGCTATTTAACTCCATCAAAAAAGTTACCTGCAGCGCCACACCTATTACCATCATTAGGGGAAAGGATGGTGATCCAATCTCCGATGCCCAGGAACAGGTTTGCAGATTTGCTGAGCATTTATGTGAGGACCTGGGGGAGGAGAAATCCCTCGGCCTGGAAAATATCGTGGCACAAAGTGGGGATGACCCTGCTGAGGCTGCAGTGCCTCATATTGGAAGAAGTCACCCCCTGTGAGTGGCTGGCTGAGAATGCCATCTGTTGAAGCACTGAAGGCGAGCCTGAGGCAAGGAAAGGCACCAGGCAGAGATCTCCCAAGTGAAATTCTGTTGGAGGGTGGTGTTTGTGCACATGCTTCCCTACATGACATCATAACAGTCTGGCCCATTGGATGTGTTCCACAACATTGGAAGGATGCTTTGGTGGTCCCCCTCTTTAGGAAGGAGAACCGCACGGACTAACAACTACAGGGGCATCTCACTCATCAGTGTGCCGGGAAAGGTACTGGCAAAGATTATTCAACATTGCCACACTAGGCACGCTGAGGAGAGGCTTGCAGAGACCCAATGCGGTTTCAGGAAAGGGTGGTCCTGCACAGATGCCATATTTTCTGTCCATCTGGTACAGCAGAGGTGTAGAGAATTCCAACGACCTACATCTCTGCTTTATTGACCTGGTCAAGGCCTATGATACCATCGGTAGGCCTGGGCTCTGGGTTGTTCTTCGTGCTTTCGGAGTCCCTGACCCTCTGAGCGGGCCTGGGTGAAACTACGTGGCTGAGAGTTGGAGCCATTCCCTGTTCACTTTGGGGTGCGACAGGGATGTCCTCTGGCTCCCACATTACTTAACATATTTTTAGACTATGTAGTTCGTGAAGCCTTTGATGGCTTACTGGAGGAATTTCCATCTGTTACAGACACAATGGGAGGCTGATCGATGCCCGGGTGTGGTCAAGGGATGGCTCCCTATTGCTCCAACCGTGTTATGTATACCGATAGTCTGGTAATTGCTGCTCATTCAGAGGGGAGGAGTTTGAGATGCTGCTGCTGAGACTGGAGCGTGCCACTAAGAGGTGTGGGGCCTTACCATCGGCCCCACCAAAACTAAGCATCTGCCTGGGTATTTTGTACCATCGGACACTCCACCCCCACAACTCCCAATCGGTGATGGGGCAGTTGTGGAGAATTTCCCATACCTGGGCAGTGTGCTCATTACCGGCTCCAGTTTGGCAGCGGAGGTCTCACTCCGAATCAGTCGAGCGGCAATATCTTTTCATCGGTTGCGTAATGCTCTGTGGAAGGTGCCTGGTCTGTCGCTCCGCACGAAGCGTCAGGTCTTCTCGGCCACGGTAATTTTCCTCCCTTCTCTACGCTTGCGAAACGTGTACCCCCCTAATAGAACATCTTTGCCGGTTAGAAACATTTTAGGCTGGCCTGCCTACGATAAATCCTGGGTTTAACCAGGCTGGATTGTGTGAGGAGCTCACAAATCATTGCATGCCTAAACAGCTTTTGTTCGGCCGGATCGAAGGGGCTAAACGGGCACGGAACGGGCTAGAGAAGAGATTGAGTGATGTGGTACAGGAGGACGTGGAGCTGAGTGAACTTGCTGATGACTGGTATCAGTGGTGTCAAGATCGGCCTCTGGAGGAGGCTCGTGAAGGACGCTACTGGGCAGTTGGAGGTAGTCGCCCTCCAACAACAACGGAGGGGGGAGGAGCGACGCTCACAACAACGAGCGGCGCGCCGAGTTTGCTAAAGCACAGCAAGTTGACACAGGAGGGGGCACAGGTGGTGCATCAGCCAATCGTCTCGGTCGACCTGTGGCATCCGGGTCTGCCCCATGACCACTTGCCAGCGGGCGTTCGACACTTCACGTGGCCTCGACGTGCACATAGCCTGGCACAAGCGTCGTGGTGACGTCACCGCCACTTAGTGGAGAATGGTGGTTGTGTGTGTTTGCTTACAGCACTTGCCCCAAAAAGTCTGGTCAGGCAGTATGGGCGATCTTTGTGCTTCCTGTCAAATGAGTACCCGGTTGCGGTGTGTAGTAAAACAATGTCACTGGGGAGACAAAGGTGGCCGGGGAAGTTTAATACGGCGTCGGCAACCGATGTATATGATAACTCGCCGTAGACATTTCCAGGTCAGATCAGTGGAAGTTGTAATGTTGTCGTACGCCCTTCCTCGAACTGACACAACCCAGTTTTTATAAAGTAGTCACGTGGTGAATATACGTGGCCAATGTATTGGCGTCCTGCATATCAACAGTAGCAGCACACGGGTGGTGCGTTTCTCACGCCGTGATAAATTGGCCACGTGTTTAGTCATCGCGCGACGTCATCAATTGGGCTATGGGGGTGGAGGGATATACGACACAACGGTTTTACTCGCACGGGCGATCTGACCCAAAGCAAAAAAAATCGCCGCTGAATGGTTTGGGAACTAGGCGAGCGAAGCAAGGGGAGGCTCTCTTGATGGACTGGTATTGGGTGCGGCTTGGAATTAAAACTAAAGATGATTATTACACATATTTATAAAGCACCTTTCATCCAAGGTGCTAAACATAATAAAACAATGGTACGTATGAACAAGGCCATTATTTAGATGGCAGGGGCATGCAAGGCGTGATGAGTGACAAAAAGGAGTGACTTGATTCGAAGCTTTCGTGACTGCAGGAATTACTCTTTGTTTTTTTCGGTAAAGTCACGTATGAATAAGAAATAATAAAATAAAATAATAGCGTATTTTATTACCTCTTATTTATACGTGACTTTACCGAAAAAAACAGAGTGACAAAGGAGTGCTTGGGGGGGGGGGGAGGGGGCGGTTAACGAAAGGGCTAAAGGCGGAGTGGAGGGGCGATAGAGGAGAGGTGAGGCTTGAGAGGAACAGAAGGAGGTTAAAGAGGGGGCGGGGGGGGTGCTTAATGTACAGGGATGATATGGAGGATATGGTGCAGTGTTGGATCTATGGTGCAGTGCTGCTCCATGTAAGGGAAGCTGATTCCAGTGGAGGGATGTAACCAGAGATGGGCCGTGCCAGCCTTAGCACCGCTGCTGCTAATCAATAACAGCACTTGTCCCAACAGTCTGCTAAAGGCTACGTGGGGGTTATTTAGCTTTGTATCCCCGCAAAGAGTAGGAGGGAATTAGGATGTATGCTCCGCATCGCGATCTGACAAGCGTGTGAGATGACCACTTTGCATCGACCCACTGTGTGATTCTGTATCGACCCACAGACACACAGAGCGCGCGTGTTTCCACTGTCACGTGGGACGACGGTTCTCCCTGATGAGACGAGACCTTCCGCATTGGATAAAGCTTTGTGCTTCACAAGGATTCTCTATCCGCCTCTGCTGCTACTCCTGCTACGCTTACTCAGTGCCGGATGAAGCTCGTGTGGGGCCTGTGGCAAATGTTATCAAGGGGCCCTAAATAAAAAGACACATGAATCTTAAAACATGCTTTTTTAACTTGCATAGTAAAGTAAATGTGTTTTTTCATTTGCTACACAGTCGGGTAATACGACAAATTGCTAACCTTAAACACCCAGCCATTCATAAAAGTTTAAGGCAGTACAGTACTATAGTAATAGAGCAAGCGCAGAATCGCTGAACCGGAATTGATGGTTGAAAGCATTTAGCGCGGGGCCCTTGAAAGTGCGGGGCCCGTAGCTGCTACTACACGTGCAGCTGCTACTGCACGTGCAGCTGCTACTACACGTGCAGCTGCTACTACACGTGCAGCTGCTACTACACGTGCAGCTGCTACTCACGTAGCTACTACACACGTAGCTACTACATATGTAGTAGTAGCTACGGGCCCCGCACTTTCAAGGGCCCCGCGCTAAATGCTTTCAGTTACTACTACACGTGTAGTAGTAACCACTACAACCTGCGATTAGCACGGTTGGCTACGTATGGTGCGAAAGAAGTTCAACGTACATTACATGAATACGATAGACAGAGGGAGAGCGAGAGAAAGGGAGCAAGAGATAAGAGAGGGAGAGAAAGAGAAAAAGAAATGGAGAGGCACAGAAAGAAAATAAAACGAGATCAAGGGAGAGAAAATGAGGAAGAGGTGAGAGTGAGAAAATGTGAAATTGGGAGACCTGAACACAATGTGGAATGTGAAAAAAGTGTTTTTTTTTTTTCAAATTATTTCTGCAGCCAAAGCCATTTATTATTATAATGATATATTTAATCCGATTTCAAATGTCCCGAGCAGGAGTTACTCAGTGTGCAGGTGCAAATATACATTTGCATCTTAATTTCCAGAGTCAGCAGAGGTGTGAATTAGAATGCGGAATGATTTATATTTGAAATTCATGGGAGAAGGCCGATGGGGTTTAACACTCGCCCACAGGGTGGTGGTTATAGAGGTCACGGAGGTTGTGATGGAGGTGGTGCTGCTGGTGGAGGCGGTAGGAGGTAGTGGAGGAGGTGCTGCTATTCGTGATGGAGGTGGTGGGAGCAGCTATGTAACGGTGAGCGCGCTGCACTCCAAACCCAGCGACCGGAGTTCAATTTCCAATTATCTGAACCGGTCTTGGGGCCTCCCTGAGGTCGGCTCGGCCCCAAATGAGTAGCTGGTGTGGTGCGTAAACATCGCACCACTAGGGAGACAAAGGTGGTCGGGTGTGGTGCTGGCCACCAACCCTCGTGTGCCGTGCCGGCCTTCGTAGGTGCTACCCACTAACAGTCCTTGCCCCAAGTCTGTTCGAGGCGATATGGGGAATATTTTTTCATTGGAGATGGCGTGTGGTGTGTGTGTGAGAGAGAGGGTCTATCAACCCCTCCAACTGAACACTTGGGTGATACCAAGAGGCAATGTGGAGGCCTGGGGTGGATAGGCGTCTGACATTTGGAGCATAAACCATCATCACGCAAACTCCGCTCATCCTCGTAGCAGTAGCAGCAGCAGCGGCGGCGGCTTTTGGCTGCTGGCCATCGAACAAAGACGGCGGTCACCGCATCATCGCCTGGCGATTTCAGACGCACTTCTGCGGCCGTCTGCAACGCTCTTCCAATATGAGGAAGCCACTGAGCTATGCAATTTTAAATCTATAGTGAAAACGAATTTCTTTAAAACTGCTTTGTGTGTTTTAGTTTGTCTTTATCCCGCACCTCCGATTAGCGCGGTTGGCTACGTGCGGTGTGAAAGAAGTTCAACACACATACATATTGAGGCCAACCAAGGCTCGTTGCTGGCAGTGGGATGTCACGGGACAGACCCAGGTGCTATGGGTTGACTGGCAGAAGCGTCACCTCTGCACACACGGTGACAATTCATCCACTCGCACAAAGACAAAGATCCCCGTATAATCTTAGCAGACTGTTGGGGCAAGTGCTGTTAGCGAGCACCGCTGAAGGACGACACGCGAGGGGGTAGGTGACCAGCACCACGCCCGGCCGCCTTTGTCTCCCTAGTGGCGATGTTTACACACCGTGCCAGGTACTCATTTGAGGCCGAGTCGACCTAGGGGAGGCCCAGGACCGGTACAGATAATTGTCACTTATGTTGGCCGTGACAGGAAGTAGAACTCGAGTCGCCGGGTTCGTAGCGCGGCGCGCTAACCGCTACACTACCGCTCCCCACACAACAACGGCCATTCGCCACCAAGTGGTGATGATGTCACCACGGCACTTGTGCCAGGCTACGTGCATGTTAAGGCCACATGAAGTATCGAACGCCAGCTGGCAGGTCATGGGATAGACCCAGGTGCCATGGGTCGACTGAGATGATTGGCCGATGCACCCCCCCCCCCATCATCCCAGGAGTGGAGTGACCATGGCTGATGATGACCGTGGTGGTGGTCTTCATAGGGAGGTGCTACTCGCTAACAGCACTTGCCCCAACAGTCTGTTCAGGGAATCTTTGTCTTTGGTATTACCGCCCCCTTGCCCCCTTCTGCCCCTCCCCTCTAGAAGTGGCGGCTGCAACGTGGGGGCAGCACCGCTTCCCTGCGCAGTAGCACCATGAGGAGCAGCCTCTTCCAGCTGATGATCCATACCCTCGACCCCCTCGGAGATGGTACGGGCCCCCCTTCTTCCCCTCAGCCCCCTCACCCCCCTCCACCCCTTCCCCCTCTCACCCACTCCTCCGTTTTATTTCATATAGACCTCGACACTGCCCATTTCATTCATTCCACATCTGTCCATTCGACTCCACCACAGTTAACCCACCCCACGCGCCCCAGTGTATAGGAATGTATAGGAGTGTGTGTACCGTATGTTGAACTTCTTTGGTGCCGTCCGTAGCGAACCGTACTATAATCGGAGGTGTGGAGGGCAAGAACAACAGACGTAACACAAAGCAGCTCTCAAGAAATGAGCTTGTCAATCTAAAGCGGTGATTCTTAGCCTGCGGTGAAGGTCAATCATGGAAACACAAACTAAGCACGGGCACGCCAGTACAACTTCTTTGTTTCATTAAAGCCCTATGTCTTTATTAACACTGTTTTTTTATGATTGAGAAGTAAAAGGGTGCAAGGCTGCAGTAAAAGGTTAAGAATCACCGATCCAGATGACGATCTAAAAGTACATCAAAGCTGCTGCCGGTGGCTTCCTAATATCGGAAGGAAGTGGCGTTCCAGACGGCTGCAGAAGCGCGCGTCTGGAAGCGCCGCACGACGCCGCCTTTGTTCGACCACCGCCGCCGCGAGGGCGAGCGGCGTGTCCTGTGACGACGACGATGGCTCCCGAGCTCCTTGGCCGAGATGGCCAGCGAGGCGGTATTGTGGCGACGAGCGATTTGCTCGTCAGCGACGTGCGTGCGTCGGAAGAGAAAAAAAAAAACCATTCCGAACGAAGAAAGAAAATGTCTTTGAGAGAAAATCAAAACGATGTCTAGGTTTTGCAAAAATCACCAACCCTGGTTCCTTTTGCGAGAGTCATGGCAGAGTGAGGCGGTGAGTTATTTTTGGGAAGCCGCTGCTGACCTTTTCCGAGATGCGGCGTTACAGCGAAGCTCCTTGCCCGTGCCGATAATTCCCAGCGGAGGCGTCACTTCAGCTCCCATCTCCCTCCACCTCTCCCCCCCTTCCCTATCTTCCACTAGATCTCCCCTTCTATCCCTCCCTCCCTCCCCCTCTTTCTTTCCCCCTCTCTCTTTCTCCCATTCTCTCTCTATCCCCCCTCTTTTTTTTAATTAAAACAACCTTTATTTTTTTTTCAAAAAATCCATAAATCAAGAAAGGTATTCAAATCACTCAAAAAAAGAAAAGTAGAATAATTTCTGCAAGCTTGACACACTACTTTTGAAAAAATACATGAAAGAGAATCGATAATTTTCGCGTTAATGTTATTCCTTTTTAAGTTATTCCTTTATTGTTTTGACCGTCTGTCTGCAACTCCACTGGGCAACCTCACTCCAGCAGCCGGTTTATAAACGTGGATGTTAGAGGGGATTACGTGCAGAGATGAGAGGATGACGAAGGAGATGAGGGAGATAGTGAGAGATGATGAACGCTTAGTTGATGCAGAATTATGAGGGGGAGAGGAGGTGATGGGAATGAGTGAACAAGGTGGAACATGAACTAGTTTGACAATTTTGAAGGCGATGGTAGGTTAAGGGAGAATTTTGGAAATCCATGGAGAAAACGATGAATAAGAAAACAACCTCTTGAGACTCCAATCAAAACCATCACGTTACCATACATAGCAGGCGTTACCAAAAAAGATTTCCAAAATTCTAAACAAACACAAGATCCAGGTCCGATACAGTACACAAAATCCGTGATCTGATCCCATCTGTAAAGGATGTCATCCCTGACTTACATTACCCTGGTCTCTATAAACCGAGTTGCATTTGTGGTGATTGTTACATTGATGAAACGAAACGACATGTATCTGACCGCATTCGCGAGCACAAGTCAGATTTGAAACACGGTAGGACGAATTCTTCTGCCGTGGCTGATCATTGTTACAATGCTGTGGGTTCTCGTGATATTGTTTTCTCTGATACCAAGGTACTCTGCAAGCCGTCTGGATACCACCAAAGATTTGTCCATGAAGCCATAGAGATATACAAACATAGACATAACTTCGGCTCCTGCCACCCACACCCCAAACCCCCCCCCTTCACCCTGCATATGTCCTCCCTGGCTCCTCCCCCCTCCTCTTACCTTATATAATTAATCTCTCATCACAAATAGCTTTACAGTAATTTTGCTGTGCTTTGTACACCTTATGAAGGAAGCTTGTGTTGCCTCCGAAACGTCGTGATTTAATTTAGTTTTCATTTTTGTTTTGTTTTGTTTGATTTATTTATTTTTTACCTACGGGACTTTACCGAAAGAACCAAGAGTATTTCAAGCTCTGTTCCTTCTTCTTACCACTTCCACCTCTCCCTACTCTGTTCCCCCTGTTTTGTATGTACATATTTTTTACTACGCAATTCCACCTCCTTTAGATCCTCGGTCAAGCCGAAAAAGGTTGTAGTTGTCAATCGTAATCTGCAAGTCATTGACGGCACAAGTGAGAAATGTTTCTGTTAGGCAAAAATGTCTGGGTCAAGATTTGCCACTTCTAGTTTTAGTTGACTTAATTTAATCACAAGCCATCTGATGTTGACATGTAGAACACCAACACCTTCTGCCAGAAAAATCTACAGAATTAAATGAGTTATTTATATTTGGGCCAGGGTGAAGCTCCAATACCTCCCAGAAATAAGAAAATGAGAATTAATAGTTTGCACAAGTATTTTCTGTGAAAGGATGAAGGGCGACAAACCTTGGATGAATAGCAGCTGCTTACATACGGCGACATTTTTAAGAGCAGAATGGACTTAGGAAGGAGTGCTGGTGAAGTAATAGGGCAAAGATAGCCTTTAAAAGGATTACAATGATGGAGTGTAGAAGTGGCTATAAGCTGTTTAACTAACAGGTGTAGTGGCAAATGGAGCATCAAGTACGAACGAGAAATAATGAGGGCTGCCAGTGGTGGAGTTCTGTTTGGCACTAGATATGGCCTGGAGGGACAGCAGTAGGATTAACAGCAGAACTGCAATCTTTAAAATAACAAAGCTCCACAACAGTTAAACACAAGTGAAAACGTACAGGTAGGCCAAGCGTGAGAAATGTCTTTCCGCACTCGTCGCACCATGTACGACTTCTCGCCCGTGTGCTTCAGTTTGTGTTGGCGGTTAGCTCCAGGTCACGAAGTTGACTAGTCGTTCAAGTTATTGCTGTTTGTAAGCACACCTTCGTGCGTTGCTATTTCTCAACGCTAGCGTGGATGTGACCTAACACTTCACTCTTTTTTTTCTCTCAAGGAGCATATTCGCGAGCAGGGCAATAACCTGATCAAACATGTGAAGGGTAAAAACCTCGAGTGGGTTAAAGACGGTCGAGGGCTTCCTGCAAACGCTTCGGCTCCTTGTTAATGAAGAGCGTTTCTGAGCAAACCAGGCAGCAGCAGTTAAGGCAGGCCCGGGGAGCGGCTGCTCAGGCGTGCATTGTCTTCAAGGGCAAGACCACGACCCAGGGCGAGGACTGCGGCGATGATGATGAGACTGTGGATCTTACGCAGAGGTGATAGCGGTAGCGGGAAGTCGCAACGCTGAGGAGCCATTGCACCGAGTCTCTGCGGTCGCAGCGCAGATGCTCCACCAGTGGGCTCCTCCATAGAGTTTGCTCTGCACTCTGTAGGTAACGTCCAGGAGCGACATCATCCAGGGAGTGCAGGATGAGGAGGACATCCTCGGCTTATGCGGTCAGGACCAACTTGACGCTTGGTTCCCTGAGCACCAGGCCGCTTAGTCTCGCCTTACGAGATTCAGGAAAGGCTCTAAAGCCAGGGCATGACGTTGGCCTGACCAATGGGCATCTGTCTCACGCCTTGCTCGAATTTGACCGGGGCAGTGAGGGCGCCATTGACCTTGATCATGCACTCTGCCTTGGTGTAGAGTAGGCGGATCATTCGGACAAAACAATCCCCAAAACAAAGGTCTTGAGGGTTCCCAGCAGGTATACATGGTCCACTCTGTCAAAAGCTTTTTCCTGGTCAAGGGCCAGAAACACGATTTGGGATGCCCAACCTCAGGGACACCGCGATTAGGTCCCTGACTAGGAAGATGCTGTCGTGGATGGTTCGTCCGAGGATGGTGTAGGACTGGTCCCTGTTTATGACTTGTGCAATCACCTCTTTCAGTCGCAGGGAGAGCCTTCGTCAATATTTTGTAGTCTTATGTTCAGAATGGAGACTGGACGCCAGTTTATTGTGCCTCGGGTCTCTGTTCTTGGGAACAGAGTGAGCACCGCCCTCCTCCAAGACTGAGGCATCGCCCCAGTCACAGAGGCTTCCTCCAGCACCTCTTTGTAGTCCTCCCCGTAGGGATGGCCAAAAAGTGGCGTAAAACTCTCCTGTTAGCCCATCGAACCCTGGGGATTTATTTGGGGCCAGTCTTCTTACAGCTGCGTCAAGGTCATTCCTAGTAAGCTTTTGCTCTTGCAGTTCTTTCCCGTCTTCCCCCAGGGTGGGTAGACCGCTCCATGCCTCCACCTGGGCCGATCCCGATGTCTCTTCAAGGGAGAACAGGCTGCGGTAGAAGTCTCTGATGGTCGACTTCTGCTGGAGTTCGTGCGCCAGGACACCGTCACCATCAAAGAGGCACTCCATGAATTTGTGCCTCCCGAGGGAGTAGAAGAGCGGGGATCCCGTGTCGAGGTCGGTGATGAGCTTCACCCAGGATTGTACAAACACCCCCCTCGTCTGCTACTCCTGTTGCCATTTGAGACGCTCCCTCTTCTCGTATTCTCGGAGAAGAGCAGGGTTGCTGTCCTCGGCGAGCTGACCCTCCAAATTGAGGACTCAGGCTTCCATGTCGGTGATGTCTGTGTTCTTCTGTCTGGTGCTCCCCCAGGTCTATTGTTGGCACAACTGCCTGGTGTGCACTTTACCCATTGGGCCACAGAGTCGAACTGCGTTTTTGGTTTTTCGCCACGCTTCCCAGAAATCCTTGAACATTTCTATGAAGGCACCATCCTCCAGCAGCGAGTTGCTAAAATGCCAGTGGGACGCGCCCTCGCGGGCTCTCTCCAGCCTGACACAGAGCATGATGAGGTTGTGGTCCGTGAAGGGTGCCGCCCTGATGCCAGACGTTATGACGCACGTCACAAAGCTCTTAGAGATGTAAAATCTGTCGAGCCTGGACTGCGTCACCGAGCCGTGGCGCCTTTTCCTTGTGTACATGAACTGGCATTGGCCCGAGTGATGTATGCGCCACACATCCACCAAGGCGGCGTCCTCCAGGAGCCCCTGCATTTCCTTCTGCCTAACTCCCCCTGACTGCCTCCCCGAACGATCCAGGACACCGAGTGTGCAGTTGTGGTCACCACCCACAATCACGCAGTCGTCGCCCGGCATCCCAGCCAGGTGCCTCCTGAGGAGGTGCAGAAACAGGATCTTCTCCTTGTTGGTCACCAGCGTGTATACGTTCAGCAGGTGCGTGGTGACATCGCCCACTCTGACCGTTACTGCGAACAGCCTTCCCTTCACCACTTCAGTTTGGGTGATGAGCTTGGGATGAAACCCTTTAGAAAACAGGGTCGCGACTCCACAGGAGGTGTTGTCAAGGTGGCTGTAGAAGGAGTCCCCTCCCCACTCCTTCCTCCAGTCATCCTCGACTGTGAGATGTGTCTCCTGAATGAAGAAGATGGGCAGCGTGTTTCCTCGCCAGAGACATTGCGGAAAAACCTCCACCGCCTCCCTGCTCCCGTTCACGTTTAGGGGGCCAGTGTACATAGGCATTGCTTGTTCCTTGCCTCCGTGGCCTCCCACCTTTTGTAATTTGTTTGCAGAAATATCCCAGCTTTGCCATTTGCCCCGGGACTCGAGTCCCTGCTTGGCGAGGAGTCTCTCAGCTTGAGTCAGAGGCCTTTATTGCCTTGATATCCTTTCATCGAGCCAAGGCAATGTCCGCTCTGTCCTTCACATTGGTCTCGTCGAGGAAGTGCCAGAGATATTCCAGGGGAGTCTGAGGGTCAAAGAGTGTTGACCCCTGGCTGCTCTCGCTCCCCACGCTGAAGCAGTCGTCCCGATCTGAGTCGATCTCCGCGCCATCCGGCTCAGCTGGAAGAGCTGCAGTGGCTGGGCTGGTGCATTGCCCAGCGGCGTCCTCTCCCCCAGTGTCAGGGATGGCCTGGGATGTCTCCTGCTCAGGCCCTTCGGGTGGATGGCCCAGTGTCTCTTCCACTGGGTCAGCAGTGGGATGGGGACCTTCCTCATTCCCATCCATTTCCTCCTCGCCCCTGGTGAGTGGTCGATGTCTCTCAACCAACTTCCCCTTCCTCTTCTTAGTCGAGGGTGGCGCAAATTGTATTTCTCCCAGCCTCATCCATAGCTGGTGGGGGTGAGGCTCTATGACCACAGGAGATGGGTCGATCTCCGTGGCGATGTCTCCTTCATCGTCCACGGTCTCCTGCTGTGGCAGCCCTTCCCCAGACGCACGCTGCTTCTTCCTCTTGGGGGTTTTTTCCTCGCCGCCCGTGCGTCACTCGGCGTGGCGTCCAGGATGGCAAAAACCACGTCTTCGGCGTCTGGCAGCTGTTCTGCTCCCTCCCCCTGGTGTGAGGGGGTTTCACCGCTTCCAGGTCTGGGAGGTGTTCCTCCTCTGAATTTGACCCTTGCGATCGGGGTCCATCTGGATTTTTCCTCTTGCGATTCGTCGCTCGAGGCGGCGATGATGTTGGGGCCACGACCTCAGGTGTGAGAGGCTACATGCTTCACGGGTCTGGTGTGGGCTGTTGGGGGCCTTGTTGCAATGCAGGCTCTTACTACTTTGCTTTCTTTCCAATGTCTCCCTCCTCCCCGCTCGTTTCTCCGACCCTTGCTGTCGTCGGTTTAGGGCAATCCCTTCGGAAGTGCCCCTCTTCTTTGCAAATATTGCATTTGATGCAATCCTTGCCATAAAACAATCTATGAGCAATGCCTTCATAGACAACCACACAAGAGCCCGCCTCCTGCTGTCTGGGAGTTAGCAGGACGTGTTTTTCAGGGCAGGGTTTCTGCACCCCCAGTGGCAGGGCACGTACTGGCGACACGACCGTGCCCAACGTGGACACGCGCTCCAACACGGCCTTGCCGGGGATTGTAGGGTGGCACGTTGGATACGATTCGTGCCGCCACCGAAGCGACGGGTTCCAGTTGGACGTCGAGTCCCCCCACGGTCATCCCCTTCTCGACGGCCGCATTGACCGTCTTCTTCGTCGCCGGGAAGAAGACGGCTTTCCCGCTCAGCTTCGAGGCGTGGGTGACGGTGACTGGCGGGACGATGGCGGCCAGGGCCTCGATGTTATGCCTCGATCGTGACGGAGCTCGAGGCGTAGCAGCGGATGCCGTTCTGGTGCAGTGGTCGCTGCACGCTTGGGGGGTGGGGGGGTTGTCCTTGGAACAGAGGCCCTAATGGGGGGGGCGTCGTGACTCCAGGCAGATTGGCAGCAGCAGCCTATCCTCCTACCTTCAAACTCTGCCTGATTGTGGTGTTGAGTGTAAACGGAGGATCAATAAATAATCCTCGTTTAAGAAAATAGTGGAATAAAAAATGAAAAATAGATTTATTGAATAAATAAACGTGATAAAAAAATAGGAATCGATAAATTATCTCAAATTAACTTATTTAATACATTTACGTGTTACATAAGTAGATGTATTTTGCAAACAAATCTACTTGGACAAATTTGTTTATTAAATACATTCACTCATCGTTAAATAAATACAACTTAGAGACCTTGCGCACACGTGAAGGGGCCCAGAAAAAAACGCAGTGTGTGATGGAATCATTAACTAGTAGGTTAGCATTAGCAAAGTCAACAATTGTGTTCTAAGCGCTTGTGTGGCCTTAAATCTACTGCCCACTGTACTCGGAGCGACTATGTGCTACAGCAACAGATGCCCCCACTTGGCTTGCACACGAAACAAGGTATAACAAATCTCAAATAGTTGGAGATTCGTAAACTAAGATTAACACCATAATCAGAAGAATAAAGAAACGATAAACAAAGTAGAAAAAAAACCTGTAATGTATGAAAACGATGCTTTAATTAACTATGGGATTGAGCACAGTGCCTAAGGAACACCACTTTCAAAAGGCTATGCCTCACCCTTACTGTTAAGCAATAGAAAGTAATGAAGAGGAGGGATATAAACACACAAATAGTACGACCTGTGTGTGCAAGAGGTCGGATACTTACTCTTGCTGAGTAAAATCTAAAAAAAAAAAATTAAATCAAAGTGGGGATGTTAGATTTATAGAGTTAACGCGGGGAGCTCAAACGAAAGCGCGTCTCTCCCCCCTCCCTCTTCCCATCAGCGCCCGCCAAAGTGGTCGCTTGATTTTCTGCTTTGCCATCCGTGTGAAGGAGGGTACAAAGGTCCCCTGTATAGCCTGTAGCAGGTTGTTGGGGCAAGTGCTGTTAGCCAGTAACAACAGCGCCTACGAAGGCTGGCACTGTGGCACACACAGAGGGGGTGGGTAGCCCAAAGCACGCCTGCCCGGCCGCCTTTGTCTCCCCAGTGGCAATGTTTACTACACACCACACCGGGTATTCACTTGAGGCCGAGTCGACCTAGAGGAGGCCCGGAACCGGTTCAGAGATGTATTGGTGCGTTGCATGGCATCCCTTGAATTGGAATGTGAATATTTACTTACACTGGAGGAATACGATGAGCTATAAAGCTCTTTTTTCACAGATTTCCAGAAGGGGCACGGCCAGAACGTAACAACACCACCACACAATACAAAAACCCGGTCGGAGTGCAGAGTATAGGAAAGGTGACCAAACATTTCCACACGATGACGATGATAAGCCACTTTGTTGAGCTATCAATTAGTGATAGCCAGGTCGTTGCTGAAACGGAAGCTAATAGCTCAGTGGGGCAACAATAACAACAAACTTTTACAGTTTTAGAGCGCCTCCGAGAAGCACGGTTGGCTAAGTACGGTGCGAAAGAAGTTCTACGTACATACACAGAGCAGTCGGTGTTGTTTGACCATACTTCACCGCTTTGGGCAGTGCGGGTGGGTCTGTGTTGGGTGCCGTGGGGAGCGGTGGTGTAGCGGTTAGTGCTACGCTGCGCTACGAATCCAGCGAACCGGGTTCGATTCCCGCTCACGGCCAACATCAGTGGCGATTATCTGAACTGGTCCTGGGCCTCCCCTAGGTCGACTCGGCATCAAACGAGTACCTAGTGCGATGTGTAAACATCGCCACGAGGGAGACAAAGGCGGCCGGGCGTGGTGTTGGTCACCCACCCCCTCGTGTGCCGTACCGGCCTTCATAGGTGCTCGCTAACAGCACTTGCCCCAGCAGTCTGTTAAGGCTACACGGGGGATCTTTTATTTTGGTGCTGACGTCAGCGTCTCTGGACGAGGGCTGAACAATTTGTGGAAAATTGCTAATTGCGATTCTTCTGACAGATATTGCGATTTGATTTGCAATTACATTTTTTCAAAAGTCAAGCTTCAGTTCAATATTCACTGTAATAGATTTAAAACGTGATGGAGCATTACCACGTGATACCATCAAAATATGAACTGCTCTATATATTCTAATGCTAGGATGAGAACTTAAAATATA
Organism: Petromyzon marinus; assembly: GCF_048934315.1. Lineage (NCBI taxonomy): Eukaryota > Metazoa > Chordata > Hyperoartia > Petromyzontiformes > Petromyzontidae > Petromyzon > Petromyzon marinus. Next base: position 10,764,907 of record NC_133723.1, read on the forward strand.
TGAATTGCTTCTAACATGTTTTTTATAAAATGTTTTAATTGAAATAGAACAATCAAACATAAACCAATTGTTAAATTAAATAAAGTTATAATAATACAAAATAAGACAATTCCAATAAGAAAGTAACAGGACTTTTCAAATCGCAGCTTTTGCGATTTACTAATCGCATTGTTTCAAATTGCGATTTCTATTTGAAATCGATTAATCGTTAAGCCCTACTCTGGACACGGCCATTTGTGAGTCATCTTCAAAGCGAAACTTTTTGTATTTATTTTTGTTCCCACGGACTAGAGCGGATCAATTTTCCCATCTGCAAATACAACACTGGTGTACACGTTTTATATCGTGTTCCGTCGATTCCAATTTTCTTAGATGATTAGACTGGCGGTAGCGGCGGCAGCAGCGGCAAAATATTCTTTGTCTTGGAGCGCGATCCAGATACTCTCATTTCTGATCACCATAGGACACCTCCATTGTCATTATTCACTAACTAAACTATCGTTTTTATTTTGCCAGGTAAGGCCCACCGAGCTCTATACCTCTTGGTTCTTTCGGTAAAGTCACATAGATAGAAAATGAATAGAGCACGTTGTGATCTATAACTTTCTATCTCCGTGATGACTTTACCGAGAGAACCAAAGAGTGTGGATTCCTGCAGTCACGAAAGCTTCAAATCAATATTAGATAGCGACCTGGCCGCACGTATTGATGGCACAACGTAGTGGCTTGTCGTCATCACGTGAGGAATATATTGCAGCCAAATACTGTACTCTAAACGCGTGATTTTGTTTCTAAATGCGGAGGGAGGACCCGGAGGACCCGGAGAAAAATCCACGCCACCACGGGGAGAGAGAGATGCTAACTCCCAATATACAGCAGGCTTTCAGGGTCGGGATCGAACCCACGCACTCCTGTATGCCAGGCGATGTAATTAACATCTTGCCCATAATTATTACCATGATTAGCATGACCCCAGGGTTATTATCTTCATAATGACTCTGCAATCGAACAGCCGCCGAGTAAATATCCGCAAACAGCAGGCGACGGCTCCAGCATCATTGGCGAGAGTCCTATCCCAACCTGGTGCTGGCAGGAGAGTAGAAGTTCGACTCCGAGCCCTGGCGACGCCTGCTGCTGTCTATTTGGAGTTTGCGTGTGTCTCTCATCATCATCACGATGGCTAGGAGATGTTGACTACCTCGCCTGGTGTACAGGAGGTCGTGATGTGTGCGTCTCTCTCTCATCGTCACGGTGGCTATGAGATGTTGACTTCCTCGCCTGGTGTACAGGAGGTCGTGGTGTGTGCGTCTCTCTCATCATCATCACGATGGTTAGGAGATGTTAACTACCTCGCCTGGTGTACAGGAGGTCGTGGTTTCAATCCCGACCCTGGCGACGCCTGCTGCTGTATATTTTGAGTTTGTGTGTCTCTCGCTCTCTCCCCGTGGATCTTTTTTTCTCCGGGTCCTCCGGTTTTCCCCTCCACATTGGGAATCAACATCGTGCGTTTAGAGTATTTCTCTGCTGTACATTTTTATTTGAGCCACTTCGGTGAGCTATCATTTGTGGCCAGGTCGCATCTGAAAAAGCGAATTGCTCAGGTTGGGCTTTACCTGGTAAAAAAATAAGTAAATTTTTATAGTCATTTGCTTTCCGTTCTTATACTTTGCCCTCATACCGCATGTTTGTATTGTTTGTAACGTTCTGACCCCCGGTGCCCCTGCTAGATATGTGAAAAAGAGCTTTAGAGCTCATCGGATTCCTCCAGTATAAATCCATATTCTGACCTGGCAGTCAAACCAAAACACGTTCACCCTCAGGGTTGCAGTGAAGTGGAACTGAGCAGAGAAACAACTCTTGCTGCACTTGACAACCCAGTTTAAACACATCTCCGGCTACCCGAGTCTGTGGGTCTCTATGGGTCTACACGAGCCTATGGGTTTCTACGCGAGCCTATTGATCTAAATGAGTGGTTATTTGAGGCTATGGGGTCTCTGCGCGAGTTTATGGGATGATAAAACGAGCACCGCTTTGTGAAGTCTTCCGTGGGTTGGATAGATATAGGCTCGGCTCTCTGGTCATAGGAACGTGGAATTCGTGACAGATGTTTGACAAAGCGTCGTTGGGAACAACGCAGTAAAATTACATTCGTGTGATTTATTCTCAGCGTCGTCATTATTACGATTTTTATATAAATGTGTTATTATCATCGTTATATAATATTTAAATTCCAAGGGTGAGTGTCGTCGCAATCTGAGGGCCTTGGATCCCAGGTAACCGCTGCCATGGCAACAGCCAAGAATCTGCTGTCTCTGTCTGGGGGGGGGGGGGGGGCGCTGTTCAACCCCAGCACACGGGCGAGAAGCCGTGCGTGTGTGACGAGTGCGGCAAGACGTTTCCTCGCGCTCGGCCGACAAGTATATATTGTGTGTTAATCTGTGTGTACCCCGGATATTTTAAAGATGGCAATTCTCCTGCTGTGTGTATCATTCTGCTATCCCTCCCGGCCATATCTAGTGCCACACTCAACTCTACAAACGGCTCTACCCTCGTTACTTTGCGTCCATGACTTGTTGCTCGATTTGCCGCTACACCTGCAAATGAAACGGCTCATAGACACTTCTACACTCCATCATTGTATCCTTTTAAACCCTGTCTTTGTCCCATTACTTAACCAGCACTCCTTCCGAACTTCATTCTGCTCTTTAAAATAACACCATCTGCGAGCTGCTGCTATTCGTCCAAGGTTCGCCGCTCTTCATCCTTTCACAGAAAATACTTGTAAAAATTGGTTTTCTGTATCGACACAAGCACTGCTTACCCCCAATGTTCCGTTTGGAATTGATAACAGCTACCATACTGCCTCTACTTGATTACTGTGACATCATATTCTTGGTTCTTTCGGTAAAGTCACGTAGAATGGAAACAATAAAATAATAAAAATATAAAACAATAAAATTCTCACGACGTTTCGACTGCAACACAAGCAATCATCATCAGGTGTGAAAACCTGCAGTCACAAAAGCTTTGAATCAAAATTTTACTGTGACATCGTGTATAAATCAGCCCCAAGTACTGTACTGAAGAAGCTTGATTCCATCTATCACTCGGCCTTAAGATTAGCATTGAACTGCCCATATAGGACTCACCACTGTCATCTCTACATTGGGTCAAACTTAACATCTCTTAATGTTCGACGGCTTGTGCACCAGATCTTATGTATTCACGATGTACTTACAAAAAAATCTGCAGACTACCTGCTGGACCTCCTCTCTGTTTCAAAGAACAAATTTGATCTCAGGTCTTCGCTCATTTACCAGCTTCACGGTCCCTATTGCCGTCCAAAAACTGGAGGAAGGGCCTTTGCTATTGATGCCCCCATGGTCTGGAATGCTATTGCCAATAACCTGCAACTTGAATCGCTACCAATGAGATCTTCTCTCAAATTGCTCTAGAGGAGTTGTACACCCCTAGCTGCCACTGCTATTCATTGGCGTAAAATAAAATAAAATGTTTTCGCTCCGGATGACGCTGCAAAGTATTATCTGTATTTTGATTTAGCGTGCTGATCTTAAAGGTGCATTGAAAAATTTGATACTCCGACTGATGCTTCTGTTGTGGAGTAACTCATGCAGCCAGCTATGGCTCTAGGATTTGGTGTTACATGTTTTTTTATGTAGTTTATTGTAAACATTCGGTCAGTCCCTATGATCACTGTTACATTGCAATTATGGCTTTATTTTTTGGTGATTTCGAAAACTTTTGTGGTTTGGACATGTGTGTTTCATTTTAGTACGGAGTTAGACTGATGGCTTTAATCTAAGTTGTCTTGTGGTTGTTGTTGTTGTTTGACTTGCATCCCACTGGGATTTTTTGCACACAGCGTTGGTATACGGTGCTTTTTTTTAGGACTATTTTTGCTGTCTTTTCATGGATTTTCTGTTTGCATAGTCACTTTAAGATGTTCTTGTTCGTGTTTTTGTTTGTGGTTGCACCCGATTCAAGAGCCGAATGGCTCACAGGGCTATACCAAAATAAAGAAACTGAACTGTCTCGAGCGAGAACATAACGTGTAGTAATCGCAGTAGTAATAATAATTATTCTGAACTCCAATTTGTTTATCGCTGCTGTTGTTCCTCCTGTTACAGCTCACCAGCGGGGTTTTATTTTTCTTGTGGTAGCATGGTGTTTTGTTAATGTGATTATTTATGATGAATAATCGATCGATTAAATCGTGACTACGCTACATATCTATAATTTGGATTCATTCTGTACACTTCGCAATATTAGAAATAATGCCTGGTGCTTCTGCTGCACGAGTGACAACACTGCCAGTGTAGCCGTAAAATCAAATTATATAAACATTGTATAATGATTATAAATCTTACTCTCAATGGCGTCTGCCTGTGTATGCGCACTTGCGAAGGATTTGGCTCGCGAACCGTGGGGTTTACGTAAAAAAAATTAGCCGGGTACCACGCCGTAAGCCCCATGCTTGGCATAGGCTATTCCCTGTCCACGTCCGTCACCTTTGAATAAGTAAAAATAGCGTTTTTGTGAGACTTCTCTTTATTTACTTTTTGCTGCACAGCGTGGGACAAAGTACGCAATTGCGCATGCGCGAAATGCTGACAGGATTCTCCTTGGCGTTCAAAATACAAAAAAAAATACACACAACGCTGAGGTACATTCATCAAAGTGTCCATGTCCCTCCCCCCCCACCCGAATGTGTGCACTTACTACTATAGGGTCGGTAGATACTAAAATTATCGCGCTTGGATAGCATTATTGTAGCGCGGGCGGGGGGTAGCGGCCCAGCCCACAGCCTCGGCCGGCTGGGCAATCTAGGCGAGGGCGGGGGCTCTGCACGGGACTAGGCCTCACCACGGCACTCAGTCAGGTGAGTACTTTGTGCTATAGAGTCAGCATGTACTGCTCTAATCATAGCAGGTACCACCACAGTCGGTATCCACTGCTGTAGTGAAAGCAGGTACCACAGTCGGTATGCACTGCTGTAATCATAGCAGGTCCCACCGCAGTCGGTATGCACTGCTGTAATGATAGCAGTTACGACCAGAGCCAGTATGCACTGCTGTAGTGAAAGCATATCCCACCACAGTGGGTATGCACTGCTGTAGTGAAAGCATATCCCACCCAAAGTTGGAATGCACTGCTTTAGTGAAAGCAGGAACCACCACAGTATGCACTGCTGTAATCGCCACCACAGTCAGTATGCACTGCTGTAAATCATGGCAGGTTCCACCACAGTCAGTATGCACTGCTGTAGTGATAGCAGGTACCACCACAGTCGGTATGCACTGCTGTAGTGATAGTAGATACTGCGATTGAGTTGGTAGATACTAAGTCAGTATATACCACTATTGTCAGTAAATACTGCTAGTCAGTAAAGACTACTATACACTCCATAGCTACTACTAGCTCTAGTATCTACTGAGTCAATAGATACTACTTACTCTATTGTATGTAGGGTGTGTAGGTACATATACCTATGCGGGGGTAAATATATTTTTTGAGGGGGGGGGGGTCGACAATTTTCATAAACCTTTTAGATCAACTATTTACTCCCCACTTTCTATAACTTTTTGGACTTCTGCAAGCCTCTCAATTTTGTTGATGGAGAAATGGACAAATGGCCCACTGGGCATTCACTTGAGCTTAGTATCTGTGTATGTGTAATGTTTTTAAAAGAAGTTTTGAAATAAATGTTTCACCTGGGCAATGCTGGGTACTTCCGGCTAGTATTATATAAACATTCCTGCGGAGGGAGTTGGTAGGAACGTTGGGTTGCATGGTCAATGGCCAGGGTCAACGGCGGCGTGGTGTATTCCGCAAATATGCCCGACTGTGGGCGGGCACAAGCCGGCGTGAGTAGGTTAAACGTTGAGTTTTATAAGGGCACCACGGGGTGACCAGCCCCTCCCCACCCTCCCCTCTCCACCCAGCCCCACCCCTCCCATTTTTGGATGCCGGACGGACACAATCCCCTGTGGGCTGGTGTAACCAGGAGGTTCCTACCAGTATAAACATTGAGACCAGTAGAGGCGAGGTATATACGGTAATACGAGTTGGTTACTGCACTTAGATCGATGGGACCCTGATGCTAATTACTTCAGAATATTTTCTGATGACCGGATTAATAATATGTTAATATACATGTGAATACATTTTGATTTAAAGCTTTCGTGACTGCAGGGATTCATATTCTTGGTTCTTTCGGTAAAGTCATGTAGAAGGGAAACAAAGTAATAAAAATATAAAACAATAAAATTGTCACGACGTTTTGACTGCAACACAAGCAATCATCATCAGGTGTGAAAACCATAGCAAGAAATTTTGAAAAAAGTGGCGTTTTTTAACGTTAGCACCACGGAGAGCGATTTGACAGTTTGTTAAGATGGACAAGTCCATATATGTTCGGAAATGAGGAGGGGGGAGACGAAAATAATGGATGCGGTCTGAAAGCCACCTTAAGCGTGATCAATCAATTAAGACCCGAAATGGTTTATCAAATCCTTCCAATGATTGCTAAGCCAGAATCCATCTTATCGGTTGAAATTGTCTCTGTTTGTATATGTGGATAGCCTCATGAACGAATCTCTCATGGTAGCCAGATGGCTTGCAAAGAACCTTTGTCTTGGAGCAGTCAATGCCATGTGAGCCAACTGAATTATATCACTGTTATAATTTAGTAGGCTCACATGACATTGACTTCTCCAAGACAGAGGTTCTTTGCAAGCCATCTGGCTACCATGAGAGATTCGTTCATGAGGCTATCCACATATACAAACAGAGACAATTTCAACCGATAAGATGGATTCTGGCTTAGCAATCATTGGAAGGATTTGATAAACCATTTCGGGTCTTAATTGATTGATCACGCTTAAGGTGGCTTTCAGACCGCATCCATTATTTTAGTCTCCCCCCCCCCCCCTCTTTTCTGAACATAGATGGACTCGTCCATCTGAACACACTGTCAAATCGCTCTCCGTGGTGCTAACGTAAAAAAAACGGCACTTTGTTTCTTTTTTTTCAAAATTTCTTGCTGTGGGTTTCACACCTGATGATGATTGCTTGTGTTGCAGTCGAAACGTCGTGAGAATTTTATTGATGTATAGTTTTATTATTTGATTGTTTCCATTCTACGTGACTTTACCGAAAGAACCAAGAATATACATGTGAATAGTTTAACACGTAGGCTTTTGTGACCAAGATTATTCATTATAAAGGTTTTCGGGTTAGATGGCGTTAGTATAAATGTGTCCTAACCCTCCACCACCCTATACAGCCAGTAAGGTTTGTCACGTAAACAACATGCTAATTAGTTTATACTTCAGTCCATCGGTGTGTTGGAGAGTAAAGCCACATTTACAATTAGAATACCGTGACGTTTCGCAGGTAGTTACATCAACCAGCATCATCGGGCGATTTGCCACAACAGTGAAGGAATCCACCTGCTTCCGGTCTTAAATCGAGCAGCAGAAGGACTACGTCATCACTGAACCCATCAGGTGCAGAGATCAGAGGGGGGGAGGTATTGTAATTATATCATAGATTATTAATCAGTTAATTAGCATATGTTTCCTTTATAAGAAATAGTTGTGATGTGTATGACTTAATACGCTTTCAGGCCGCACTAAGTCTGTAGCTGTCAGAGCGATTAAAGTTATTTCTATTTCTCTCAATTTCAATGGATGATCTACAGTGAGGGAAAAAAGTATTTGATTCCATGCTGATTTTGTACGTTTGCCAACTGACAAAGAAATGATCAGCCTATAATTTTAATGGTAGGTTTATTTGAACAGTGAGAGACAGAATGACAACAAAAACAATCCAGAAAAACGCATGTCAAAAATGTTATAAATTGATTTGCATTTTAATGAGGGAAATAAGTATTTGACCCTTCTGCAAAACATGACTTAGTACTTGGTGACAAAACCCTTTTTGGCAATCACAGAGGTCAGACGTTTCTTGTAGTTGGCCACCAGGTTTGCACACATCTCAGGAGGGATTTTGTCCAACTCCTCTTTGCAGATCTTCTCCAAGTCATTAAGGTTTCGAGATTGACGTTTGGCAACTCGAACCTTCAACTCCCTCCACAGATTTTCTATGGGATTAAGGTCTGGAGCCTGGCTAGGCCACTCCAAGACCTTAATGCGCTTCTTCTTGAGCCACTCCTTTGTTGCCTTGGCCGTGTGTTTTGGGTCATTGTCATGCTATAATACCTATCCACGACCCATTTTCAATGCCCTGGCTGAGGGAAGGAGGTTCTCATCCAAGATTTGACGGTACATGGCCCCGTCCATCGTCCCTTTGATACGGTGATGTTGTCCTGTCCCCTTAGCAGAAAAACACCCCCAAAGCATAATGTTTCCACCTCCATGTTTGACGGTGGGGATGGTGTTCTTGGGTCATAGGCAGCATTCCTCCTCCTCCAAACACGGCGAGTTGAGTTGATGCCAAAGAGCTCCATTTTGGTCTCATCTGACCACACCATTTTCACCCAGTTGTCCTCTGAATCGTTCAGATGATCATTGGCAAACTTCAGACGGGCATGTATATGTGCTTTCTTGAGCAGGGGGACCTTGCGGGCGCTGCAGGATTTGAGTCCTTCACGGCGGAGTGTGTTACCAATTGTTTTCTTGGTGACTATGGTCCCAGCTGCCTTGAGATCATTGACAAGATTCCTCCCGTGTAGTTCTGGGCTGATTCCTCACTGTTCTCATGATCATTGCAACTCCACGAGGTGAGATCTTGCATGGAGCCCCAGGCCGAGGGAGATTGACAGTTCTTTTTTGTGTCTTCCATTTGCGAATAATCGCACCAACTGTTGTCACCTTCTCACCAAGCTGCTTGGCAATGGTCTTGTAGCCTATTCCAGCCTTGTGTAGGTCTACAATCTTGTCCCTGACATCCTTGGATGGCTCTTTGATCTTGGCCATGGTGGAGAGTTTGGAATCTGATTGATTGATTGCTTCTGTGGACAGGTGCCTTTTATACAGGTAACAAGCTGAGATTAGGAGCACTCCCTTTAAGAGTGTGCTCTTATTCTCAGCTCGCTACCTGTATAGACACCTGGGAGCCAGAAATCTTTCTGATTGAGAGGGGTCAAATACTTATTTCCCTCATTAAAATGCAAATCAATTTATAACATTTTTGACATGCGTTTTTCTGGATTTTGTTGTTATTCTGTCTCTCACTGTTCAAATAAACCTACCATTATAATTATAGACTGATAATTTATTTGTCAGTGGGCAAACGTACAAAATCAGCAGGGGATCAAATACTTTTCTCCCTCACTGTAATTAGTCTTTGCCAGTAATAATTAGTTTTGTACAACACTTCAACGTTATCAAAATCAATTGAGTGTCCTTGTTGGCAAGCATGTTCTGCCACTGCCGACAGCTGTGTTTGAGAGTATTTAATATTTATTTGGTGTTCTTTTAATTGCACGCTAATGTTACGATCCGTCTGTCCAATATAGCATCTGCCACAATCAAATAATCCGATACACCCTCTGTTGATAACTTAGGCAATTCATATTTAGTGCAAGATACTAGTTTTTGAATGTTGTGTACCGTGCCAAATCTTACTCTGATTTTTTTTTTCCAAAACTCTCGCCAGTTTGTCAGTTCATTCCGCAATTGATCTTATTTTAATTGTTTTAATAACCTAATCGCTTTCAGCAGTATTGCTGTTCTATCTTGGTTTAGCATTCAATGCCATTAATTTGAGCATTATTGCGCATCTTCATCTCTCTCATCAGACTTTCACCATCTGACACTGTTTTAGCCCCATGTATAAGCTTCTTGATGACAGAATTTATGTGCGGGGTGATGATGCGAATCTGCATTCAGATAGGTATCAGTGTAAGTTTCCTTTCGGTAAACAGTGTTATTTTACCATTTATGACGTGTCTGAGCAAAATATTCAGGAAATAGTGTGTTATTCACCTCCATTTCCATGGTGAACTGCATGGACGAGTTTTGCGAATTGAGATGATTTATAAATGCATTAAGTGTATCTACGCCATGTGGCCAGACAACCAAAGTGTCATCTACATATCTAACAATTATTCATTACAATACCCCCCTCCTCCGCCTGATCTCTGCACCTGATCGGTTCAGTGATGACGTCGTCCTGCTGCTCTCTAAGACCGGAAGCAGGTGGATTGCTTCACTGTTTTTGGCAAATCTCCCGATGATGCTGGATGTAATTACCAGCGAAACGTCACGGTATTCTAATTGTAAATGTTGTGGATTTACTTTCCAACACACCGTTGGGATGGAGTAGTAACTAATTGGCGCGTTGTTTACGTGACACACCTTACTGGCTGTGTCGGGTGGTGGAGGATTACTGCACATTTATACTTACGCGATCTCACCCAAAAACCTTTATTATGAATACATGTGAATAGTCTCAGTAGCTACTGTGGCAGCGAACTTTCAAGCCAGTTCCTGCGCTTCTCCCACCCCTAGCTCTACTCGGCCTCAAATAAGTATCTGGCACCGTGTGTAATAATCCAAAGCAAAAACATTTCGCCACTGGGGAGGCAAAGACGGCTGTGCATGGGGCCGGGTCCCGCCCCTTCTCCCCTCCCCGCTCGTGTGTCACGGTGGAGGCCTTTATATGCGCTGCTGCCACTTGCTACTACTAAACAGCACTTGCCCCCAACAATCTGTCACGGGCTATACGGGGAATCTTTGTCTTCGATGGATGGGTCATTTCACACGTGGGCGTACTTGCCACTAAGTGGCGGTGGTGGCCTCGGTTGGGTGGCACGTGTGGATTGGATGGCTTTTATTGGCATGCGCGCACAGGTCACGTCACGCACGCCACGCACGCACGCAAGAGTCGAGGCTCGAAATCCGAGCCCTTTTGTTGCCGTGAGCTAGGAACGAGTGTTACGACTGCACGACCATCCTGCGATATCGTGACGTCGCTGCAACATCGTGGCAACGTCGCTGTAACACCACTGCCTCTGCTATTCTTGTTGTGGTGGTGCCAGCAGCCCAGTTCCAAGAGAAGGCTGCAATCCTCCATCGCGTGGCGAAGATGCAGCGGGATGAGCCACAGGCTGAAGGCAAGCCAGGCTCCTGTCCACAGCACGCCCACAGCACAGTAATGATTTATTGTAGCGCCGTAGACGCCAGGTCGCCCCGGAGCGCTTTGCCATGCGACTCATCTCGACGCATCTTAACGGGCACCCCCCAGTGGCAGCTAGCTGACCCTTTGCGGCTCAAGGGCGACTCGGTTACCTTGCTTGTAAGCAGGCCATTACCCTGCTGCCAGTAGGGTGGGGAGCACTGATTGCAGCTCCTACTGCTGCTACGTGATCCCGATTGAGGAATTTGCCAAATCTTTTTTTCGAATTGAGGATGATGTTTGGGCACCCAAGGATGATGTTCCTTTTGCGGATGATGCCACGGGGTCTCAAACGTCCAGTGCGCTTATTGCTCCGCGCAGTATCCGCCACCACCGCTATCGCCCACAACATCCCTCGTGTGTGCCACAGCGCCGGCCTTAATAGGTGCTGCTGCTATTCGCTCCTAATGGCACTTGGCCCCAACAGTCTGTTCAAGGGCACCTTTGTCTTTGCTACCGAGGCAGCGTCGGCCGCGGGCCCAGCTGGGACGGATCCTGGGCACCACGTGCTGCTCTCCCAGTCGCCCGGCGTCAGCGGCGGCAGAGGGGTGGTCAGCTACCAAAACTACGACTCCTCACTTCAGTCGGTGAGGTCATGGGGGGGGGGGGCTCATGATGGAGCCAAGCAGAGACGGCTCCACCTGTGAGAGCTACAACTTCTACACTTTCAAAATAGATTTTAAATTTATTTTTTTCATTTACCACCCGGTGTAAGGCTCAGACTGTGAGCCAAAATATATTTTCCCTTTCCAGCAACGACCTGGCTATCACGAATGATAGCTCTTCATTCGTGAATCCATTGTCATCTTGGCGTAGAAATGTAGTGGCAGCTAAAAACTCGAAAACGCGTAAAGTTGTTGGTGATTCTAAATGTAGAGGGGGGAGATTTTAAATAAAAAAAAACGTCGTAGGAACCCCGGAGAAAAATCCACGCGACCACAGGGAGAGACGCAGACTCCACACATACAGCAAGCGGCAGAATGGAACCCACGACCTCCTGCATGCCAGACGAGGTAGTAAACATCTCCTAACCACCGTGGCGCCAACGCCTCCACAGTGGTTCCAGGCCTCGCCATATAGCCTGTTAGGGCAAGTGCTGTTAATGGTGAGTTGCAGCACCGATGAATGCCAGTAGCAGACATACATGTTCATAAAGTAACGCAGCCGAGATTCCATCAAAGATCGGCAAAGTTCCATCCACTACTGGATTAAGACCGACTCCAGCGGAATCCCACAACCGTAGCTCATCTGCCCCGAGCCTGGAGCATCGGTGCGGCTGTTGAGTGCGCAGGCAGTGCAACTGCACGGGGGGGAACCCCCAAAGGGGTGGCAGGGCCCCAGGCGACGGCCCAGGAGTGGGGCGAGCAAGAGAGCTTACACCAGGGCCTGTGCCGACATACGCCTATCGTATTCATAGACTCACGCGGAGACCCATATCCTCGCACAGATTCATAGGCTGCTTATATAGACAGACTCGCACAGACACCGACACATTATGCATGCGCGTACTTTAAACACTTCGAGCCACCAGTGCTCATCGGGGACTCGTGCAGAGCTCCGTGCGCCGCTCTCTCCCCCAGCCCCTGCCCCACCAGCCCCTCCCGGGCGACACGGAGCGAGCAAACGAGCGAGCCCGCTGCGTGACATCTTCTTGTGCACCCACCCGCTTGTGCGTTACCACGCAGCCCCAGTGCAACGACGACGAGGTGATGGGTGACGACGGTGACGACGGTGACGACGATGACGAGGCGATCGAAGAACCCATGAGCCTGGCGTGGCCGGACTCAACGCGCAAGCGAGCGATCTACCTCCTCGTCTTCCCCATTGTGTTCCCCCTGTGGCTCACGCTTCCTGACGTGCGCAAGCCGGTACGCAGGAGGGTCTGTGTGTGGCAGCGTGCTGTGCGAGTGTGTGGGAGAGTCTGCGAGTGCGTGGGAGAGAGTGCGAGAGAGTGCGTGGCAGCGTGCTGTGCGAGTGCGTGGGAGAGTGCTGTGCGAGTGCGTGGCAGCGTGCTGTGCGAGTGTGTGGGAGAGTCTGCGAGTGTGTGGCAGCGTGCTGTGCGATGTGTGGCAGCGTGCTGTGCGTGGCAGCGTGCTGTGCGAGTGTGTGGGAGAGTGCTGTGCGAGTGTGTGGGAGAGTCTGCGAGTGTGTGGCAGCGTGCTGTGCGATGTGTGGCAGCGTGCTGTGCGAGTGTGTGGCAGCGTGCTGTGCGAGTGCGTGGCAGCGTGCTGTGCGAGTGTGTGCGAGAGTCTGCGAGTGTGTGGGAGAGTGTGCGAGTGTGTGGGAGAGTGTGCGCGCGAATCTGCGTGTGTTATGGGGGAGAGGTTAGCGCGCAGCCCTGCGAATCAGGCGGCCCGATTTCGAATCCCGCTCGCGGGCCACCCACACCAGCGACAATAATCTGAATCGGTCCTGGGCTTCCCCGAGATCGACTCAGCCTCAAATGAGTACCTGGTGCAGTGTGTAAACATTGCCACGAGGGAGACAAAAGCGACCGGGTGTGGTGGTGGCCTCCCACGCCCGGTGTGCTATGCCGGCCTTTCTAGGTGCTCACTAACAGCACTTGCCCCAACCGTCTGGTGAGGCTACACGGGGGATCTTTGCGCCCACAGCCGCCCCTACCACCTCCCACACAAAGATCCCGCCCCACCCTGTATCGGCTCACAGACTGTTGTGGCACGTGCTGCTAACGAGTAGCAGCACCTACGAAAGCCGGTAGTGTGGCACACGAGGGGTGGCCAGCATCACCCCCCCCCCCACATACCCAGGGTAGAGACGTCATCACATCGATCCTCATCTCGGGACGCAGCGCGTTCCCCTCTGCTGCCGCTCGATTCGACGTCTGTGACCGGCTGCCCGGCGCCGTCCTCCCAGTAGGGAGGGAAGCCACGGGGCGGGGCGCGCTGTGGGAAGCCTCAAACTCGAGAGCCGTCGCGCAGCCCGTCCGTCTCTCGAGACGGGCGCGTGAGTGGGGCATTGGGTGGGTCAATTAGTGGGCTAGTGGGTGGGCGAGTGGGGCATTGGGTGGGTCAATTAGTGGGTTAGTGGGTGGGCGAGTGGGTCGGTGAGCGAACGGGGCATTGGGTGGGTCAATTAGTGGGAGGGCGAGTGGGTGCGCAAGTCCGTTCCAAGGCGGAGTGCTCGCTGTATGCCGCTAAGCCCCCCGCCCCCTCTCTGCGCGCGTTCCCAGGCGGCGCGGCAGTACTTCGTGGTCACCTTCCTGGGCTCCATCGTGTGGATCGCGCTCTTCTCCTACCTCATGGTGTGGTGGGCGCACCAGGTACGGGACGCGCCTCACGTTTGGCTGTAGTGGCAGTGCCTAATGCCGAGTCGCCACTCTCCAAGGCGGCCCAGCAACGAGCAGCGCTGCGGAAAATAGTGAGATGGCAAACCCTGGGTCACTGATGCCGGGGCACTGATCCAATGCCGATATTTTCCCACAATGCGTGATTCCTCCCTGTCGTGCTGCGAGGTGGGAGAGACGATGGGAATCAGCGAGGAGATTATGGGGCTCACCATCCTGGCAGCGGGGACGTCCATCCCGGACCTCATCACGAGCGTCATTGTCGCTCGCAAGGGCCTGGGGGACATGGCCGTCTCCAGCTCCGTGGGCAGCAACATCTTCGACATCACCGTCGGGTGGGTGGTTAGGTGGGCGGGCAGGCAATTGGGTGGTTGGGGCGAGTGGTCTGACGGGTGAGTGGTCGGTTGGGCGAGTGGGCGAATAGACGAGGCTGTAGGAGCATCAGGAGCAGGTGGGTCGCTATGTTGGTGGCTGGGCGAGCCAATCCGCTATCTCTGGCTCCCTGGTCCAGCATTCAATGTTTAAGTCATTGTCCCCGTTCAAGTGTCCGTGTCTAATTGTCCTTGTATCAGTCTGTCACTGCCCAACACGTGTCCACGTGTCTATCGCACGGGCCTTTGTATCAGTGTCATTATCTCATTGTCCCTGTAGCAGGGTCGCTGTCTCCGTATCTAATTGTCCCTGTAGGTCTCATTGTCTATCTCATTGTCCATGCATATCATGGTCAAAGTATCTAATCGTTCTTTTATAAGCGTCTCGTCCGTGTGTCTCAGTCCTTGGATCAGCGTCTGTCCCTGTATCGGTGTCATTGTCCCACGTCAGCGTGTCCCTCTATCCCTGTCCGTGTCGTTGTCTGCCTCCAAGTCTCGGCGTGGCGTAGACAGCCGTCTCATTCAAAATGAATGGGGTCCCGGAGGGGTGCAGCTGGAGAGACGGGGGGATGGGGGGAGGGGGGATTACACAGCTGGGTGGCGAGCAGTGATTTTCTCTATAGGAGACCGTGGATTGTATTTTAAATGGTCCTACCGTGTGGGGAGCGCTAGTGCAGCGGCTAGTGCGCTGCACTTAACGCCCAGAGTTGAATTCCCGCTCATGGCAAACACCAGTGCCGATTTTGTGAACCGGTTCTGGGTCTCCCCCGCCCCCCCCCCCCCCCCCCCAGGTCGACCCAGCCTTTAATGAGTACCTCGTCCTGTGTGAATATCACTGGGGAGACAAAGGTGGCCGGGCGTGGTGCTGGCCACCCACCCCCATCGTGTGCCGTGCCGGCCTTCCTAGGTGCTCGCTCACAGCACTTTCTCCAACACTGTCGGAGGCTACACGGGGGGATCTGTGTACGCACCTTGTGCGTGCAAACACGGGGGAGCGGTGGCCGAGCGATTGAGCGGGGCGAGTGGGTCAGTGATTGGGCGAGTGGGTCAGTGATTGGGCGAGTGGGTCAATGTGCGGGGGAGTGGGTCAATGTGCGGGGGAGTGGGTGGTTCAGTGGCCGAGTGAGCGGGCGCGTGAGCCAGTGAGCGTAACCCCCTCCCCTCCCCCCCCCGCTGCCCCCAGGCTGCCCGTGCCGTGGTTGCTCTTCTCGCTGTCGCACGGCCTCGCGCCCATCGGCGTGAGCAGCAACGGCCTCTTCTGCGCCATCGTGCTGCTCCTGCTCATGCTCGTGCTGCTCATCGGCACGGTGGCGGCCAGCCGCTGGGTGATGACGCGGACGCTCGGAGCCGCGATGCTGGCGCTCTACGTGCTCTTCCTGCTCGCCAGCGTGCTCCTGGAGCAGCGCGTGCTCACGTGCCCCGTGTCGCTCTGAGCGAGACGGCGGGGGTGGAGGGGGGGGGGTGGTGGTGGCCGTGGCAGTAGTGATAATGTCGGTGGCCGCTGTGGTGTTGGTGGTGGAGGCAGCAGTGGTGGTGGTGTTGGTGGTGGAGGCAGCGGTGGTGGTGGTGGTTGTGGTGGTGGCCGCTGTGGTGTTGGTGGTGGAGGCAGCGGTGGTGGTGGTGGCGGTGGTGGAAGCAGCAGTGGTGGTGGTGTTGGTGGTGGAGGCAGCAGTGGTGGTGGTGTTGGTGGTGGAGGCAGCAGTGGTGGTGGTGTTGGTGGTGGAGGCAGCGGTGGTGGTGGTGGTGGAGGCAGCGGTGGTGGTGGTGGAGGCAGCAGTGGTGGTGGTGGTTGTGGTGGTGGAGGCAGCAGTGGTGGTGGTGGTTGTGGTGGTGGTTGTGGTGGTGGAGGCAGCAGTGGTGGTGGTGGTTGTGGTGGTGGTGGTTGTGGTGGTGGAGGCAGCAGTGGTGGTGGTGGTTGTGGTGGTGGTTGTGGTGGTGGAGGCAGCAGTGGTGGTGGTGGTTGTGGTGGTGGTTGTGGTGGTGGAGGCAGCAGTGGTGGTGGTGGTTGTGGTGGTGGTGGTTGTGGTGGTGGAGGCAGCAGTGGTGGTGGTGGTTGTGGTGGTGGTGGTTGTGGTGGTGGAGGCAGCAGTGGTGGTGGTGGTTGTGGTGGTGGTGGTTGTGGTGGTGGAGGCAGCAGTGGTGGTGGTGGTTGTGGTGGTGGTTGTGGTGGTGGAGGCAGCAGTGGTGGTGGTGGTTGTGGTGGTGGTGGTTGTGGTGGTGGAGGCAGCAGTGGTGGTGGTGGTTGTGGTGGTGGTTGTGGTGGTGGAGGCAGCAGTGGTGGTGGTGGTTGTGGTGGTGGTTGTGGTGGTGGAGGCAGCAGTGGTGGTGGTGGTTGTGGTGGTGGTGGTTGTGGTGGTGGAGGCAGCAGTGGTGGTGGTTGTGGTGGTGGTGGTTGTGGTGGTGGAGGCAGCAGTGGTGGTGGTCGTCGTCGTGACGACAACTGCAGTGGTGGCAGCGGCAGCGCTTTAGTGCTGTGGACGCAGCCAAAGGCGTCCGTGTCTCACTGATGAGACCAAGTGGAGCCGGTTTATGGTCCTCTGCAGGAGATGTTCAGACCGAGCTGTCGGTAGAGAGTGGGGGTTGTGCTATTGGTGGGTTACATAATTGCAGTATGTTACACCCATCAGAAACACGTTGCGAGAAACATGAACAGATTTACAATAAGATTGTATCCTGTGCTCGGTTTGCCGGAGTAAGATGGCAGCAGTTATAGAAATCGAGGTGAGGGGGACGCAGCCCTGCAGGCTCCGGCTCGCTAGGCAATGGGCCCCCTCCTCCAGCAGTTACCCACACTTTACCCAACCACATGAAACACACCGATCAGAGAGCAACTTATAATAATAGGTTTTTTCCCCTTTTTTCTGGCAACAAAACTGAAACCTATTTTACAAGGATTCATATCTGCATTAATCACAATACTTGCAGTCAAAATGCAAACAAAAAGCACACTATGATAATATATGTTGCATTGTCCTTGAAAATGATTGGTCCACACCAGAGACGGCTTCCTTTTGAGCCTCGACTCAATTGGTGCTAGACCAGATGATGCCAGAAGGCGTACAGCTCAAAGACAACGCCACTATCAAAGGAGGTCTAATGATGTAGATGCTTACCCCGAGCCCTCATTACTTTGATAGTGCATTGTCTTTGAGTTGTGTAACGTATTTTGGCGTCATCTGGCATCCTCTGGTATAGCACCAATTGAGACGAAGCTCTACAGAAACCTGCCTCTGGTGTGGACCAATCAGTTTCAACGACAATGCATATATTCATTTTTTTGTTTGCATTTTGACTGCAAGTATAGTGGTTAATGCAGTAACATGAATCCTTGTAAAAAAAAAGGTTTCAGTTTTGTTGTCAGAAAAAAAGGGGAAAACCCTGCTTATTATATTTCGTTCCTGGCAAAGGAGGTCCAATGATGTAGAGCGCAACTTGTGGGTGAATCCGTTAATACCGCTGTGGGTGGACAGAGGTGGCAGGGGTTGGGGGGCCAGTGGGTGAACGGGAATGTTGAGAACCCCACTCTTACTGAACTGTCACGCCAGGAGGTGGACTCGAACCCACGAGCTTCGGGTCGCGAGTGGAGCGGATGGCGAGGGGTTCGGACGAGGACGCAGGGGTGTCCTGTTCGTTATTTTTGAAGCACACCATTGGGCAAGGCGAGCGTTTGTCTGTACCGTCGCGTCTGTGCTGTACGTATTGTTTAAATGGGGGGGGGGGGCATAAAACCAATCGGGTCCCCAAATCGGCAAACGTTTTGAAAGGGGGAGGTGGCAATTTCTGTACGTACGGTGCGAACGAAGTCCACAGTACAATCAACATCTCTCCATTTCCCGCCTGGCTCACACGTCACCAAGTGCTGGAGTCGTCACAGCCAAGGGATGGTGGTGTGCGGGTGGAGAGATTGTTATTACGAGAGATTATTATTATTATTACGAGATTATTATTAATGCATCTCCCCGGGGGTGCACTGGGAAAGCGGTGGCCACGTGGCTCGAGTGTCGGCCCGCAGCCATAGCGGGTAGCTATACTGGATGTTGTGTGCCGATTGGCGGGCGATATAAACCGTTACAACGCAGCTGCCATGTAACTAAATGGACCAAATGATACCGTAACTCAAAAGGTTTACATTGTCAAATATTGTTGTAAAAATCTGCAGTAAGAATCGGATTTTTTTTTTTTACACAATTCGCCCCAAGATTTTTTTTTTCTTCAACGCAATTGGCGTGTGCGTCAGCCCGGTCCGTGCGTCTCATGGAGAGCGGTGGTGCAGCAGTTACCGCCGAGCTACGAACCCGGCAACCAGAATTCGATTTCCGCTCACGGCCACCAACACCAGTGACGATTATCTGAACTGGTCCTGGGGCCTCCCCTGGGTCGACTCCGCCCCAAATGAGTACCTGGGGAGACAAAGGCGGCCGGGCGTGGTGCTGGCTAACCATCCACTCCCTCCTCCCCCTCTCTCACCTTGTGCCGTGCCGGTTTTTAATAGGTGCTCACCGACGGCACTTGCCCCTAAAAGCTTGTTAAAGCTGTACGGGAGGAGGGGGGGTGATCTTTACCTGTGTCTTGTACGTGCGCCGCGATGGCCTTAATAGGTGCTCGCTAACAGCAAATCGTCGTCCCTCTGCAGAAGACGAAGCGAACCAAGCAGGGTAATTCACGTCGTGTGTCTGTGCGCGTGGTTTGACATTCCTGCTAATCGATTTGTGTTCACCTGTGAATCGTAACCGATGTCTGCGTGCGATGGGAAATGCGGGCTTCTAGGGATGCGTTCCAGATTGTGTTGTATGATGAAAGTCAACTTCAAATGGTCCGGCCGAGATTAGACTTCCGGAGCGCGAAATACATTTTTGGTGATAGGTCCGGAGATTGACGTCACTAATATGGCATCTCCCTCAGTTATAGGTGGGAGAACGGATACTATTATTCGCCCGTGGTGTTACAAAATCATTGTCTGCGATAGTCCCAACCGCCTAACCCCCGCGGATTCAAGCAGCGTTTCGTTGCCGTGCAGAAACTCCGATACACTCGCCGTGTCGCGGATCACGGTAGTGTCGTGACGATCCGTTACCCGTGGATAACCGGATGGTATCAGAAATCAGACTTTATACTGGAGGCATTCGCCAACTAACCACGCGTGTTCCCTCAATCCGTGAAAGTTCAACATCGCCAGTACTGGGAATGCGGGTTTGTTATCCATCAACTACACCACGCTTAATCAATTCCATCCTACATACAGATGTAGTATTTGTATGATCTCGGAAGCGTCTTGGAATTAGGCGGTGCTGACAACTCCTCGATATAAGATTTCAGATAATAAATCGGAGTCGCTGTAGGCGTTTCTTTCAGCTCTTGCGAATAATAGGGTCACAGGTGAGCGATGGGTCTATATGACCAGTAAATTAAAAAAACATGATTTGACAGTGCTTTAAGATGTAAAGCCACAAAGTTATTTATTACCTAACTCATCCCTATTGGCTGCTGTTGTGATAATGTTGGCACAATGTGTATTACTACAGTTGGCACGGTTGACTACGCACGGTGCGAAAGTTCTACGTACGTTCATCGTTACACATTTACGAATCATTACGCTGTACATAATTTTATAATCTACAGGAACCTGTTAGAATGAAGGTACTTACGCCAAAAGCCCTCACAATGTATTGTTTTCTGTAATTGTACAAATACAATAAAACTAATATAACCTATCACAAAGGTGTGCCTCTCTTTGCCAGCAATCAATACCGGGTTCTGTGCGATTGAGAGCAGGGGGTCTACCTTTGTCACTCCAGAGCCGCGTGCGGGCTTCGTGACGCCATTGATTAAGGAGCCACCACCACCGTCTCGCATTCACGTCGCGGCTCTTCAAAGATCAGTTTCTTACAGAATTAGAACAAAAATGATTGTCGTTGTTTGGTTGCTCGACCCATCCCCTCTATGGGCAAGCCTCTGTATAAAGGACAGCTTCGTGACGTTATTTATTTAGGACCACAGTTTTCACGTAGCAGCTATTTATTGAGTTTGACACCGAATTGGAATGAAAAGCCTTGTTAATTTAGTTGTCTAACGCTACCCCATCCCCTCTGCTCAAAGAGTCAGAATCCTGCGGCTCTTTCAGGACAGTTGCATCTTTTTTAAAGGGACCACCGTCTCGTATCCACATTGCATCGCTGCTGTTAAAATATTGGAGTTTAATGTACAATTTATCAGACTTGATTCCATGCAAATGGTATCCATTTGCTGTTTGAACATTTAAACACCTGTTTTATTGCCAGAAAAGGCGTCCATCTTTACCTGCACGTCGAGCGATGGAGAAGTCGCCACCAAAAGCCGCCGCAGTCACGTCACTACAGCGCTTGTGCCAGGCTAGGTGCACCTTGAGGTCCACGCCAAATGTCGAAGGCTCACCCCGTTTGGCAGGAAGGTCACGGGACAGACCCAGGTGCTATGGGTTGACTGCTGTGCCAGGCTAGGTGCAGGAGGTCACGGGACAGACCCAGGTGCTATAGGTTGACTGCTGCACCGCGCTAGGTGCAGGAGATCACGGGACAGACCCAGGTGCTATGGGTTGACTGATGTGCCAGGCTAGGTGCAGGAGTTCACGGGACAGACCCAGGTGCTATGGGTTAACTGCTGCACCGCGCTAGGTGCAGGAGGTCACGGGACAGAGCGAGGTGCCGACCGACTGCGCTCTCCGCTGTTCCGAATAAAAAATTCCACACCCCCAACTTTACGCTGTTCGTATTTATAGCGAATCTGTGGGAGACCCGAGGTTGTTAACCAATTATCCAATTGCAACGCCACTGTGACCCGACGCGTAATTAGACCCGCGTGTATTTCAGTTTCATTTCAGTTTCATTGATTTGGTATATCCCTGTGAGCCATTCGGCTCTTGAATCGGGTGCAACCGCAACAAACAAAAACAAAAACATGAACAAGAAAACATCTTAACGTGACTATGTGACTGTGCAAACATAAAATCCAGGGAAAAACAGCAAAATTTTCCACAAAAAGCACCGTACACCAACGCTGTGTGCAAATAGCATATGACGTTTCGATTGCAACACAAGCAATCATCATCAGGTACAAATGCAAGAGAAAACAAAACCTAGTAAACTTAGAAACGTAATGCAATACAACACAGAGAGTCGGCTAACATAACAGTCAACACCCCACCTGGTTGATAACGTTCTTCCAAAGATTGCTCAATTTGAGAGATAGACAAAACACAGACACGGAGACACATAGACAGAGAGAGATAACACAGAGACACACAGAGAGAGATACACACATAGGCACACAGATATACAACGCCTCTGTGTCGAGGCCTTAAATAGAGAGAGAGAGGGGGGGTAGAGAAATTAGCATGTCAATGCAAGGCTGTAGCCATGGACCAAATCTTCCAGGGGGGTCTGGGGTCCCCCCCCCAGAAAAAATGTAAATTTTAAAACTAATTTCATGCCATTTCCTGCATAAAATATTAAACATGTCACTAACACAAGGGATGAAATTTTGTTTATTTGATTCAATGTCTAATATTGTATTGTATTACATTGCTCTGTTTTTACTTTTTTACCTCTTCTTGTGTCATAGTATATAATGGCAGAGATTAGGGATTCATAAATTACAACGCAATTATATAAACAGAAATCTGTCCATTGTTATATGAAGACAAGTCCAGATTTTCTGGCCAAGTTTTTTTTATAGCAATATATTGGGAGGGACATTTTGAGCATATTTGATTATTGAGAGGGATGTGTGTCCCCCAATAATAGATTATAATTATTATAATATATTATAATTACGGATTTGTGTCAATGAGAGATTTGGAGCTTTGGTGACTGCAGGTGTGGTGCCACAACAGCGAAGCCACTCCGCCGAAACCGGGGCCGTCGCTGTGCTGCTGCGACCGAGAAGCCACCCGGCTCCCGTCACAGCGCTCTCCCCCCCCCCCCCCCCCCCACATAAACACACACTCACGTAGGGCCTCGTGGGGAGGGGGGGGGCACCTGCCCTGAGTTTTTACCCGAGAGACCCCCTCGTGGGGGTGCTCCACGGTTTCTCAGGGCCAGGGAATTGGCAGGCCCCCCTCCCAGGCCAAATGGCACTGCGGCGCCGTGGCTTAACTTAGAATTAAATGACCACGGCGAACTCACTGAGAACCGCAGTGAGGAGGTGTCCAAGACACACGCGGACCAGCAAGCAGGTGAGGAGCGGGGCAGCGCGGGTTAAACGTCTCTACCCGTGATGCACCACGGATTAACGTCTTTACCCGTGATGCACCACGGATTAACGTCTCTACCCGTGATGCACCACGGGTTAACGTCTCTACCCGTGATGCACCACGGGTTAAACGTCTCTACCCGTGATGCACCATGGATTAACGTCTCTACCCGTGATGCACCATGGGTTAACGTCTCTACCCGTGATGCACCACGGGTTAAACGTTTCTACCCGTGATGCACCACGGATTAACGTCTTTACCCGTGATGCACCACGGATTAACGTCTCTACCCGTAATCCACTGCGGGTTAGCGTCTCTACCCGTGATGACCACGGATTAACGTCTCTATCCGTGATGCACCACGGATTAACGTCTCTACCCGTGATGCACCACGGATTAACGTCTCTACCCGTGATGCACCGCGGGTTAACGGCGATGATGCGGCTCCGGCTCGCTTATTGAGTCGGTGCACTTGGTTAAACAATGGGGGAGCGGAGCGTCGGAGAGGGGGGGTGATCGGATTGGATAAGAGGCCAACGGGTCGGCGGCGCGCATGCTTTGAAGCCGAGCATAAAAAGCGACGATTTTGGAAAGCACGGGGTCGTTTTCGCTGGGGATCAACTGGAGAGAGGGATCGAGGAGCCGTCATCTCACTGTTACTCGCACGTCCGTGAGACGGGTCAGAGAACAGCCAGATTCCGTTTACAGCATCATCTTTCCGTGACCTCCAACACTGCGAGGTCGGACCGTAAGTACAAGGATGAGAGGTAAGACAAAGGGGCGAAATTCTGAGAGAGAAAGAGAGAATAGAGAGCGGACAGGCCAATTAAGTATCAGACAGTAGAGAGATAGGTTAGACCTGTCCTGCTGGTCCGCACTGACACGCGCAGTTTGGTTTGTTTATTCGTGGGGAATAAATCGTCAGTAGAGTATAAACCAGGGGTGGGCAATGGGTTCTAAAATTTGATAGAGGGGCCGGGCCAGGAACAGATGGATGGAGTGTTTGTGTGAACTAAATATAAATGACGTGTAAAAATCATTACGTGAAAGGATTTGGCCTTTAACAGGGAGCAAAGCATTTATTTACAAGGCAATATAACAAATTGCGCGAACATGAACAATACAAAAGCATGTCGTAACTCCCGGTCAAAGTGCGCTATCTAATGGGGAAATGGGGGCATTACAGGAGAAAGGTAAAATTGTATTTAATAATAATAATATTTGGACAAGTTCGGCGGGCCGGATCAAAACGCCCAACGGGCCGTATACGGCCCGGGGGCCGTACTTTGCCCATGTCTGGTATAAACCGTGTCGTGTTGTCTCCGTGAGTGCGAAGGGGAGTTCGTGGTGTGGTGAGCCTGCGCACTGTGGTTTCTGTGTTTATGCACGGGTGTGTAATTTCACCCACGTGTGCGCGCTTGCCACGGCACGCTAACCCGTGAGCCTGCGCAGCTCGCCATGATTGTAAAGTGGTTAGTGCAGCCAGTTAAATCATGCCCCGAGGAGCAGCAACGAAGGGGGGAGAGCAGGAGGACGGTGGGTCACGGGAGAACGGGGAGACGGGGGGCAGTCTCCCTAACACAGTAAATAATAATAACACGAGCACACACAGAGAGAGAAAGCACACTTAATCAAACAAACTGAGTACAATTAGGAAATGTAATGCAATGCAACACAGAGAGTCGGTCAACACACAATGAACGCATAGACTGGTTGATTACGTTCTTCCAACGATTGCTCAACTAAGCAAGAGAATTTAAGCAAACGCGATCAGGCGAGGACAGGAGGCAAGGCCCCGCGTGGCTAGGCCCCGCGCTGTAAAGTTCCAACCTGGACATCGCTTCCATGCTTGCTGCTACTCAATTGACACCCCTACGAGAGAGAGAGCGAGGCTCTCCCTCGGTAAACAACAACCACAACATCAACCACAATAACCACCACCACAACCACCACCACAACCACCACCACAACAACCACCACCACAATAACCACCACAACAACAACAACAACCACCACAACCACAACCGCGATGAGAATTTCTCACTGTATGTGAGCGCGCGTGCACTCGGGGCATCGCACGCTCACGTAATCACTCGCACCTGCGGATGCGTTATACAGGGTGGCCCAAAAGTCAGGACACATAAGGTTATTGTTATACAGGGTGGCCCAAAAGTCAGGACACATAAGGTTATTGTTATACAGGGTGGCCCAAAAGTCAGGACACATAGGGCTATTATTATACACTAGGGGTTGTTTGAGGCGCCCCCTCGCAACCATTTACGGCCTTTGGCCAGGAAAGTCACGAAAAATATTGCACACGAACAACGCATTCACGCAAGTATCCGATGCTCCGTTTTGAAGTTATAAAATGAAACATCTTTGAATTGTATTGTTTTGAATTAGATAATTGTATTTATTCATTAAAAGCTTATATAATTTTACATCTGGAAGACTTCATTAAAAAGGACATTTGGTGTGACTTTTCTCTCGTCGGTAAGTAGATGGCCTTGCTGGGGGTTCGGTTCGATGCGGACTTCCACCTGTTTGGGATTGCGGGATCGAGATAAGGCGACGTGGAGCTGCTGGCCGTGCGAGAAGACCGCCGTCTGCAGATCGATTCCAACGTGATCGAACGTCTGTCCCTGCGCCTCCGTCGTTCATGCATGGGGCACGTGTAGGTTTGCAGCGCCCCCTGCATGAAAAGGACGGTGAGAGCAGCGTTCATCACAGAGAGATATGCGCTTACATAAGAGTATGGTGGCCCAAAAGTCATGACACGTCGGGATATTATTATACAGGGTGGCCCAAAAGTCAGGACACAATTGGATATTATTATACAAATAAACACCACGTTGTTGTGGAAGATCCAACGCATAAGACCCCCTGGAGTTTGATCTTCCACGAAGCTGCTCATGGTCCACCCCTAAGCCGCATCCACTCCTAAGCCGCATCCACTGCACAAATAATGGCAGCAGCAGATGCGGATAGCTGATGTACAAATGGAAAATAAAAAAAAGTCTCCATATTCTTGGTTCTTTCGGTATAGCCACGTGACTTTACCGATAGAACGATAGAACCAAGAATATGGATTCCGTCAGTCACGAAAGTTTTCAGTCAAAAGTCTCCAGCAGTTGTGTGCGTCGGTGGTCATTTCAGAACAGAGACCGGAGTACAGCGTAGAACGACGCAATGGAACAACCCATCCACAAACACCAAGGAGACATCGTCACAGCGATGCACTCACTCCGCTTGATACACGACGCGGTTGTCTTCTGGCTTGACCACCTGAATGCGACATTCTCAGTGTTTTGCTCTGCATCTACATCATGCGTACGACGAGAAGAAGATAAGGAAGATGATGAACGTACAGACGAAGTTAAAGAAGAAGATAACGAAGATGATGAACGTACAGACGAAGTTAAAGAAGATAAAGAAGATGATGAACATACAGACGAAGTTAAAGAAGAATAAGAAGATGATGAACATACAGACGAAGTTAAAGAAGATAAATAAGATGATGAACAGACAGACGAAGTTAAAGAAGATAAATAAAAAGCTGAACATACAGACGAAGTTAAAGAAGATAAAGAAGATGATGAACATACAGACGAAGCTAAATAAGAAGATAAAGAAGATGATGAACATACAGACGAAGCTAAAGAAGATAAAGAAGATGATGAACATACAGACGAAGCTAAATAAGAAGATAAAGAAGATGATGAACATACAGACGAAGTTAAAGAAGAATAAGAAGATGATCAACATACAGACTAAGTAAAAGAAGATAAATAAGAAGATGAACATACAGACGAAGTTAAAGAAGATGATGAACATACAGACGAAGTTAAAGAAGAAGAATAAGAAGATGAACATACAGACGAAGTTAAAGAAGATAAAGAAGATGATGAACATACAGACGAAGTTAAAGAAGAATAAGAATAAGATGAACATACAGACGAAGCTAAAGAAGAATAAAAATAGAAAGATGAAGCTAAAGAAGAAAGTAAAGAATAAGAACCCGAGCCGCAAACTCTAATGATTATTTAGCAATACCCCGGTTTACGTCTGGAGGGGGGGGGATGCGTTCCTTAATGGTGCGACGATGAATATCGACACGACATGAATCCCAAGTGATGTACAGCGTGGTAGTAGCAGTGGGTGGCAGTAGCAGTGGGTGGTAGTAGCAGTGGGTGGTAGTAGCAGTTGGTGGTAGTAGTAGCAGTGGGTGGTAGTAGCAGTGGGTAGTAGTAACAGTAGGTAGTAGTAGCAGTGGGTGGTGGTGGTAGCAGTGGGTGGTAGTAGCAGTGGGTGGTGGTGGTAGCAGTGGGTGGTAGTAGCAGTGGGTGGTAGTAGTAGCAGTGGGTAGTAGTAGCAGTGGGTGGTAGTAGTAGCAGTGGGTAGTAGTAGCAGTGGGTGGTAGTAGTAGCAGTAGGTAGTAGTAGCAGTGGGTGGTGGTGGTAGCAGTGGGTGGTAGTAGTAGCAGTGAGTGGTAGTAGCTGTGGGTAGTAGTAGCAGTGGGTAGTAGTAGCAGTGGGTGGCAGTAGCAGTAGGTAGTAGTAGTAGCAGTGGGTAGTAGTAGCAGTGGATGGTAGTAGTAGTGGGTTGTAGTAGCAGTGGGTGCTAGTAGCAGTGGGTGGTGGTAGCAGTGGGTGGTGGTGGTATCAGTAGGTAGTAGTAGCAGTGGGTGGCAGTAGCAGTGGGTGGTGGTGGTAGCAGTGGGTGGTAGTTCCATAGTTCATTTAGTTCATTTATTTGGTATGGCCCTGTGAGCCATTCGGCTCTTGAATTAGGTGCAACCGCAACAAACAAAAACTTGAACAAGAAAACATCTTAAAGTGACTATGTGACTGTGCAAACAGAAAATCCAGGAAAAAAAAACATCAAAATATTCCTGAAATAGCACCGTACACCAACGCTGTGTGCAAAAATCCCAGTGGGATGCAAGTCAAATGACAATAACAACCACAAGACAACTAAGATTAAGGCCCTCAGTCTAACTCCGTACTACAATAAACAAAAACATGGCCAAAACAAAAAAAACGTTTTCGAAATCACCAAAATAAAAGCCATAAATGCAATGTAACAATGATCATAGGGACTGTGACCGAATTTTTAACAATAAATTACATAAATCAATTATAACACCAAAATCTAGAGCATTATTTTAGGCCACTGAATAGCAGTGGCAGCTAGGGGTGTACAACTCCTCTAGAGCAGTTTTGAGTGAAGATCTCATAGGTAGTGATTCAAGTTGCAGTTTACTGGCAATAGCATTCCAGACCCTGGGGGCATCAATAGCAAAGACCCTTCCAGTTTTTGTACGGCAATAGGGAATGTGAAGCTGGTAAATGAGCGAAGGCCTGAGGTCAAATTTGTTCTTTGAAACAGAGAGGAGATCCAGTAGGTAGTCTGCGGATTTTTTTGTAAGTACATCGTGAATAAATAAGATCTGGTGCACAAGCCGTCGAACATTAAGAGATGTTAAGTTTGACCCAATGTAGAGATCACAGTGGTGAGTCCTATATGGGCAGTTCAATGCAAATCTTAAGGCCGAGTGAAAGATGGAATCAAGCTTCTTCAGTACAGTACTTGGGGCTGATTTATACACGATGTCACAGTAGTCAAGTAGAGGCAGTATGGTAGCTTTTATCAATTCCAAACGGAACATTGGGGGGAAGCAGTGCTTGTGTCGATACAGAAAACCAATTTTTTATTTTTGACTTTTTACCAATATAATCAATGTGATCTTCAAAATTAAGTTTTGAATCCAGGATGACCCCAAGATACTTATAGATCTTGACTTGCTCTATTTGATAATTATTCAAGGAATGTAATTGGGGAAAAATAACTTCCTGCTTTAGTCCCGGTGAGAAGCATAGCACCTTGGTTTTGGAGGTATTCAGGACTAGTTTAAGAGAAACTAGCTGATGTTGTAGTTTGTTGAAATCACCCTGGAGCTTAGCAATCACGTCATCCGGAGAGCGGCCAGCAGTAATCAGTATCGTGTCATCTGCAAAAAGATTTACCCTGGAATGATTCAGGTCAGTGCCCAAGTCATTGACATGAAGATAGAACAAGAGGGGGCCGAGGATGGAACCCTGTGGAACCCCTTTGTTATCTTAACACTGTTTGACCTCCAACCATCTGTGAATACAGTTTGGGTGCGAGAAAAGAGGTAATTTTTTAACCATTGTACTGTGTTCTCAGAAAAACCGAGGCAACTTAGTTTACTAAGCAGGGTGTCGTGGTCTACTGTAGTAGCAGTGGGTGGTAGTAGTAGCAGTGGGTGGTGGTGGTAGCAGTGGGTGGTAGTAGCAGTGGGTAGTAGCAGCAGTGGGTGGTAGTAGCAGCAGGTGGTAGTAGTAGCAGTGGGTAGTAGTAGCAGTGGGTGGTAGTAGCAGTGGGTGGTAGTAGCAGTGGGTGGTGGTGGTAGCAGTGGGTGGTAGTAGCAGTGGGTGGTGGTGGTAGCAGTGGGTGGTAATAGAAGTGGGTGGTAGTAGCAGTGGGTAGTAGTAGCAGTGGGTGGTGAAGGTAGCAGTGGGTGGTAGTAGCAGTGGGTGGTAGCAGCAGTGGGTAGTAGTAGCAGTGGGTAGTAGTAGCAGTGGGTGGTGGTGGTAGCAGTGGGTGGTAGTAGCAGTGGGTAGTAGTAGCAGAGGGTGGTAGTAGCAGTGGGTAGTAGTAGCAGTGGGTGGTAGTAGCAGTGGGTGGTGGTGGTAGCAGTGGGTGGTAGTAGCAGTGGGTGGTAGTAGAAGTGGGTGGTAGTAGCAGTGGGTGGTAGTAGCAGTGGGTAGTAGTAGCAGTGGGTGGTGGTGGTAGCAGTGGGTGGTAGTAGCAGTGGGTGGTGGTGGTAGCAGTGGGTGATAGTAGCAGCAGTGGGTGGTGGTGGTAGTAGCAGTGGGTGGTAGTAGCAGTGGGTGGTAGTAGCAGTTATGTGGTGGTGGTAACAGTGGGTGGTAGTAGCAGTGGGTGGTAGTAGCAGTGGGTGGTAGTAGTAGTGGGTGGTGGTGGTAGTAGTAGCAGTGGGTGGTGGTGGTAGTAGCAGTGGGTGGTAGTAGCAGTGGGTGGTAGTAGCAGTGGGTGGTAGTAGCAGTGGGTGGTGGTGGTGGTAGTAGCAGTGGGTGGTGGTGGTAGTAGCAGTGGGTGGTGAAGGTAGCAGTGGGTGGTAGTAGCAGTGGGTGGTGGTGGTAGCAGTGGGTGGTAGTAGCAGTGGGTAGTAGTAGCAGTGGGTAGTAGTAGCAGTGGGTGGTAGTAGCAGTGGGTGGTGGTGGTAGCAGTGGATGGTAGTAGCAGTGGGTGGTAGTAGCAGTGGGTGGTGGTGGTAGCAGTGGGTGGTAGTAGCAGTGGGTGGTAGCAGCAGTGGGTGGTTGTGGTAGTAGCAGTGGGTGGTAGTAGTAGTAGTGGGTGGTGGTGGTAGCAGTGGGTGGTAGTAGCAGTGGGTGGTGGTGGTGGTAGTAGCAGTGGGTGATAGTAGCAGTGGGTGGTGGTGGTGGTGGTAGTAGCAGTGGGTGGTAGTAGCAGTAGGTGGTAGTAGCAGTGGGTGGTAGTAGTAGTGGGTGGTGGTAGTAGCAGTGGGTGGTAGTAGCAGTGGGTGGTAGTAGTAGTGGGTAGTAGTGGCAGTGGGTGGTAGTAGCAGTGGGTGGTAGTAGCAGTGGGTGGTAGTAGTCGTGGGTGGTGGTGGTAGCAGTGGGTGGTAGTAGCAGTGGGTGGTAGTAGCAGTGGGTGGTAGTAGCAGTGGGTGGTGGTGGTAGTAGCAGTTGGTGGTTGTGGTAGTAGCAGTGGGTGGTAGTAGCAGTGGGTGGTGGTAGTTGTGGGTGGTGGTAGCAGTGGGTAGTAGTAGTTGTGGGTGGTGGTGGTTGCAGTGGGTGGTAGTAGCAGTGGGTGGTAGTAGCAGTGGGTGGTAGTAGCAGTGGGTTGTAGTAGCAGTGGGTGGTGGTGGTAGCAGTGGGTGGTAGTAGCAGTGGGTGGTAGTAGTTGTGGGTGGTGGTGGGTGGTAGTAGCAGTGGGTGGTAGTAGCAGTGGGTGGTAGTAGTTGTGGGTGGTTGTAGCAGTGGGTGGTAGTAGCAGTGGGTGGTGGTAGCAGTGGGTGGTAGTAGCAGTGGGTGGTAGTTGTTGTGCGTGGTAGTTGTTGTGCGTGGTAGTAGCAGTGGGTGGTAGTAGCAGTGGGTGGTAGTAGCAGTGGGTGGTAGTAGTTGTGGGTGGTAGTAGCAGTGCGTGGTAGTAGCAGTGGGTGATAGTAGCAGTGGGTGGTGGTGGTGGTGGTAGTAGCAGTGGGTGGTAGTAGCAGTAGGTGGTAGTAGCAGTGGGTGGTAGTAGTAGTGGGTGGTGGTAGTAGCAGTGGGTGGTAGTAGCAGTGGGTGGTGGTGGTGGTAGTAGCAGTGGGTGGTAGTAGCAGTGGGTGGTAGTAGTAGTGGGTAGTAGTGGCAGTGGGTGGTAGTAGCAGTGGGTGGTAGTAGCAGTGGGTGGTAGTAGTCGTGGGTGGTGGTGGTAGCAGTGGGTGGTAGTAGCAGTGGGTGGTAGTAGCAGTGGGTGGTAGTAGCAGTGGGTGGTGGTGGTAGTAGCAGTTGGTGGTTGTGGTAGTAGCAGTGGGTGGTAGTAGCAGTGGGTGGTGGTAGTTGTGGGTGGTGGTAGCAGTGGGTAGTAGTAGTTGTGGGTGGTGGTGGTTGCAGTGGGTGGTAGTAGCAGTGGGTGGTAGTAGCAGTGGGTGGTAGTAGCAGTGGGTTGTAGTAGCAGTGGGTGGTGGTGGTAGCAGTGGGTGGTAGTAGCAGTGGGTGGTAGTAGTTGTGGGTGGTGGTGGGTGGTAGTAGCAGTGGGTGGTAGTAGCAGTGGGTGGTAGTAGTTGTGGGTGGTAGTAGCAGTGGGTGGTAGTAGCAGTGGGTGGTGGTAGCAGTGGGTGGTAGTAGCAGTGGGTGGTAGTTGTTGTGCGTGGTAGTTGTTGTGCGTGGTAGTAGCAGTGGGTGGTAGTAGCAGTGGGTGGTAGTAGCAGTGGGTGGTAGTAGTTGTGGGTGGTAGTAGCAGTGGGTGGTAGTAGCAGTGGGTGGTGATAGCAGTGGGTGGTGGTGGTAGTAGCAGTGGGTGGTGGTGGTAGCAGTGGGTGGTAGTAGCAGTGGGTGGTAGTTGTTGTGCGTGGTAGTAGCAGTGGGTGGTAGTAGCAGTGGGTGGTAATAGCAGTGGGTGGTAGTAGTTGTGGGTGGTAGTAGCAGTGCGTGGTAGTAGCAATGGGTGGTAGTAGCAGTGGGTGGTGGCAGCAGTGGGTGGTGGTGGTGGTAGTAGCAGTGGGTGGTGGTGGTGGTAGTAGCAGTGGGTGGTGGTGGTAGCAGTGGGTGGTAGTAGCAGTGGGTGGTGGTGGTTGTGGGTGGTGGTAGTGGGTGGTGGTGGTGGTGGAAGGACGCGTGACGATGCTGCCAGCGACGTGAGTGTGGGGGGGGGGGCGATGCTAATCGGGTCGTGTTGTCAGTGGTGTTGCGACGGATTTGTGAAACGACTTAAAACGGGGAGAACGTAAATGGGGGTATTGTTATGTATTCACTTCTACAACGTGGTAAAACACACGTAAAGTATTTAATATACAGGATCCTCCGTTAGTCACAACATTAATTTAAATAACTTCATGTGTACGTCCTTAATTGGAGACGATAATTCAATCGTTGTTTGGAATAATTAAAACAAGCGTTACTGTTGGTTGCACATACGGTGCTAAAATAAAGAATAAATCACACTATTGATTATCGTCAACATAACATAATTAATCTCTTTTGATAATCATCAATGACACGTTGACTCACCAGGTATAAAACTTCTCCCATAATCAAACAAATATGCTACATACCTGGTAATTAAAAGACAAAGATCCCCCGTATAGCCTTGACAGACTGTTGGGGCAAGTGCTGTTAGCGAGCACCTATTATGACCGGCACACGACGTGGTGGGGTGGCCAGTACCACGCCCGACCGACTTTGTCCCCCGATTGGCGATGTTTTACTCCATACAGCACCAGGTACTCATTGGAGGCTGAGTCCACCGAGGAGGAGGAGGAGGTTCAGATAATCGTCACTGGTGTTGGCCGTGACCGTGAACGAGGCTCCGTCGGGGTCCGTCTCTCCAACGCTCTAACCGCTGCGCCACCGCTCCCCACTGGCACACAAAGACTAACAGAGACGTGTCCGCCAGAGGGCGCCGTGTAACCATTCATTAAAATACAACTATAAACGATTTATATATTATAGGTTCCTTCGGTAAAGTCACGGAGATAAAAAAAAATAACATTAAAAGACTACAAAAAATTAAGCAAAAAACCGACAATTAAAATAGCAAAATAAAATGTAAATTAATAAAGTTTATAAATATAAAGTATTTGCCAGGTGTCAGGTACCGCTGAGCTATGTTGCTCTCTTTTTTCAGAAGCGATTTGGTAATCACAAATGATAGTAAAACGAAGTGGCTGACATGATCATCGCGTGGAGATTCATAGCAGCAGCCAAATAACTTTAAACGCGTGAGGGCGATTTTGATTCGAATAAATGTGGAGGGGAAAATCCCGGAGGGACCCGAAGTGAAATCCACCAAGAACGACAAGAAAAAGACATTTCATGAACTCGTTGATCGTAAACAATGCGGGCCCTCCAAGCATGGGAAGTGTCCGTTGAATGTATTTTGTATTCGTTTGAGTTACTTCGCTATATGTACGTGGCATTCCTTGTTGTTGCCAGCATCCAACAATTATTAAAAAATAAGAATAGGTTTTACCCTTTCCAGCCAATCAAACTGGCGTAAGGGCAATCAGTTGCAAGGATAATGCGTGTATATCACACTGGTCTGCAATTGTTTTAGACGTCGTCTGCCTCAGTGATGAAATGTGCTGTTTATTACGGATGTTTACGTGCTAAATTCAAATATGACAATCAAAACTCATTGGCTACTGTTCCCACGATATTAAAGTTTTTATTTTTATTTTACGTCTATGTATATTGTGTAGATAGTTGAGTTTTAATCATAAATTGTGTTTATGGTTGCTTTACATGAGTTATATGAATGAAATGTTACATGAATAAAACGTATTATGAAACAAAAGGCAAACAACTATTATGTATATAAAAGTGCAGTGAGGGAAAAAAAGTATTTGATCCCCTGCTGATTTTGTACGTTTGCCCACTGACAAAGAAATGATCAGTTTATAATTTTAATGGTAAGTTTATTTGAACAGTGAGAGACAGAATAACAACAAAAAAATCCAGGAAAACGCATGTCAAAATGTTATAAATTGATTTGCATTTTAATAAGGGAAATAATTATTTGACCCCTCTGCAAAACATGACTTAGTACTTGGTGGCAAAACCCTTGTTGGCAATCACAGAGGTCAGACGTTTATTGTAGTTGGCCACCAGGTTTGCACACATCTCAGGAGGGATTTTGTCCCACTCCTCTTTGCAGATCTTCTCCAAGTCATTAAGGTTTCGAGGCTGACGTTTGGCACCTCGAACCTTCAGCTCCCTCCACAGATTTTCTATGGGATTAAGATCTGGAGACTGGCTAGGCCACTCCAGGATCTTAATGTGCTTCTTCTTGAGCCACTCCTTTGTTGCCTTGGCCGTGTGTTTTGGGTCATTCTCATGCTGGAATACCCATCCACGACCAATTTTCAATGCCCTGGCTGAGGGAAGGAGGTTCTTACCCAAGATTTGACGGTACATGGCCCCGTCCATCGTCCCTTTGATGCGGTGAAGTTGTCCTGTCCCCTTAGCAGAAAAACACCCCCAAGGCATAATGTTTCCACCTCCATGTTTGACGGTGGGGATGGTGTTCTTGGCGTCATAGGCAGCATTCCTCCTCCTTCAAAGACGGCGAGTTGAGTTGATGCCAACGAGCTCCATTTTGGTCTCATCTAGCCACAACACTTTCACCCAATTGTCCTCATCGGCATACATAACGTGGTTGAGCAATAGGGAGCCATCCCTTGACCGCACCCGGGCATCGATCAGCCTCCCATTATATCTGTACCAAATGGAGATTCCCCCGGTACAGCTATTGAAGGCTTCACGAACTACGTGGTCAAAATAGATGTTAAATAATGTGGGAGACAGAGGACATCCCTGTCGCACCCCAAGGTGTACAGGGAATGGCTCTGACTCCCGGCCATGTAATTTTACCCGGGCCCGCTCACCATCATGAAGGTCCTTAATGATCGTGAGCAGAGGGTCAGGTACTCCAAAAGCACGATGAACAACCCAGAGCCCAGGCCTACTGATGGTATCATAGGCCTTGACCAGCTCAATAAAGCAGAGATGTAGGTCTTGTTGGAATTCCCTACACCTCTGCTGTAGCAGACGGACAGAAAATATGACATCTGTGCAGGATCGCCCTTTCCTGAAACAGCATTGGGGCTCCGCAAGCCTCTCCTCAGCGTGCCTGGCAAGGCGATGTTGAATAATCCTTGCCAGCACCTTTCCCGGCACACTGAGGAGTGAGATGCCCCTGTAGTTGTTACAGTCTGTGCGGTCCCCCTTCTTAAAAATGGGGACCACCAGGGCATCTTTCCAATCCTGCGGAACCCGTCCCGTGGTCCAGACTGTTGTTATGATGTCATATAGGGCAGTCTGTGCACAAACGCCACCCTCCCTCAGCATTTCGCTTGGGAGATCATCTCTGCCCGCTGCCTTTCCTGGTCTCAGACTCCGGATCACCTTCAGTACTTCCTCAACAGATGGCACCTCAGCCAGTCACTCACAGGGGGTGACTTCTTCCAATATTTGAGGCACCGCAGCCTCAGCAGGGTCATCCTCACTTTGTGCCACGATGTTCTCCTGGCTGAGGGATTTTCCCTCACCCAGGACCTAACAGAAATGCTCAGCAAATCTGCAAACCTGTTCCTGGGGGTCGGAGATTGGATCACCGTTTTTTCCCCTCATGATGGTAATAGGTGTGGTGCTGCAGATTACTTTTTTGATGGAGTTAAATAGAGATTTGTGATCACGGGCCACTGGGGCAGACTCCATCTCCTAAGCAACCCGCGACCACCACCCATCCTTGCAGCGCCTCACGGCTCTCCGAACCTCCGAGCGAAGGATGCGGTAAGCCTCCTCATTCTCTGACGTGGGATTTTGTAGCCGACGACAGTGGGCCTGTCGCTTTTTCTCAACCATCCTAAACACCTCCTCTGTCAGCCAGGGTCTCTGGGGAGGTCTGGTCCGCGTACCCAAAGCAGCCATTGCAGCTGCATGAGTCACAGTCCTAAACCTCGCCCATTTACCCTCGACATCAGGAGGAGTCGGGGACCAATCCCAGCCGCAAGCGATGATGAAATTCTCGCTTGAAACTTTCATCAGATAACTGAGACCAGGCCACTTTAGGTTGGAATGGGGTCCTGGGTGTACACCCACCACCGGAGTGGAAGAATGGCAGGCGCATCTTACAGATGACTAGTCGATGGTTAGAGGGCAGATCAGCTCCACGGTAGGTCCTGGTGTCAAGGACATGGGCTCGCATCCGCTGGTCCATCACTATGTAATCCAGCAGATGTTTATGCTTGGACCCAGCATGCATCCATGATGTTGTGTGGATGCGCCGATGCCGGAACAGCGTGTTGGTAATTACAAGCCCATGGGCTGCACAAAAATCTAGCAGCCTCCTACCGTTGTTATTGAGCTGATCTGGCCCATGCCGTCCAATCACTCCAAACCAGGTGCCAGCATCATGACCAACTCGGGCATTGAAGTCACCCAACATGATAACTCTATCCCAAGGGGCCACTTTAGCCAGCACCTGTGACAGGAGGTCATAGAAGGCATCTGACTCATCGGCATTGCCTGCATCCCTCCACGGATGTTCATCTTCGGTGGGGGCATAAGTAACCACGACCACCATTCCTCGCCTCCGGTTGATGGGAAGGCGAGCCCAAAGTAGCCTGGGGCTTACAGCTTCCCACACCTCACCGCCACGCTCCCACGCCCCCTTCATTCTTTTGTTCAAAAGAAGAGCCACACCCTGTTGTTTGGTAGTCTGCTGCCCCGAGTAGAGGACTGTCCACCCCTCATGGTGGCAGGAGCCAGAACCGGTCCACCGGACCTCCTGAATGCCACATAGATCCAGGCGGTACCGGTCCAGCTCCCGACAGAGGAGTGGCAGCCTCTCCTCCGCAGTGAGCGTTCGAACATTCCACGTGGCCACCCGTAGTGGTTTTTCGTTGTTTCTGGAGGAGCCCCGAGGGTAGATATTCAATCTCCTGGCTCCTCACACATACACAGACACACGCACACACAGACACACGCACTCTTAGACGCACACACACAGACACACGCACACACAGACACACACACAGACACACACATACACAGACACACGCACACTTAGACACACGCACACACAGACACACGCACACTTAGACACACGCACACACAGACACACACACACTTAGACGCACACACAGACACACGGACACACAGACACACATACACAGCCACACAGACACTTCGACGAACACACGCACAGACACATACACAGACACACACAGACACACACACCGCCACACACATACACAGACACACACACAGACACACACACCGCCACACACATACACAGACACACACAGACACACGCGCACAACACTGCGGTGAATTATTTTTGGCACGAATCGCTGGGCGAGTTGACGCCTCGCTTGGGGAGGCATCCGCGTGACCCAGATTCCACTACAAAGGGAGGCTGCGCATCCACAATGAAGCACGCGTGCGTGTGTACACGTGTTTGTGTGTGTGTGCACGTGTGTGTGTGCCCGTGTGTGTGCACGTGTGTGTGTGTTCACGTGTGTGTGCCCGTGTGTGTGCACGTGTATGTGTGCCCGTGTGTGTGCACGTGTGTGTGTGCACGTGTGTATGTGTGCACGTGTGTGTGCACGTGTGTGTGTGCACGTGTGTGTGCACGTGTGTGTTTGTGTGTAGTAGTTAGCACGCTGCTCTATGGACCCCGCGACCCGAGTTCGACTCCCGCTCACAGCCACCACCAGTGACGATTATCTGAGTCGACCCTGGTCTCTCTAGGTCGGCTCAGCCTCAAATGAGTACCTGCTGCGGTGTGTAAACATCGCCGCATCGGAGACAAAGGCGGCCGGGCGTCGTGTTGGCCACCCACCCCATCGTGTGAGGTACCGGGCTCCAGAGGTGCTCGCTAACAGCACTTGCCCCAACAATCTGTTAAGGCTACACAGGAGAGGGGGGTGGGGGATCTCTGTCTTTGTGTGTGATTGTACACAATTATTGAAAGTGTGTTCCTCAAAAGCAATACATAACTATTCACATGCCAATTCAAAAGCTGTTCATCAGGAAACATTTTGCAATGTAATAATCACCAGGCATCATGGTGTGGAGTAGTGAGTCTCCAACTCGGATTAATCCACTCTCCCTGCTGCTGTGTTCAAGGGCCATTGACCCAGCGCTCTGAGATGCCGCTACAGCTCACTGAGCGATGGGGCTCTTTGTCAGAAGCGACCTCGCCTTCACAAATGATAGCTCAACGAAGAGTGGCCTATCGTCATCATGTGGACTTTTACCTGCTCAAATTAAAAACAACGTTACATTTTAATCGTTAGCCCATACGAAAGAAGAAATAATACAAAGACAAATATCCCCCGTATAGCCTGAAGAGGGTGTTGGGGCAAGTGCTGTTAGCGAGTAGCACCGATGAATGCCGGTACGGCACACGAGGGGGTGGGTGGGTGGCCAGCACCACGCCCGGCCGCCTTTGTCTCCCCAGTGCTAGCGATGCTTACACACCACACTCGGTACTCATTGGAGGCTGAGTCGACATAGGCCCAAAACGGGTTCAAATAGTCATCACTGGTGTTGGCCGTGAGCGGGAATCGAACTCGGGTGGCCGGGTTCGTAGCGCAGCGTAGCGCTAACCGCTACACACTCACACACACACGTGCTCCTTAATAGGTGCTCGCTAATTACCTCCGGACAGCTTGTGATGCAAGGGCCCGCGGTGGGAGAGAGGGCGGAATTCAGGGTGGGTGTGAGATGAGTCGCAGGCGCCTTCCAGGAGTAACCTCCCGCTGGTTAATTAGAGACGAGGGAGTGTAGAGAGAGAGAGTGTAGAGAGTGTAGAGAGAGAGTGTAGAGAGTGTAGTGTAGGGAGGGTAGAGAGTGTAGAGAGTGTAGAGAGAGTGTAGAGAGTGTAGAGAGTGAGTGTAGGGAGTGTAGAGAGAGTGTAGAGAGTGTAGTGAGTGTAGTGTAGGGAGTGTAGAGAGTGTAGAGAGTGTAGAGAGTGTAGAGAGCGTAGAGAGAGTGTAGAGAGTGTAGAGAGTGAGTGTAGTGAGAGAGTGTAGAGAGTGTAGAGAGAGAGTGTAGAGAGTGTAGTGAGTGTAGAGAGTGTAGAGAGTATAGAGAGAGTGTAGAGAGTGTAGAGAGTGAGTGTGGGGAGTGTAGAGAGAGTGTAGAGAGTGTAGTGTAGGGAGTGTAGAGAGTGTAGAGAGAGAGTGTAGAGAGTGAGTGTAGGGAGTGTAGAGAGTGTAGAGAGTGTAGAGAGAGTGTAGAGAGTGTAGAGAGTGAGTGTAGGGAGTGTAGAGAGAGTGTAGAGAGTGTAGTGAGTGTAGTGAGTGTAGAGAGTGTAGTGAGTGTAGTGAGTGTAGAGAGTGTAGAGAGTGTAGTGAGTGTAGTGAGTGTAGAGAGTGTAGTGAGTGTAGTGAGTGTAGTGAGTGTAGAAAGTGTAGTGAGTGTAGTGAGTGTAGAGAGTGTAGAGAGTGTAGTGAGTGTAGAGAGTGTAGTGAGTGTAGTGAGTGTAGAGAGTGAGTGTAGGGAGTGTAGAGAGTGCAGAGAGTGTAGTGAGAGTGTAGAGAGTGTAGAGAGTGAGTGTAGAGAGTGTAGTGAGTGTAGTGAGTGTAGAGAGTGTAGTGAGTGTAGTGAGTGTGGAGAGTGAGTGTAGAGAGTGTAGAGAGTGTAGTGAGTGTAGAGAGTGAGTGTAGGGAGTGTAGTGAGTGTAGGGAGTGTAGAGAGTGTAGTGAGTGTAGTGAGTGTAGTGAGTGTAGAGAGTGTAGTGAGTGTAGTGAGTGTAGAGAGTGTAGAGAGTGTAGTGAGTGTAGTGAGTGTAGAGAGTGTAGTGAGTGTAGTGAGTGTAGTGAGTGTAGAGAGTGAGTGTAGAGAGTGTCGAG
Organism: Petromyzon marinus; assembly: GCF_048934315.1. Lineage (NCBI taxonomy): Eukaryota > Metazoa > Chordata > Hyperoartia > Petromyzontiformes > Petromyzontidae > Petromyzon > Petromyzon marinus. The sequence continues at coordinate 10,805,106 of NC_133723.1, forward strand.
AGTGTAGAGAGTGTAGTGCAGAGAGTGAGTGTAGTGAGTGTAGTCAGTCTAGAGAGTGTACAGAGTGTACAGAGTGTAGAGAGTGAGTGTAGTGAGTGTAGTCAGTCTAGAGAGTGAGTGTAGTGAGTGAGTGTAGAGAGTGAGTGTAGAGAGTGTAGTGAGTGTAGTGAGTGAGTGTAGAGAGTGAGTGTAGAGAGTGTAGTGAGTGTAGTGAGTGAGTGTAGAGAGTGAGTGTAGTGAGTGTAATGAGTGTAGTGAGTGTAGAGAGTGTAGAGAGTGTAGTGAGTGTAGAGAGTGTAGTGAGTAGTGAGTGTGGAGAGTGTGGAGAGTGTAGAGAGAGAGTGTAGTGAGTGTAGAGTGTAGTGAGTGAGTGTAGAGAGTGTAGAGAGTGTGGTGAGTGTAGAGAGTGTAGAGAGTGAGTGTAGTTAGTGAGTGTAGCGAGTGTAGTGAGTGTAGAGAGTGTAGTGAGTGTAGAGAGAGAGTGTAGTGAGTGTAGAGAGTGAGTGTAGAGAGTGTAGAGAGTGAGTGTAGAGAGTGTAGTGAGTGTAGTGAGTAGTGAGTGTAGAGAGTGAGTGTAGAGAGTGTAGTGAGTGTGGAGAGTGTAGAGAGTGTAGAGAGAGAGTGTAGAGAGTGTAGAGAGTGTAGAGAGTAAGTGTAGAGAGTAAGTGTAGAGAGTGTAGAGAGTGTAGAGAGTGTGGAGAGTGTAGTGAGTGTAGAGAGTGTAGTGAGTGAGTGTAGAGAGTGTAGAGAGAGAGTGTAGAGAGTGTAGAGAGTGTAGAGAGTGAGTGTAGAGAGTGAGTGTAGAGAGTGTAGAGAGTGTAGAGAGTGAGTGTAGAGAGTAAGTGTAGAGAGTGTAGAGAGTGTAGAGAGTGTGGAGAGTGTAGTGAGTGTAGAGAGTGTAGTGAGTGAGTGTAGAGAGTGTAGAGAGAGAGTGTAGAGAGTGTAGAGAGTGTAGAGAGTGAGTGTAGAGAGTGTAGAGAGTGTAGAGAGTGTGGAGAGTGTAGAGAGTGTGGAGAGTGTAGTGAGTGTAGAGAGTGTAGTGAGTGTAGAGAGTGTAGTGAGTGAGTGTAGAGAGTGTAGAGAGAGAGTGTAGAGAGTGTAGAGAGTGTAGAGAGTGAGTGTAGAGAGTGTAGAGAGTGTAGAGAGTGTGGAGAGTGTAGTGAGTGTAGAGAGTGTAGTGAGTGAGTGTAGAGAGTGTAGAGAGTGTAGTGAGTGTAGTGAGTGTAGTGAGTGTAGAGAGTGTAGTGTAGAGAGTGTAGAGAGTGAGTGTAGAGAGTGTAGTGAGTGTAGTGAGTGTAGAGAGTGAGTGTAGAGAGTGTAGAGAGTGTAGTGAGTGTAGAGAGTGTGGAGAGTGAGTGTGGAGATTGTAGAGAGTGTAGTGAGTGTAGAGAGAGAGTGTAGAGAGTGTAGAGAGTGTAGAGAGTAAGTGTAGAGAGTAAGTGTAGAGAGTAAGTGTAGAGAGTAAGTGTAGAGAGTGAGTGTAGAGTGTTGTGAGTGTAGAGAGAGAGAGTGTAAAGAGTGTAGAGAGTGAGTGTAGTGAGTGTAGAGAGTGAGTGTAGAGAGTGTAGAGAGTGTAGTGAGTGAGTGTAGAGAGTGTAGAGAGTGTAGTGAGTGTAGTGAGTGTAGTGAGTGTAGAGAGTGTAGTGTAGAGAGTGTAGAGAGTGAGTGTAGAGAGTGTAGTGAGTGTAGTGAGTGTAGAGAGTGAGTGTAGAGAGTGTAGAGAGTGTAGTGAGTGTAGAGAGTGTGGAGAGTGAGTGTGGAGATTGTAGAGAGTGTAGTGAGTGTAGAGAGAGAGTGTAGAGAGTGTAGAGAGTGTAGAGAGTAAGTGTAGAGAGTAAGTGTAGAGAGTAAGTGTAGAGAGTAAGTGTAGAGAGTGAGTGTAGAGTGTTGTGAGTGTAGAGAGAGAGAGTGTAAAGAGTGTAGAGAGTGAGTGTAGTGAGTGTAGAGAGTGAGTGTAGAGAGTGTAGAGAGTGTAGTGGGTGTAGAGAGTGTAGAGAGTGTAGAGAGTGTAGTGAGTGTAGAGAGTGTAGTGGGTGTAGAGAGTGTAGAGAGTGTAGTGAGTGTAGAGAGTGTAGAGAGTGTAGTGAGTGTAGAGAGTGTAGAGAGTGTAGTGAGTGTAGAGAGTGTGTAGTGAGAGAGTGTAGAGAGTGTAGAGAGTGAGTGTAGAGAGTGTAGAGAGTGTATAGAGTGTAGAGAGTGAATGTTAATTAGAGACGAGGGTTTGCCTCGCTTCATGGCGCAAGGGAATTGTTCGTGCGGTTGATTCTCTCCCAGGGATCGGGGGGACACACGCGGTGGGTGGCTCCCGAGCCACCGGCATGTCTCTCCGGAGCCGCGGGCGGTGGCTCCTTCAGCACTGACAGTGGCGGCTCTTGAAAAATCGAGAGAGAGAGAAAAACAAATTCTCCTCTTCTTATTTGGGTTGCCACCCCCCTAACCATGTGAATACAGTTCACCATGGGAGTCCAGTTCACCATGGGAGTCCAGTTCACCATGGGAGTCCAGTTCACCATGGGAGTCCAGTTCACCATGGGAGTCCAGTTCACCATGGGAGTCCTGTTCACCATGGGAATCCAGTTCACCATGGGAGTCCAGTTCACCATGGGAGTCCAGTTCACCATGGGAGTCTAGTTCACTATGGGAATACAGTTCACCATGGGAGTCCAGTTCACCATGGGAGTGCAGTTCACTATGGGAATACAGTTCACCATGGGAGTCCAGTTCACCATGGGAGTCCAGTTTACCAGGAAGTCCAATTCACCATGGGAGTCCAGTTCACCATGGGAGTCCAGTTCACCATGGGAATACAGTTCACCATGGTAGTCCAGTTTACCATTGGAGTCCAGTTTACCATCGGAATACAGTTCACCATGGGAATACAGTTCACCATGGAAGTCAAGTTCACCATGGGAATACATTTCACCATGGGAATACAGTTCACCATGGGAGTCCAGTTCATCATGGGAGTCTAGTTCACCATGGAAAGCCAGTTTACTATGGGAGTCCATTTTACCATGGGAGTCCAGTTCACCATGGGAGTCCAGTTTACCATGGGAGTCCAGTTCACCATGGGAGTCCAGTTTACCATGGGAGTCCAGTTCACCATGGGAGTCCAGTTCACCATGGAAAGCCAGTTCACCATGGGAGTCCAGTTTACCATGGGAGTCCAGTTCACCATGGGAGTCCAGTTTACCATGGAAGTCCAGTTTACCATGGGAGTCCAGTTTACCATGGGAGTCCAGTTCACCATGGGAGTCCAGTTTACCATGGGAGTCCAATTCATCATGGGAGGCCAGTTTACCATGGGAGTCCAGTTTACCATGGGAGTCCAGTTCATCATGGGAGCCCAGTTTACCATGGAAGTCCAGTTTACCATGGGAGTCCAATTCACCATGGGAGTCCAGTTTACCATTGGAGTCCAGTTCACCATGGGAGTCCAGTTCACCATGGGAGTCCAGTTTACCATGGGAGTCCAGTTCACCATGGGAGTCCAGTTCACCATGGGAGTCCAGTTCACCATGGGAGTCCAGTTCACCGTGGGAGTCCAGTTCACCATGGAAGTCCAGTTTACCATGGGAGTCCAGTTAACCATGGGAGTCCAGTTCACCATGGGCAGGGGTGGGCAACCTGTGGCTCCAGGAGCCGCATGCGTGGCTCACCAAGGGACTGCCACGTGACCGTTCTTTATTAAGGGACCACCACGACCCGTCTCGTATTCACCGCCACGGTTCATTGCGGCTGCTCTTGAAATATTGAGTTGGTGTTGGTTTTTACACCGAATTCGAAAACAAAAATGTCTCTTGTTGTTGTTCTCGTGGTTGACGACCCCCTGGTCCATCGTGTCGTGCCTGCCGTGTACGCTGTGTGCACACACCGTGGTGTAGCACAGGACTCGAGTTTGCTACAGGCGACCGTGCGTGCTCGCAGGAGAGCCGTGCCTGGGCTACACGGCGACTCGGGGCGACCACCCTGGGCCCCGTGCTTGGGGGTGGGGATGGGGGGGTGGTGCGGGCGTCGCTGGACCCACACGCCACTATGGACGGCCCTGACTATCCAGTGCCACTCGTGGACATCTGTGAAGAAACGAGCTTCATAGCTTATCGGATTCCTCCGGTCTCAAGAGAGGTTCTGATTCTGTCACTGTGTGTGGGCGCGTGTGCGGAGAGGTGGCGCAGCGGTTAGCACTCCTGCGCCACGAACCCTGGCAGAGACCCGAGATCGATCATTCCCGCTCACGGCCACCAACACCGGTGACGATTATCTGAACCGGTGCTCGGCAATCCCAACGTGTAAACAACGTGAGTAGGGAGACAAAGGCGGCCGGGCGTAGCAGTGTCCACCCACCCCCTCGTGTGCCGTGCCGGCCTTCATAGGTGCTACTCGCTAACAGCACTTGCCCCGACAGTCTATTACAGGCTATATGGGTGACCTTTTGAATCACACAAAGTTAATGATACATTTCGATTTAAAGCTTTCGTGACTGCAAGGATTCATCTTCTTTGGTTCTTTCGGTAAAGTCACGTAGAATGAGAATAAAATAATACATTGATTGAGAATATTATTGTGTTATTTTATTTTATCAATTTATTATTTTATTCTGATTCTACGTAACTTTACCGAAAGAACCAAAGAAGATTAATGATATTTTTTTAATGTATTGATTACCTATATAACAATTGCATCGCGTTATTCATTTGTTGATAGCCCAGTCCCTTCAAATCCATTGTTTTGTTTGGTGCTCGATGGGACTGTGGAGTTTGATGCACGCGGGATGCTAATAGGGTCAAAATACGCCGCAAGTTCAGTATCTTAAACTACTATTTTTTTTATTTTACCAGGTAAGGCCGACTGAGCTCTTTTTTTCAGATGCATTCCTGGCCACAAATGATAGCTTTTAACGAAGTGGTTTATCATCATCGTGTGGACATCTGTGAAAAACAGCTTTATATCTCATCGGATTTCTCCGGTATAAATATTCTGATGTGGAAATTTATCGCGGCCAAATTTTCTCCATATGCACGACGTTGATTCTAAATGTGGAGGGGAGAAACCGGAGGACCCGGAGAAAAATCGACGCGACCACGGGGAGAGAGAGAGACGCAAACTCCAAATATACAGCAGCAGCAGGCGTCAGGGTTGGGATCGAACCCACGACCTCCTGTAGACCAGGCGATGGAGATCACATCTCCTAGCCACCGTGGCGTATCACGAGGCCACTGATTTTGATTTAAAGCTTTCGTGACTGCAGGGATTCATCTTCTTGGTTGTTTCGGTAAAGTCACGTAGAATGGAAATAAAATAATAAAAATAAAACCATAATAAAATAAGATTCTCACGACGTTTTGTGTTGTGGCCGAAACGTCGTGAGAATCTTATTGTATTATGTTTTATTTTTATTATTTTATTTCCATTCTACGTGACTTTACCGAAAGAACCAAGAAGATGAGGCCACTGATGTTAGCCGTGCTCCACTAACACTCGGGTCGAATCGAAGAATCGTCCTCGGAATCGATTCTCGTTGAGCGTTTCATCGCGCAAACGCGTGCGCGCCAACTGCTGCGCCACCACTCCCCCCCCTCCCCAAATCACTCCACCCCCCCCCCCCCCCCCATGATCGCGTGATTAGTATTACGATTGAACGATTGCTTCAATTAAAGGAATGATCCGATTATCTTGATGGTAATTCATCGATTGATTGATTTAGCAATGGTTTATGGAATTAGGATGATTAAACATTGCACGGTGTGATTGATGATTATGGATTATTATGATTGACCAATATGTTAATTTCCGCCCGCGGGTGAGAATCGATTCCGCCACGAATCGATTCCCACAGTGCGGGGAGGGGGGTTGCCTCGCTTAGAACGCCCCCCACTCTCAGCCCCCCCCCCGACCCCCGCGATTGACGTCATGCTTGACGTCACAAGATGACAGCGGATGACGTTCCCTTGGCTTTTTGTGCGTGGCCGAAGCGAAATGCATCGTCGTTACGGGGCAGCGAAAAACCTGGGCCCGCGCGGTGTTTCTGGTGAATGCATGCGGAGTTGCCAGTCCCGCAACTGCGCCTGTCTGCCGCGTAGCTTGACACTATGAACGCACCCCCTCTCTGTACCAACACACGATGACAAAGACCCCCGTATAGCCTTAACAGGCTGAAGAAGCAAGTGCTGTTAGCGAGCAGCAGCATCTATAAAGGGTGACTCTCTACGAGGCGTTTTTTTATGCCAGTACCCAAAGAGGTCCCATAGATGTAACTGCTCGACCCGAGCTATGAGTGTTCGCACGCGTGTGGAATCGTCTTTGCACTGGTCGCCTTTTGGCTTTGTTCTCTGGTCGGGCACTGGTGAGACCAGGCCATCAAGAACGCTGTCTCTGGTGTAGGCCAATCAGTTTAAAAGACAACGCATTTATTATTATTATCAGAGCACGTTTGCTTCCACGTTTTACCACAAGTATGTGTGGTTAATGCAGGCTTGATGATACCTTACAATAGGTGTATCTCCTAACAAAACCCTTTATTATGAACAATATTGGTCGCGAAAGCCTCCGTGTTAAATAGGTGTATCTCTCTGGTGTTTGACATCTTAATACAGCTCCTGTCTTATTGCCAGAAAGGGTGAAGGGTTACTAGTTCAGAACATGTCCAGTGGACAGACTTCCCTTGTCAGGTAAGCCTCGGGGCAAACTGGAAATTGTGTTTAAAAAATAACAATCAGTTACTGCACGCTTACAAACAAAGAAAAGCACACTTAAATCATACTTTGTCAATTGTTGGAGCGAAAATAGATATAATCAATAACAGTTTACATTTGTAAAGTGACGCATTGAATCCGTAGGTCCCAATGCGTCACCTTGTATGGAAAGCAGAAAATCAACAGAACCTACAGGTTAAACGGCGAGAACTATTAACTTTTTACCTACGCGACTTTACCGAAAAAAACAAAGAGTATGAATCCTTGCAGTCACGAAAGCTTCAAATCTAGAATCAGAACTATAAACTATATTTTTTTTACCAGGTAAGGCCCCACTGAACTATGTAGCTCTTTTTCAGAAGCGACCTGGCCACATATGATAGCTCAACGAAGTGGCTTATCATTGGGTGTAAATGTACAGCAGTTAAATTCGCTAAACGCGTGATGTTGATTATAAATCTAAAGGGAAAAACCGGAGAACCCAGATACAAAATTTTACGGGGAGAGAGAAATATACGCAAACGCCAAATATACAACAGGCGTAAGGGTTGGGATCGAACCCACGACCTCTTGCATACCAGGCGAGGGAGTTAACATCTCACCACCGCAGCGCCCGAGGTGGGGGGATAATGCCAGTTCAAAGAGGTGAGTTTTCAGGACAGGACTTAATAGAGCTAGCGACTCTGATTTGTCTTCTTAGACAAAGGCACAGAGCGTTGTCCCAGACCTTGGGAGCTGCTCAGTGGCAAAAGATTGATCACCCCTATAACCTAAAACTATAAACCCTTTCAGGAAGAGAGCATTGACCTCGGAGTCCTTAGGCAGAAGGCGATCCGAAGGTCTCAGGGACCTGGTTGGAGAGCCAACGCGGATGAGTCCCTGTAGTTATTGGTGGCCATTTTGAGAGAGAAAAAAATGGCTGCCAATGTGGATTTGCAAGTGGCTTGCGGTTTGAGTCAGCCGAAGACGCAGCCAGCAGCGAGCGTCACGAGCGTGGGGAGCAGGTAGGGGGTGCCTTGCCCCCCTCACACCTGATGGCCAAAGCTACGAGTTGCCCCCCCCCCTATAACCACCATGAGATATGTTTTCAACAAGTTTATTTGAACACTGAGAGACAGAATAACAACAAAAAAATCCGGGAAAACGCATGTCAAAAATGTTATAAATTGATTTGCATTTTAATGAGGGAAATAAGTATTTGACCCCTCTGCAAAACATGACTTAGTACTTGGTGGCAAAACCCTTGTTGGCAATCAAAGAAGTCAGACGTTTCTTGTAGTTGGCCACCAGGTTTGCACACATCTCAGGAGGGATTTTGTCCAACTCCTCTTTGCAGATCTTATCCAAGTCATTAAGGTTTCGAGGCTGACGTTTGGCATCTCGAACCCGCAGCTCCCTCCACAGATTTTCTATGGGATTAAGGTCTGGAGACTGGCTAGGCCACTCCAGGACCTTAATGTGCTTCTTCTTGAGCCACTCCTTTGTTGCCTTGGCCGTGTGTTTTGGGTCATTGTCATGCTGGAATACCCATCCACGACCCATTTTCAATGCCCTGGCTGAGGGAAGGAGGTTCTCACCCAAGATTTAGCGGTACATGGCCCCGTCCATCGTGCCTTTGATGCGGTGAAGTTGTCCTGTCCCCTTAGCAGAAAAACACCCGCCAAACCATAATGTTTCCACCTCCATGTTTGATGGTGGGGATGGTGTTCTTGGGGTCATAGGCTGCATTCCTCCTCCAAACACGGCGAGTTGAGTTGATGCCAAAGAGCTCCATTTTGGTCTCATCTGACCACAACCCAGTTGTCCTCTGAATCATTCAGATGCTCATTGGCAAGATCCCCCTGCTTTATTGAGCAGGGGGACCTTGCGGGCGCTGCAGAATTTCAGTCGTTCACGGCGCAGTGTGTTACCAATTGTTTTCTTGGTGACTATGGTCCCAGCTGCCTTGAGATCATTGACAAGATCTTCCCGTGTAGTTCTCGGCTGATTCCTCACCGTTCTCATGATCATTGCAACTCCACGAGGTGAGATCTTGCATGGAGCCTCAGGCCGAGGGAGATTAACAGTTCTTTTGTGTTTCTTCCATTTGCCAATAATCGCACCAACTGTTGTCACCTTCTCACCAAGCTGCTGGGCAATGGTCTTGTAGCCCATTCCAGCCTTGTGTAGGTCTACAATCTTGGCCCTGACATCCTTGGAGAGCTCTTTGGTCTTGGCCATGGTGGAGAGTTGGGAATCTGATTGATTGATTGCTTCTGTGAACAGGTGTCTTTTATACAGGTAACAAGCTGAGATTAGGAGCACTCCCTTTAAGAGTGTGCTCCTAATCTCAGCTCGTTACCTGTATAAAAGACACCTGGGAGCCAGAAATCTTTCTGATTGAGAGGGGGTCAAATACTTATTTCCCTCATTAAAATGCAAATCAATTTATAACATTTTTGACATGCGTTTTTCTGGATTTTTTGTTGTTATTCTGTCTCTCACTGTTCAAATAACCCTACCATTAAAATTATGGACTGATCATTTCTTTGTCAGTGGGCAAACGTACAAAATCAGCAGGGGATCAAATACTTTTTCCCTCACTGTAACTACAACGGCGCTGTAGTGGCTGCATTTTTTTCGAAGACGGAGGAGCGACCCCCATACAGCGTTAAATGTTCGAGACCGTGAGCGATATATAATAGCTTCTAGGTGCGACCGTGCAAAGAGACAAATCGTTGCGCTGCTGGTTAGATCGCGTTAATATAAATGTGTCGTTAATCCACCATTGTAGTGTTTTTCTCCAAACACACAACCGGTGTTTTGAAGTGGTAGCTAATTTGCACGTTTGCTTACGTGTCAAACCTTATCTATCTAACCCATTAAACCTTTATGATGGTTAATATTGGTCGCGAAAGCCTACTAACGTGTTAAACTATGAAACACCACGTAATCCGAAAACCAAACATCATCACACGACCTTCTGGCCTCATCCTCTTCCTCGAAGACACAGGTGCTGCAACCATGAACCGCATCAGAACATCAACAGCTCCCGATTATCTTGGCACGTGCAAGAATAGGAAGGCATTGAAATCGTGCTACGTAGCAGCAGGCTACCGATGAGATGGTGTGTGGCCACTCTCTCCTTGCAGCGCCACACGGCTCTCTGGCTTTCCAAGCAAAGCCTTGGGTAAGCCTCCTCCTTGTGTGGGCGCCATGGTGGCGAGGGGCCTTACCTGGTGGGATAATGTTGAGATTTGGGCCCTGCCACTCAATCTCAACTGGGCGCTCACCAACAAAACGGTGGCGCAGTGGTTAGCGCCGCACTCAGCTACGAACCCAGCGACCCGAGTTAGATTCCCACTTATGGCCAACTCCAGTGACGAATATCTGGGCATCTCTTAGGTCGACTCAGCCTCAAATGAGTACCCGGTGCGGTGTGTAAACATCGCCACTGGGGATACAACGGCGGCCGGGAGTGGTGCTGGCCACCCACCCCCTCGTGTGCCGTGCCGGCCTTGATAGGTGCTACCCGCTAAACGCACTTGTCCCAACAGTCTGTTCTGGCTATGTGGATGCTGAATGGCGCTATGAACATAGTCATGTCTGAGTTCGACCACAAACCCACACCAGGTCAACTAGCGACTCAAGTGAATACCTGGTCCGTTGTAAACTTCTGCCGCATCGCAACGGGGACGCCATGGTGGCTAGGAGATGTTAACTCCCTCGCCTGGTCTACAGGAGGTCGTGGGTTCGATTCCCACCCTGACGCCTGCTGCTGTATATTTGGAGTTTGCGTGTCTCTCTGTCTCTTCCCGTGGCCGCGTATTTAGCTGCTCTAGATTCCACACCATGATAAGCCACTTCGTTGAGCTAGCATTCGTGATAGCCAGCGTCGCTAACTAATTAACAGCGCTATATGGCAACTCAGTGGGCCTTACCTTGCAAAAAAAAATAAAAAAAATGATTGTTAGTTACGTGGTGTAACCGGCCTTAATAGGTGCTCGATAACAGCACACCTCTCGCATACAATCCGGAAGGCTGTTGTACTACGTGGGATTGGAGTGTTAGCTTCGGTGAGAGTGAACGTGAGAGGGATAAGCACGCAGGGAGATTCTGGGAGGGATGAACAGAGAGACCAGGAAGATGGTAACGCATGTGGGAGGATAGAGACAGAGAAATATAGATAAGTGTGGGAGAGACGGGGGAGACGCAGAGAGAGGGAGAGGCAGAGTGGGGAAGAGAAGACGCATAGAGAGTGTGTGTGCGTGGGAGGAGGAGGAGGCAGTGTCATAGAGAGGGAGAGAGGGGGGACGAGAGAGAGAGTGGGAGGAGGAGGAGGAAGAAGAGGAGGGAGCTTGGGAGGGAGACAGAGAAACGGAGACGGAGGGAGAGGCAAAGAGAGAGAACGAGATACCGGCTTCAATGGAGAGTCGAGAATGATCGTGAGTTGCGTCCACCATCGCATCGGCATGCGGCGTCTGCGTATGCACACACACGCGCACACACACGCGCACACACACACACGCGCACACACACGCGCGTACACACCGACGCCACCGAAGACACATGTAAAGGTCCCTGTATAGCCTCTAACAGGCTTTTGGGGCAAGTGCTGTTAGCGAGCACCTCTGAAGGCCGGCACGGTAATGAGGGGGTGGGTGGCCAACACGCAGACACTCTCATCTACGCACACACAGAGGCACGCATGTCCACACACATGTACACGCATGTGAACCTGAAGACATGTATACACATATGTATATGTGGGCACTCACACACACAAATATTTACACATACACAAAAATGGCATGCAGATATGTACACACGAAACACACACATGTGCACACACATATGTACACACACACACATATGTACACACACAGATATATACAGTACATACAAATCACACGCAGACACACACAGGCGCACACACACACACGAAAGATATGCGCATGCTGCATAATGCATAAACATGAATGCGCTCACACACACGTGCATGTCATTATGTGTGGACATGTGTACATACTAAAGACATGCAGTACACATTGACCTGAATACAATGCATATGCTGTAATGTCTATGTAGTGTGTGTGTGTGATATTATTAATGTCTTCGTCGGATGTAATAGATGCTCACCAACAAGAAACCGGTGAGTTGCAAATGCTGCACGCAGTATTGCTCGCGAGCAAATGCATTGATAGCACACATCTGTGTATATGGTGTGTGCGCGTGTGCATCGTTAGGAATTTTGATAAGGAGGTGTAGCATAAGGGAATTCATTTAAGAGAATGAATGCAGAGAGAGGGAAGTGGTGGGGAGTGTGTGGAGAGAGAGAGAGGGGAGTGGTGGGGAGTGTGTGGAGAGAGAGAGGGGAGTGGTGGGGAGTGTGTGGAGAGAGGGGAGTGGTGGGGAGTGTGTGGAGAGAGAGGGGAGTGGTGGGGAGTGTGTGGAGAGAGAGGGGAGTGGTGGGGAGTGTGTGGAGAGAGTGAGAGGGGAGTGGTGGGGAGTGTGTGGAGAGAGAGAGAGGGGAGTGGTGGGGAGTGTGTGGAGAGAGAGAGGGGAGTGGTGGGGAGTGTGTGGAGAGAGGGAAGTGGTGGGGAGTGTGTGGAGAGAGAGAGAGGAGTGGTGGGGAGTGTGTGGAGAGAGGGGAGTGGTGGGGAGTGTGTGGAGAGAGAGAGGGGAGTGGTGGGGAGTGTGTGGAGAGAGGGGAGTGGTGGGGAGTGTGTGGAGAGAGAGGGGAGTGGTGGGGAGTGTGTGGAGAGAGGGGAGTGGTGGGGAGTGTGTGGAGAGAGAGGGGAGTGGTGGGGAGTGTGTGGAGAGAGATAGAGGGGAGTGGTGGAGTGTGTGGAGAGAAGGGAGTGGTGGGGAGTGTGTGGAGAGAGAGGGGAGTGGTGGGGAGTGTGTGGAGAGAGAGAGAGGGGAGTGGTGGGGAGTGTGTGGAGAGAGAGGGGAGTGGTGGGGAGTGTGTGGAGAGGGAGGGGAGTGGTGGGGAGTGTGTGGAGAGAGAGGGGAGTGGTGGGGAGTGTGCGGAGAGAGAGGGGAGTGGTGGGGAGTGTGTGGAGAGAGTGAGAGGGGAGTGGTGGGGAGTGTGTGGAGAGAGTGAGAGGGGAGTGGTGGGGAGTGTGTGGAGAGAGAGGGGAGTGGTGGGGAGTGTGTGGAGAGAGTGAGAGGGGAGTAGTGGGGAGTGTGTTGAGAGAGTGAGAGGGGAGTGGTGGGGAGTGTGTGGAGAGAGTGAGAGGGGAGTGAATAAACCGCACGAGGGGGATGGAGCGAGAGGGGAGAGAAAGAGAGAGTGGATTTTTTTGGGGGTGCTCGCTATAACATAATAGCACTTGCCCCCAAAATGTTAAGGGCTATACGGGGGATCGTTGTCTTTTGTGTATGTTCGTGTGTGTTTGTGTGTATGTTTGTGTGTGTTTGTGTGTGTGTTTGTGTGTGTTTGTGTGTATGTGTGTGTGTTTGTGTGTATGTTTGTGCGTGTGTTTGTTTGTGTGTTTGTGTGTGTGTTTGTGTGTATGTTTGTGTGAGTGTATGTTTGTGTGTGTGTTTGTGTGTATGTTTGTGTGTGTGTATGTTTGTGTAGTGGGGAGCGATAGTGTAGCGGTTAACGCGCTGCGCTATGAATCTGGCGACCCGGGTTCGATTCCCGCTCACGGCCAAGACCAGTGACGATTATCTGAACCGGTCCCGGGCCTCCCCTAGGTCGACTCAGCCTCAAATGAGTACCTGGTGCGGTGTGTAAACATTGCCACTAGGGAGACAAAGGCGGTCGGGCGTGGTGCTGGCCACCCACCCCCTCGTGTACCGTTCCGGCCTTCATAGGTGCTGGCTAACAGCACTTGTCCCTACAGTCTGTTAAGGCTATATGGGGGATCTTTATCTTTTGTGTGTGTGTGAGTGTGTGTGAGTGTGTGTGAGTGTGTGTGAGTGTGTGTGAGTGTGTGTGAGTGTGTGTGAGTGTGTGTGTGTGTATGCGTGTGTGTATGCGTGTGTGTATGCGTGTATGTTTGTGTGTATGTGTGTGTGTATGTTTGTGTGTATGTGTGTGTGTATGTGTGTGTGTGTATGTTTGTGTGTGTGAATCGGGAAAGGTGGCGCAGCGGTTGGCGCTGCACTGCGCCAACGAAGCCGGCAGAGCGAGTCCCGACATCCGTGACGAAATATCAGAACCGTTGCTGGGGGCCTCCCCCTAGGTCGACTCAGCCTCAAATGAGTCTCACTGTGAGCATCGCCGCGAGAGAGACGAAGGCGGCCGGGCGTGGTGCTGGCCACCCACCCCCTCGTGCGCCGAGCAGGCCTTCATGGCTGTTGCTGCTACTCGCTAACTCACTTGTCCGTCCAACAGCCTGTTAGAGGCTACAAGCGGCACCTTTGGGTGGGGGGGGGGGTCACATCTTCACCGACTGCCATCGCGAACCCCGGTTCAATTCCAGTACAAGGTTTCCCTTGTCCATAACCAAGCCATGTATGTTGCTGCTCAGCAGACCTTCCGCTATCCACTGTGCATCTGTCCTAATAGATGCTCGCAAACAGCAATTCCACCGTCTTGTAATGCTACGTGGGGGGTGGGGGGGTGAAGAGGGGAGGGGTATTGATCGGCTGACAGCCCACTCTCAATCATTGCCTCTGGTGACGTCACTGAACACGCACACATGCATTCACGACAAAGACAAAGCTCCCCTGTGTAGCCTTGAACAGAATATTGGGGCAAGAGCTGTTAACGACTAGCAGCAACACCTATGAAGGCCGGAGCGACGCACGAGGGGGTGGGTGGCCAGCACCACGCCCGGCCGCCTTCGTCTCCCTCGCGGCGATGCTCACAGTGTGACTCATTTGAGGCTGAGTCGACCTAGGGGAGGCCCATGACCAGTTCAGATAATCGGCTCTGGTGTTGGCCGTGAGCGGGAATCGACCTCGCGTCGCCGGGTTCGTCACGCAGCGCGCCAACCGCTACACCACCGCTCCCCTTCTACCACACACATACCCTGGCACACATGCACGTGACAAAGATTCCCCGGAGAGCCTGAACAGGCTGTAGGGGCAAGTGCAGTTAGCGAGTAGCACCTACGAAGGCCGGCACCGCTCCCCACGTACACAGAAACACACAAACAGTGCACGCATACACACGTGAACACGGAGGCTTGTGCATATACATAAGGAAGTGATGCATGTAAACATATTCCTGCACGAAGGCAGAGAGATCCACCGTTTAATTGGTCCGACAACTACGTTCATATATAGAGGTCAGCAGAGCGCGGGCAATCGTCGGTACCCCCAGCTCCTAACCACTGCGTGGCTCCAGCTGCTGCGACCTTCCCACTCCTCGTCTGTGGTCCCTCCTCCTGGCCCCTCTGAGTCGTCCTCTCTGAGTCGTCCTCTCTCTCCCTGAGTCGTCCTCTCTCTCTGAGTCGTCCTATCTCTCCCTGAGTCGTCCTCTCTCTCTGAGTCGTCCTCTCTCTCTGAGTCGTCCCCTCTCTCTCTGTGTCGTCCCCTCTCTCTCTGAGTCGTCCCCTCTCTCTCTGAGTCGTCCCCTCTCTCTCTGTGTCGTCCTCTCTCTCTCTCTCTCTGTGTCGTCCTCTCTCTCTGTGTCGTCCCCTCTCTCTCTCCCTGAGTCGTCCCCTCTCTCTCTCTCTGAGCCACCCCTCTCTCTCCCTGCGTCGTCCTCTCACTCTCTGAATCGTCCCCTCTCTCTCTCTCTCCGTGAGTCGTCCTCTCTCTCTAAGTCGTCCTCTATCTCTCTCTGAGTCGTCCTTTCTGGCTCTCTCTACGAGAGCGAGCTGATACTTGTGAGCAATGAAGGTGGTTGTGTAGAGACGGTGTGAGTCAAGACAAATAGGGTTATTAGATTTTCATAAACACCGGCATTAAAATACGTTAATTTATTATTCTTAAATGTTTTTTTTATCTCGTCTTATCAATATTACTACTGTATCTAGTTTTCTTCTTCTGTCTTTGCCTTTTCAGATTGTATTTTTGTTTAAAGAAAATGTTCTGATTGGAGACAAAAAACGTAATTTATGGATTTCCAAAGATTGCACCTGTAATGTGTAATGAGTAATGTGCAATGTGTAATGAGTCCCAAATTTATTTCAAAAGAGAAACCATGCATCATGCATTCCTGTTAATAGAAGTCGGTTTGAACATTTGTGAAAATAAATTAAAACTCTTCGTAATTCGTTAAAATAAATATAACAGCCCTATGTGTCCTGGCTTTTGGGCCACCCTGTATAACAACCCTGTGTCCTGACTTTTGGGCCACCCTGTATAACAACCTTATGTGTCCTGACTTTTGGGCCACCCTCTATATATCGCAGGTTCGGAGCGAGACATCTGCTGCCAAACTCGGGCAAGCCACGAGCACAGAGTCTCAGGTATGGGACATTCTCATACCGTCTCTACACAACTACCTCCATTGATAACGATAATTATCAGCTCGCTCTCGTGGAGAGAGCGAGATCGGACGACGCCGAGAGAGAGAGAGAAGACGACTCAGAGAGAGGACGACTCAGAGAGAAAGGACGACTCAGAGAGAGAGAAGACGACTCAGAGAGAGGACGACTCAGAGAGAGACAGGGGGACGACTCAGAGAGAGGGAGAGAGAAGACGAGTCAGAGAGAGACAGGGGGACAACTCAGAGAGAGACAGGGGGACGACTCAGAGAGAGAGAAGACGACTCAGAGAGAGAACAACTCAGAGAGAGACAGGGGGACGACTCAGAGAGAGAGAATACGACTCAGAGAAAGGACGACTCAGAGAGAGACAGGGTGACGACTCAGAGAGAGAGGACGACTCAGAGAGAGACAGGGGGACGACTCAGAGAGAGGACGACTCAGAGAGAGGACGACTCAGAGAGAGACAGGGGGACGACTCAGAGAGAGACAGGGGGACGACTCAGAGAGAGAGAGAAGACGACTCAGAGAGAGGACGACTCAGAGAGAGACAGGGGGACGACTCAGAGAGAGGACAACTCAGAGAGAGACAGGGGGACGACTCAGAGAGAGAGAAGACGACTCAGAGAGAGGACGACTCAGAGAGAGACAGGGGGACGACTCAGAGAGAGACAGGGGGACGACTCAGAGAGAGGGAGAGGACGACTCAGAGAGAGACAGGGGGACGACTCAGAGAGAGACAGGAGAACGACTCAGAGAGAGGACGACTCAGAGAGAGACAGGGGGACGACTCAAAGAGAGACAGGGGGACGACTCAGAGAGAGGACGACTCAGAGAGAGGACAACTCAGAGAGAGACAGGGGGACGACTCAGAGAGAGAGGGAGAGGACGACTCAGAGAGAGACAGGTGGACGACTCAGAGAGAGAGGACGACGCAGAGAGAGACAGGGGACGACTCAGAGAGAGAGAGAGAGAAGATGACTCAGAGAGAGGGAGAGGACGACTCAGAGAGAGACAGGGGGACGACTCAGAGAGAGGGAGAGGACGACTCAGAGAGAGGACAACTCAGAGAGCGACAGGGGGACGACTCAGAGAGAGGACGACTCAGAGAGAGAGGACGACTCAGAGAGAGAACAACTCAGAGAGAGAGAGGACGACTCCGAGAGAGGACGACTCAGAGAGAGACAGGGGGACGACTCAGAGAGAGAGAGAGAGAGAGAAGATGACTCAGAGAGAGGGAGAGGACGACTCCGAGGCGTCAGGAGGAGGAACCACAGACGCGGTGGTGCTTCCAACGATTGACCAAGCTCTGCGGTCCTTTATATATTAAGGTGTTATCGGCATCATTAAATGGTTGGTCTCTCTCCCTCCGTGCTTGACTATGAGTGTGAGGAAACCGGAGCACCTGGAGAAAACTAAGAAACTCCACTGCGTGCGAGGGTCAAACTCTCTATCCCATAACTGCCTTCTTCTGGCACAGCCAGGGGCGACGGCTCCTCCTCGGCGCCCACCCACGGGTAGGAAGGGAGTTTCACTGTGTGGTGATCCATCAACCGCTTGCTGCTGCTGCTGCTACCTGCACAGCGCTACTGAGATCACAGGAAAACCATGTGTAGCCTGACCACTAAGATCCCCCGTACAGACTTAACAGACTGTTGGGGCAAGTGCTGTTAGTGAGCATCAATGAAGGCCGGAACGGTGCACGAGGGGGGTGGGTTGCCCACACCACGCCCGGCCGCCTTTGTCTCCCCAGTGGCGATGTTTACACACCGCAGCAGGTACTCATTTGAGGCTGAGTCGATCTAGGGGAGTCCCAGGACCGGTTCAAATAATCGTCACTGGTGTTGGTGGTGGCCGTGAGCGGGAATCTAATTCGGATTCGCCGGGTTCATAGCGCAGCGCAGCGAGCTAGCCGCGACCGTTCACCACCGCCGCCACTCCCTCGCCCACGGTCGGACGAGCTGAGGGGGGGTGGGGGTATGACACGGAGCACACAGAAAAGTGTTCCGTTCTTGGTACCGGCTGATTGTGAGCCGAGGCCCCCCCCCTCCCCCTTCGCTACCCCCGCCCCCTTAACCACCCGTCCCCACTCCCCCGCCTCTTCGCCGCACCCTAGGGACGGCCTCTGGCTATAGAGGGGATGATGGTTTGGATTCTCAGGCCGCAACCACGGGGTCCGCACCGCCCCCCACCCCTACTGCTGCCACCACCACCATCATGGTGATGAATGATCCTACGGCAGAGAGCCACGGACCCTGAACGCACAAAGTGCGACCCCGAGTCGCTATCCCCCACCTGTGATAGTATCGCAAGGCAATGAACCGAGCAAACGCAGCTCACCTCTGCTGCAGGCAGAAGGATTTAGTGCTGGATTACGGCCACATTTGCAAATGCCATGTTCTGGTAACCTTGATCCTTGCCCGTGTGTTATCGATAGTCCCATTTGAAATGTGCAGTTCTATTGAGGGACTGTGTGTTGTTGTTGTTGTCTTGGTGTGGCCTGGGACTGTTGTTGTATTTCTGCCTCGCTCCAAGCTTGCATTTTGTGTTGAAAAATCAACAATACGCCCTATTTATTTTTAGTGACTTGCTTACCTTTCCTATACTTTGGACTCCTAACGCGTTTACATCATTTGTAGTTGTACTTTAGATTTGAAGCTTTCGTGACTGCAAGATCTGTGTAGATCTTTTGCTGTGACTATTCCACCTGAAGACGGAAACTTGTGTTGCCTCCGAAACGTCGTGATTTTCTTTTTATTTTGTTTTATTTTATCTTCGTGACTTGACCGAATAAAACCAAGGAGTAGTTGTACTTTGTTGGCCTGCCCCGACTGAACACCTGTGAAAAAAAGAGCTTCATAGCTCATCGGATTCCTTCCAGGATAAAGATTCTGATTCTGCTCGGCGTGTGCTGCTAGCTGTCTGGCTATTTGATCGCGAAATTGAGCATCGAGAAATTTTGCCAGGACAATTTATTATTGGCATACTCAGGTAGGGAGGTTGCGTCAGTTCACTGCACTCGGCACCGGGTTCTAACTTAAGGCTGAGTCGACCTAGGGGAGGCCCACGACCGGGATTCAGATTATTCATAGCTCGAAAGCGGGAATCGAACTCGGGTCGCCGGGTTCGTAGCAAAGCGTGCTAATCGCTACACTTCCGCTCCGACCATTAACATATTAACATTAATTATGACCACAATAGCCTTTAAAACGGACTGTTGGGGCAAGTGCTATTGGCGAGTAGCACCTATGAAGGCGGGAACCACACACACGCCTTTGTCTCCCTAGCGGCGACACTTACTCCACATCGCTCCGTGTACTCATTCGAGGCCGCATCGACGTAGGAGAGGCCGCAGGCCCGGCTCAGATAAAGAGCCGACGGTGTTGGTGACTGTGATTGAGACCTCGCCTGCCCGTCCTGTTTTTCAGCACCATGGAGAGCTCCCCAAACCTCTCATCCCTCCACTCATTCGCGTCGCCCTCCCTCGCCTCCCAGAGACACGGCGGCTTCCAACACCTGCAACAGCACCTCCAACAACAACACCACCACCAACAACACCACCACCACCAACAACAACAACACCACCACCACCATCAGCACCAACCACAACCCATCACCACCGCCAATAATAACCGCACCATCGAAACGGACGACTCGATGGATGCGGAGGGATACGCGGGCGATTTGCCCCGCGGCGCCTTCAAGGGACCTCATCGCCGCTACTTCTCCAAAGAGTCGTCCGCCGACACGGGCTACTGCACCAACACGGAGCGCAGCTTCGCCGACGCGGAAGACTCCATCGACTTCGGCGCAATGTTCGGCTTGCTGGATGAGCTTGACCCTCGCGTGGAAGGTGGTGGCAGTGGTGGTGGGCGCCGTCACGGTGGTGGTGGTGTTGTTGGTGATGTATTGGCGACGGCTCCACGCCACGCGGTCGAGCACCATCAGGCCTATCAGCAGCGTGCGTGCAGCGATCACATGCAACATCAACAACATCTACAGCAACAGCAGCACTATTTCCAAAATAACCCCTTCCAGCTGGTTCAGAAGCACCACATCATGAATCTTCATAATGTCCTACAGCATCAGCAGCAAGACGAGCATCATCATCATCAGCAGCAGCAACTGCAGCAGCAGCAACTGCAGCAGCAGCAACTGCAGCAGCAGCAACTGCAGCAGCAGCAGCAACCGCACGTGTTCGCCGACCCCATCCTGGGCAACGGCGTCGCCGCGCGCGTCGCAAAGCCCGGGTTCGCCACCCAGTTCAGCAGGGGGGGTCCTCCGCTGAGGCTCGGCTCCATCCCCGAGGGGAACTCCCCGCCCGACGTGTCCCCGCCGCTGCCCGCGGCGCGATCCTGTCGCTCGGTGCCCACCTCGCCCGTGTCCGGAGGTCGCGATCGTGAGAAGGAGCGAAGGACGCGGGAAGGAGACGCGGGGGAGGACGAGGAGGAGGCAGCGGTGGCGGCGGCGGCTGCCGCAGCGCGGCGGTTTGCCAGGCGCGAAGTTCAAAACGGCGAGAGGCACGCACGCGGGAAGAGGCATCACGGGAGGCATCATCATCAGCAGCATCATCATCAGCATCATCATCAGCAGGAGCAGCATCATCATTCTCAGCAGCAGCGGCGTCACAGTCGCGATCTACTCCATCATCATCAGCAGCGTCATCATCATAATCAGCAGCAGCCGTCTCATCATCTTCATGAGCCGAAGCAATTGTATCATCATCATCATAATCAGCAACAGCAGCAAGAGTTACAGCAGCAGCTACAGCAGCAACTTTCTTTCGAGAATCATAATCACCACGATCCACATCAGCAGCAGCAAAACGAAGACCAGCAGCTTCAGCCGCAGCTCCATGAGCAACACGATCGCTACGACCACCACCAGCAGCAGCACCACCACCTCCATCAACTTGAACAATACAGTCACGAGCTACCCGACGACTATGAGCAGCAACACAATCAACAACACCTGCAACAGCAACAACAAGAGCACCACCACCACCACCTCCTCCTCCACAACCACCACAACCACCATCAACAACATCAACAACAGCAGCGACAGCCGAACATCCAGCAGAAACGCGAGCGTCTGCAGCGAGGCCATCACCGCTCCCTCGGCACGAGGGATGACGACGACGACGACGACGATGACAACGACGATCATCATCACCATCGTGATCATCATCGTCATCACCACCATCACGAGGAGGGCGAGGACGAGGACAACGCCGACGTCTTGACCGCGAGTCTCGAGCCCGAGGAGCTGGAGGCGAGCGTCTCGGAGTTGGCGCAGCGCGTCGTCGAAATGGAGCGCCGCCTTGAGGCGCTGGCCGGAGTGCGCGGCGAGGTATCCCAGGTGCTCGTCAAACTCGACCAGCTCGACGCGCGCATCGTCCCGCCGCCTCCTCCGCCAGCCTCCTCACTCTCCTCGTCGACCGATCAGCTGCAGCCGTCGCACCAGCAGCACCAGCAGCACCAGCAGCTCGGTGGGGGAATGATCTCCTCCGTCTCAGCCGGAGCAACTCCGAGGCTGGTCCGCCACAGGCACGCGGCGGCCAACGGCGTCGATGTGGGGAGCGCCGCAGCCGCCTCTGCTGCGGCTGCGGCGGTGGGGAAGGCGACCGCAGGCTCCGCCAAAGGCGGCGCAGGCACCGTCGGGGATGGAGGAGGAGCGGGAGGAGGAGGAGCGGCGGCGGCGAAGGAGCACTCCTACAGATCCACGTCGGCGTCCGTGTCGGCCTCGGCGGAAGCGTCGCAGGTTGGGAGATGGACCAGACGGCCGTCATGGCAGCGGCCGATCAACGATGCTCGTTGACCCATCCTGACCTATGCTCATTGACTGAATGCTCATTGATCCAATGCTCTTTATCCCTGCCTGACCAATGCTCATTGACCCAATGCACCGTTAACCCTGCCTGACCAATAGCCATTCACTCTGCCTGACCAATGCCTATTGTCCCTGCCTGAACAATGTCCATTGACCCAATGTACCGTTAACCCTGCCTGACCAATAGCCATTGACCCAATGCCTGACCAATGCCCCATCGACCCAATGTACCGTTAACCCTGCCTGACCAATGTCCATTGACCCAATGCCTGACCAATGCCCCATCGACCCAATGTACCGTTAACCCTGCCTGACCAATGTCCATTGACCCAATGCCTGACCAATGCCCCATCGACCCAATGCACCGTTGACCCTGCCTGACCAATGCTCATTGACCCAATGCACCATCCACCCAATGCTTGACCAATGCCCCCATCGACCCCCGACGCCCCCAGGACGAGGGCTTCCTCCACGGCTCGAGGTCTCGCGGGGCAGCGACTCCGCGCTCGGTCCCGCTGGACCGGCGGAGCCGCTCGTTCAGCGCCGCCGACCCCGGCGGGGTGGCGGCCGCGGCGGCGGCTCGCGGCTCGTGGGTGTCGCTCTGCGCCGTCCCCGGGGAGCCGCCGGCGGGGGGGGCGGGGGGGCCGGGGGGGGCGGGAGCGGTCCACAGCCTGGGCAGGGCGGAGGGCAGCGCGAGGGAGCGCAGGTCCCGCGGCGGCAGGGAGAGAGCGTCGAGTCAGATGTGGAGCGACCCGCATGTGAGTGGTGGTGGGGGTGGTGGGGGTAGTTGTTGTGGGGGTGGTTGTGGTTGTAGTGGTTGTTATCGCGCGGCGCTGTGGAGCTGAGTGGACTTGCTGACGACCGGTGCCAGCGGTGTCAAGATCGGCCTCTGTGGAGGAGGCTCGTGAAGGACGCTGCTGCTACTGGGCAGTTGGAGGCAGTCGCCCTCCAGCAACAACGGAGGGCAGAGGAGCGACGCTCACGGATAAAATGCAGCAAGTTGGCACAGTAGGAGGTACAGCTGGTGGTGCATCTACAGGTGATCTCAGTCAGCCAACCCCATGGCACCTGCTGGGTCTGTCCCGAGACTTCCTGCCAGCGAGCCTTCGACACTTCACGTGGCCTCAAAGTGCACCTGGCCTGGCACAGGCGTCGTGGTGACGTCACCGACACTTAGTGGCGAATGGTGGGGGTATTGGTCTTGGTCAGGGGTCACCAAACTTTTTTCACAGCGGGCCGAATAACTGATAGAATGACGATCGCGGGCCGCATAAACATTATGTTCAATACTTGGGGGCGGGAAAGATGCGTATTTGTGTGTGTTGCCATGGAAACCATGGTAACGTGTTGCCATGACGTTGCCATGGAAACCATGGTAACGTCAGAGCGTAGGCGGAGCTACCACGAGCCGGGGAAGGACTTGGGATGGCGCGAAATAAGCAAACATTAGAATTAACAAGAACATCTAGATGCAATAATTTAAAATTTTAAATAGTAAATTTAAGGCACATAGCAGTAAGGAGGTCTCCGCACGCGTGAAGATCTCCTGGTATTCTAAACATAATATTTAAATTTAAATTGTATCACAACGTCTCGTGTTCCATACGTTTTATCAACCAAATTCAAGTACCGTCGGCGGGCCTGATGGACTGACGTCGCGGGCCGGATGCGGCCCGCGGGCCGTAGTTTGGTGACCCCTGGTCTTGGTGATCGTGAGGGTCGTGGCGGGGGGCGATAGTGGCCGGTTGTGACCGCGGCTCTGCTCCTGTCCGCCCTCCCCTGCTGCCCCCCTCTCTGCTGCCCCCCCACGCCCCCATATCTGCTACCCCCCCCCCCCCCCACCGTACCAGCGCCTGGGCCTCTACGCTGCTCTCCTACCGCGTAGCGACACCGTTCTCAGCGCGCCGGGCGGCTCGGCGGCGACGGCAGTGCCGGGGGCCCCCCGCGGCGACGCCACCGCCACCGGAGTCCCCTCCCGTCGCTCGGCGGGGGGGGCCTCCGGGCGAGCGCGGGGCGGGGGCCTCACGGGGGGCGGGGGCCTCACGGGGGGCCGGGGACGCGAGCGCGGGTGCCGTGGCAGCGGGGTGGCCCTGGCGGGGCCCGAGTCGGTGTGGAGCGTTCACGACCACGCCTCGTGGACGCCGAAGGCCAGGAGGTGTCCACGGGAGTCGGTGGTGAGTGTGGGGGGGGGGGGGGGGGCAGGGGAGGGCCCGATCATGACTCCGCCACCCCTAACAAAGTCGTCCGTGTACGAACATCCAACCGGGTTTTTTTTATAATATTCGTAATATGCAGAGATTTGGTTTCTAGGGAGACGTGGCGTACTACTCATTGCATATTGCCAATACAAGGCTGAGAGAGAATGGAAAACAAATGACGAAATGTTTCAGTGGACACCTACTACAGTGGCCTCTCTGCCCCCATGTATCGTGATGATGATGATGAACTCAGTTTATTTTGTTATTTTACCAGGTAACCAAGGTAACCAAGGCCCACCGAGCTGTCTAGTTTTTTTCCCTTTAGAAGTGACCCATGGCCATCACAAATAGAACCACGAGAACCTCGCTGATCTCGTCATGGAGCTCTAAACCATCATCTCTGCTTATCCTCACAGCGGCAGCTTTATTGGGCTAAGCCACCGAAGCAAAGGCGGTGGTCACGCCGCATCGCGCGGCGCTTTCAGACGCACTTCCACGGCCGTCTGGAGGCCCCCTTCCTTCCGATATTAGGAAGCCCACTGGGAGCGATCGAACCCAAATCGAACCCAATTGAATCCAAATCGAACCCAAATTTAACCTCTATTATGGATAATATTGGTCGAGAACGCCCTACTACTACTACTACTGCCATATGTTCAACTCACTGGGAGCTGTGCGGCTAACAACAACGTTGTCAACAACTCTGTGACGACGTGGGGTCGTGGAAGGGTGGCGGCGGTCACGACCTTCTCCTGCCCCCTCCCGTCTTTTGTCGTTGTCTCTGTGGCAAGATGCCGCGGGACTTCTCCCTCGACTTCTCCACTGGCGATGACGACGATGAGGCCCGCGCGTGGCTGGGCCGGCGGGGCCGAGGCGGTGGTGGCCGTGGCGGTAGTGACGGCGGCGTTGGCGGTGGCTCCGAGACAGCGGTGGCGGCGGGCGTGCCGCGTTGCTGGCCCTCCGAGAGGCGCCCCGACCGCTCGCTGGCGCCCTCCTACGACTCGCTGCTGCGCCGCAAGGGCCGCGCGCACGTCCGGGCGCGGCGCTGCAAGCTCGTGGCGCTCGTGGTCGCCGCCTTCTGCACCCTCGTGCTCGTCATCGTCGTCCCCATTTGCACATCGCGTGGGTGAGAGGCTGGAGGGGGTGGGGGGGGGGGGCAGGCGCGGCAATGGAGGAGATTGCACGCCCGGCCTGAGCCGATCCAACCCGGCCCTCCCAGCCAATGGAGGTGGTGATGGAGGTGGTGATGGTGATGGAGGTGGTGATGGAGGTGGTGATGGTAATGGAGGTGATGATAGAGGTGGTGATGAAGGTGGCGATGGAGGTGGTGATGGTGTTAGAGGTGGTAATGGAGGTGGTGATAGAGGTGGTATGAAATAATAATAGGTGTTACCCTTTGTGGCAATAAAGCAGGTGTTCAGATGTTAATAGACCAAATATATACCTTTTTCAATGAATCGAGTCCGCATTAACCACACATATAAAGCTATCTATTTGGTGTTTTGGACTTCTTAACAGCTATTGTTACATTTTTTGGCAGAAAGGGTCAAATCTATTCTTATTCTTCATACTTTGACACTGGTAAAAAAAAATGTCCCATAGATACAACGGAGCTTCCGTTGGTAGTGGAAGTGGTGATGGTTATGGAGATGTGCATAGTAATATCGGTGTGTGTTAACGATGTGGAGCTAGGGATTGGCGAATCGCGAGGTGACAATGCCTGTTACATAATATAATCATCGCAGCTAGGAGATGTTAACTGCCTCGCTTCGTATGCAGGAGGTCTTGGGTTCGATCGCAACCCCGACGCCTGCTGTATATTTGGGAGTTTGTGTGTACCTCTCCCGGGTCATCCTGGTTTTCCCCTCCACATTTAGAATCAACATTACGCGTTTAGAGTATTTGGCCGCTATACATTTCCACACGACGATGATGATAAGCCAGCCACTTCGTTGAGCGATCATTTGTGATAGCCAGAGTCGCTTCTTTAAAAAGATCTACGTAGCAGTTCAGTGGGCCTTACCTGGTAAACTTAAATGTTTGCCTGTTTTAGTTTGCCTGGGATTGAATGTCCATCCACTTGCGTGCGAATAGCACCGTCCATCTGTCACACCACGGGGGTTGGCAACCACATCAACGAGAAGAGACATTTTCTTTATAATTCAGTAAAAAACAAATATTTCAAGAGTCACAATGCACACGCAGTGAACATAAGACGGTGGCCCTTCATAAATAACACCACGAAACAGCCCTGAATGAGCCCGCATGGTAAATTGGACTCCCGTGGTGAACTGGACTTCCACGATAAGCTGGACTTCCATGGTGAACTGGACTTTCATCATATGCTGGACTTCCATGGTAAACTGGACTCCCATGGTAAACTGGACTTCCATGGTGAACTGGACTTCCATGGTAAACTGGATTTCCATGGTAAACTGGACCTCCATGGTGAACTTGTTTTCTATGGTGAACTGGACTTCCATGGTGAACTGGAATCCTATGGTAAACTGTATTTCCATGTAAACTAGACTTCCATGGTAAACTAGACTCTCAAGGTCTCAAGGTTAACTGGACTTCTATGGTAAACTGGACTTCCATCTTGAACTGGACACCCACGGTGCACTGGACTCCCATGTTAAACTGGATCTCCATGGTAAACTAGACTTTCATGGTAAACTCAATGGTAAACTGGACTGCCATGGAAGTGGAGGACTTCTATGGAAGTCCAGTTTATCGTGGCTCCGGATCTACAGGTTGACGACCCCCTAGGTGTTAGACCTTCTCAGATTTCACCTTTGAATTGTCGCGGCTCAACTCCCATGGACCAATTGAAAGCTTCTCTTGCAGACCTCACGTCAGCCTGGAGAATGTCATAACATAGGGCCCAAGGCCCGACACCCCTCTACCCTTCCTTCTCGCCTGGTCAGCGAGCCCAGAGAGTCTGCTCGAATTGGCGCAGATAACTAGGCCTACTTGATTCTTTAACCCTGACTATGTTAAAACCCAAATATGAAGATAGAAAATAATACAAATATCACGACGTTTCGATCACAACACAAGCAATCATCGTCAGGTGAGAGACGATTGCTTGCTCACCTGAAGACGATTGCTTGTGTTGGGATCAAAACGTCGTGATATTTTTATTATTGTTCTATCTTTGTGGCTTTACCGAAAGACCCATAGAATATGTATTCCTGCAGTCAAGATCAAATATGAAGAGTCAGATCTGACAAAATGAGGCCCTACTCATGATTTAGTAGTGTCCCATGTATGGGTTAACTCGATAGACATTAACTAGCTTGTATTTGTTTTATTTTTAATAGATTCCCACCAAATGTTGACTTTTATTTATAGCCAAACCCGTTTGTCGTACGCAAAGCTTCGACGTGGCTCTATTTAAAGCACAGCTCGGAGATTCAATGACGGCGTGGCAGGTGCAATAGGATAGCTTACAGTTTTAACATTTGTGGCATTGTTGGCAATACGGAGATAGCCATGGTAAATGATGTGCTTGCAGATTCAAGTCTTTTTCTTGACTATGAAGGAGGTAATGAGATTTGTTATTTTGTAAAAAAAAAATCGCAGAATATGAATTCCCACCACCTTCCTGGGTGGAGGGCTTTAAGCCAAAATACTATAACATTCTTTGGGTCTTTCGGTAAAGCCACATAGATACCGAAAGACCCAAAGAATATGCATTCCTGCAGTCATGAAAGCTTTAAGTCACTATAATAACAATTTATCGATCATTTATTTAGGTTACAAAAAAGCAGTATGGTGGCCTCCTCATCCGTGACTAGTACTGTAGTCCCTCGGTTAACGCCTTTTAATCCGTTCCACGACTAATGTTCACAAATAACTTAATCGAATATAGGAATCACGTGGTTAAAAGCATTAACGGACAAAGCCAGTTGAGCTCGAAGCTAATTGGCTGCGGGCGTGGC
Organism: Petromyzon marinus; assembly: GCF_048934315.1. Taxonomy (NCBI): domain Eukaryota; kingdom Metazoa; phylum Chordata; class Hyperoartia; order Petromyzontiformes; family Petromyzontidae; genus Petromyzon; species Petromyzon marinus. Next base: position 10,833,140 of record NC_133723.1, read on the forward strand.
TCAGCCCCCCCCCCCACTTAACGAGCTACTCCAATTGGCTGAAAATGGCGTGACCCGGTGCACGTGACATAACGCAAGCACGTGACCGTGAGTCAAAAATGGTAACGTTAAAGTCGAAACCGTGGAAGTCCCTCTAAGGGAGGCGTTAAACGTTAACTGCAAAAAAAACGTTAACCGATGCCACCGTTAACTGAGACTAAATGTCTTTCCATGGTTCGAGTGAATTAGGTGGTGAGATCATTTTTCCGTTTCTTTTTTACTTATTACACATGCACCATATAATTACAGTATCTCATCAATTATCCGGCGGCTTCAAGGGAAAGGGGCGCTGTGTTTTAAAAAAACGCCGGATAATCACAAAATACTTATTTAAAATATCCTATTTTTGCACATTCGTGCATAACGTTAGGTTTTTAGGTGTTGTGTATAGGTTTTTTTGTGTTTTAAATTTGTTTACTTTTGTGAAATTTGGCGTAAGCATACAAATAGACAAACATAAATATCCTGCTGTAAAAAAAAGACTGGATTCACTGTACCATACTTACTACTCAAATCTCGTAGACTCAGCATGGGATGATGACAGGGGAGTGTAGAATTGGACACTGAAATCAAGTGTAGCTACTTTGTTTATGTCACGCACACGGTGCCGACCATCAGACTGGTTACAGCCTTTGGAGGGGTTTTGCAGATTTCGCCAGATCGGCCCAGGACCGCCGGTAAATGTTGGAAGCAGCCAGACAATCCCGCAGTGCCGGATAATCAATGATAGATTGTATCACAAAAGTGTTTCGACTCGTAATGTGGTGGCTAGCGCCACCACCGCCACCACGCAGCGTCTTTTTTCGCTCACGTTTCTGAGAGTGGCCTAGAGGAAAGGGCGACTCCCGGGTGCCAGGAGGACGACACCGCAGAGCAGCTGCGACTATTCCGACGATTGCCCACAAGCTCTGGCGGTTCTCCCTGTGCTGTACCTATTGAAGACGTTTCAGGCCGCGATTTAAAAATGAACGTCATTGTGCACGTGGGAGGGAAATCAGGAGGCAAAATCCCATCCCGCCCCCCGGGAGAAATGGCGCCAAGGGAGACGTTTGTGAAGCACCACCAAATAGGGGAGCTGACAACACCAAGCATAAGCGTGCATATGGGGTGGTACCGTTCACGTCGTGGGGGGTCCAGATGGCCTAAGAGGTCTTCTTGGGCTGAAAAGCCATTTTTTATTTCGTTTGTCCTGGTGCCATCATCAAGGTTGAGGTTGCAGATTGGCACCATTCTCCGAAAGAGGGGGGAGGCCCCCCCCCCCCGCCGCCGGTTGATTGCAGCTCAATAGACGTGGGGGAGCACGCGTGAGCTCCGGGTATGAAGAGGCCTCGTGTCCTCCACGTAGGCCTCTTACCCCCCCCCACCCCCCTCTGCCTATGGCAGTACAAGACCAGCTGAACGTTCACACCTCGTTCCTTCAGGTGACCCCGGCACTTTGATAGCTGCCTTCCGTCACGCGCGTGTGAGAGAGACGCGAAATATTGTGACGGAGCTGTCAATGTCGCCGACGCTAAATTCTGAACGGTACCCCCTTCTCCCACCACGACAAATGGGATCCGTCTTGCCACGGCACTGGCACGGCCAAGTCGTGCGACTCCCAACATCCCACCGGGAGTTGTGACGTTGGTGGCCAAAGACACGGGTGTCATAGTAGCAGCAGCAGCAGCAGCGCAAGTGGATGACAATTATTGGATCCCGTCTGTGTGGTGTGGGGATTTGTTTTTGTTTTCTACCCTTAGAGCTACAGCACTTCCCTAAGTTTTGACACACACGAAGCAAACAGCACGCCTTCTTTACAATGGAAGGGAACCGGACGCATTAATTGCAGGACCCCCGCCCGTAGCCCGAACACCCGCAGTGTTGGGTCCCGTGATGCGGCATTGCTGTGCTGGGTGGGGGGCTGTGCCTCTTCTTATCTACGCACGGTCGGTCGGTCAGTTAGTTGGTGAGTCGGTCCGTGGATCGGTCGATGAGTTGGTAGATCGGTCAGTCGGTCAGTTAGTCGGTGAGTCAGTCGGTGGATCGGTCGATGAGTTGGTAGATCGGTCGGTCGGTCGGTCAGTTAGTCGGTGAGTCGGTCCGTGGATCGGTCGATGAGTTGGTAGATCGGTCGGTCGGTCAGTTAGTCGGTGAGTTGATCCGTTGGTCAGTCGATCAGTTGGCCGGTGATTCTGTCGGGGCCGGCCGGGTTGCGATTGACTCACACCTGGCGCTGTAGGATGGCACGGTGCCGTGCATCATCCTGCGGGCCATCGCGGCTCCCCCCCCACCCCCACAGTTCGCAGGGCCCCAGCCTCGTGCCTCACGAGCAATGGAGAGGGAGTGTGTGGGGAGGAGGAGGGGCGTGGAGGGCGTGGGGCATCACTTGGTTAGCTAAAGTGGTAATTCTACATTGTTATGGCGGCAGAAAGTCTTCCCTTAAGCAGAACCCAGCAAGCGACAGTGTTATTCTCCTGCACTGAGTGGAGTTTGTAAACTCCACGTTTCTATGACAAGAGGCTCCGTGGATGTATTTTTATTTGGGAATGGAAAATGGCGGATGGGGTCCTTGGTGTGTGTGTCAATGACCTGTTTCTGTATTAATGTACCATGATGATTATTTATACATATATATTTGCCTGTGTGATTTCACTATACGGTATATTTAGCACAAAGTTCCACTTGTAATAATAACAATAATGGTACAGCTGTTATCCTGATTGCGTGCAGTAAACAAGGCAGTGACGGTGGTTGAAAACCTTTGGTTGAGTCCACCCGCACTGTTTCCGTGTAGTGAGGTCACAATGTGGCAATGTTATGTCACAATGTGACGTCGTGACAGCACAATGACCACATTGTGACGTCACAATGACCAGAGCCATCCTCTCGACTCTCGCGCACACAACTCGTGTTCCCCGAATACAAATACGCGGCACTTTTCACCGTCTAGAACTTTCTACTCGCTCAGCTCAACCCAGGGGTAGGGGCAGTGTGTGGGTGGAGTGGATAGGGGTAGGGGCAGTGTGTGGGTGGAGTGGATAGGGGTAGGGGCAGTGTGTGGGTGGAGTGGATAGGGGTAGGGGCAGTGTGTGGGTGGAGTGGATAGGGGTAGGGGCAGTGTGTGGGCGGAGTGGATAGGGGTAGGGGCAGTGTGTGGGTGGTGTGGATAGGGGTAGGGGCAGTGTGTGGGTGGAGTGGATAGCGGTTGGGGCAGTGTGTGGGTGGTGTGGATAGAGGTTGGGCTGTCGAGGTTCTCCATCGTGCCAGACTTTCTCCTTAACAGACTGTTGGGGGCAAGTGCTTTGAGCGAGCATCACCTATGAAGGCCGGCACGGTACACGAGGGGGTAGGTGGACAGCACCACGCTCAGCCGCCTTTGTCTCCGGAGTGGCGATGTTTACTCACCGGACTAGGTACTCATTTGAGGCTGAGTCGACCTACGGGAGGCCCAGAACCAGTTTCAGATAATCGTCACTGGTGTTGGTGGCCGTGAGCGGGAATCGAACTCGGGTCGCCGGGATTGGTAACGCAGCGCGCTGACTGCTGCGCCACCGCTCCCCATTTGTCACTGTCTCCTTCTGCACATTCACTCTCGAATACTTTTATCGGAGCTGCTTTTTGTGTTTAGTTTGATGTCCTTCCCCCGCACCTTCGATTAGCATGGCTGGCTACGTCCGGTGCGAACGAAGTTCACCTTACATATGTAGCGGTACAGTGCAACATACCCTCTATGCGTCTTCTCTCCCACTCTCCTCCCTCTCTCCTTCTCTCCCTTGCTCTCTCTCCCCGTGTAGCCTCTCTCTCTTCGTCCCCCCCCCCAGCTCCCTCCTCCCGCTGTCTCTCGTCTCTATCTCCCCGTGTCGCCCGGCATTGACTCCCCCCCCCCCCCCTCACGATTTCCCCTCAAAGCTGTGAGTGAACGTTTCACACTTCACGTCGACTTTACAAATAGCAATCAGTCGGGCGCCAACGCGCGCCGCACGCGCCTGATGATGATGATGATTGTTATATTGATGGCTAAACGTGTCCCATGTGATGATGCAGCCCGACATAGAAGGTCTCGATGCGGTCGCGTCATTCACCCGGGGCACGTGTTTGTAATAATCATATTTATTTCTATTGTTATTCATCGATCATCATCATTGGGCGCGTGCAGCGCGTGTTCCGACCTGGGTGCAGGAGGAGCCGTGGAGGGAGAAGGCGAGAGGGAGATTGCTGGGAGTTGGGCCACGCGGCCCTCTTCAGTGTCCAGTGGCGTCACGCCGTTGTGTGTGGTGGGGGGGGGGTCTGTAACAACGCCGTTGTGTGTGTGTGTGGGGGGGTCTGTAACAACGCCGTTGTGTGTATGTGGTGGGGGGTCTGTAACAACGCCGGTGTGTGTATGTGTGTGGGGGGGTCTGTAACAACGCCGTTGTGTGTATGGGGGGGTCTGTAACAACGCCGTTGTGTGTATGTGGTGGGGGGTCTGTAACAACGCCGTTGTGTGTATGTGGTGGGGGGTCTGTAACAACGCCGTTGTGTATATGTGTGGGGGGGGGGGGGGTCTGTAACAACGCCGTTGTGTGTATGTGGTGGGGGGGTCTGTAACAACGCCGTTGTGTGTATGTGTGTGGGTCTGTAACAACGCCGTTGTGTGTATGTGTGTGGGGGGGTCTGTAACAACGCCGTTGTGTGTATGTGTGGGGGTCTGTAACAACGCCGTTGTGTGTATGTGTGTGGGGGGGTCTGTAACAACGCCGTTGTGTGTATGTGTGTGGGGGTCTGTAACAACGCCGTTGTGTGTATGTGTGGGGGTCTGTAACAACGCCGTTGTGTGTGTATGTGTGGGGGGTCTGTAACAACGCCGTTGTGTGTATGTGTGTGGGGGGGTCTGTAACAACGCCGTTGTGTATATGTGTGGGGGGGGGGTCTGTAACAACGCCGTTGTGTGTATGTGTGTGGGGGGGTCTGTAACAACGCCGTTGTGTGTATGTGTGTGGGGGTCTGTAACAACGCCGTTGTGTGTGTGTATGTGGGGGGTCTGTAACAACGCCGTTGTGTATGTGTGGGGGGGTGAGTCTTTAAAGAACACCATATATATGATATGCGACATTCCAGGCAATGTCCCTTCTGCAATAGCACGTGATGATATATTAATTGTATATACACACGCAGGGTAAGTCCTGGCTTTACGCGTTGGCGGTCTTCTCACCACGAGGCGTGTTCGTTGTAACGCGGTTCTTCCATTCGGGAACACTTCGTTATAACAACACACACAACTGTTATAACACAGCACACACAACTGTTATAACACAGCACACACAACCGTTATAACACAACACACAACCGTTATAACACAGCACACACAAATGTTATAACACAGCACACACAACCGTTATAACACAGCACACACAACCGTTACAACACAGCACACACAACCGTTACAACACAGCACACACAACCGTTACAACACAGCACACACAACCGTTATAACACAGCACACACAACCGTTACAACACAGCACACACAACCGTTATAACACAGCACACACAACCGTTATAACAAAACACACAACCTTTATAACACAGCACACACAACCGTTATAACAAAACACACAACCTTTATAACACAGCACACACAACCGTTATAACAGCACACACAACCGTTATAACAACACACACAACACAGCACATACAACCGTTATAACAACACACAACCGTTATAACACAGCACACAACCGTTATAACATAACACAACACACACAACACAGCACACAACCGTTATAACAACACACACAACTGTTATAACACGGCACACACAACCGTTATAACACAGCACACACAACCGTTATAACAAAACACACACAACCGTTATAACACAGCACACACAACACAGCACATACAAACGTTATAACAACACACAACCGTTATAACAACACACACAACCGTTATAACAACACACAACCGTTATAACACAACACACACAACTGTTATAACACAACACACAACCGTTATAACACAACACACACAACCGTTATAACACAACACACACAACCGTTATAACACAACACACACAACCGTTATAACACAACACACACAACCGTTACAACACAGCACACACAACCGTTATAACACAACACACACAACCGTTATAAAACAGCACACAACCATTATAACAGCACACACAAACAACATACACAACCGTTATAACAGCACACACAACACAGCACACACAACCGTTATAACAGCACACACAAACAACACACACAACCGTTATAACACAGCACGCACAACACAGCACACACAACTGTTATAACACAGCACACACAACACAACCGTTATAACGCAGCGCGCATTGTTATATCGCGGTTTTCTGAGCGGTCGACGACGGAACTACTTTCTTGAGCTGCGTGGCTTAGAAGTACAGTGATACAGTACAGTGATACAGTACGCAGAGCGATACAGTAACGCGGTCGTGGCGTGCTCTCGGTTATTTGTCCCGCCATCTCACTGCATGTGTGCGTAGTCATAGTACATCAGATTTTGCCAAACTTTATCGTTTTATGAGGCACAGGAACGCATCTACCGCGTTAAACGAGGACTTGCTGTATTCCTGTGTAAGCAAACCCCCAACAACACACGATGTTGTTATTGACACGAATTATTTTTTTGGAGTTTTTATTAAAGACTACTATTTGTGATTGCGCACCACGGCTGCTAACACAGCAGAAGAAGCTGCACCACCACTAAATCTAAGCAGAAGAAGCTGCACCACCACTAAATCTAAGGTGGACAGCACAGTAATGTTTAATAAAGGGTCGCTGCAGTGACGTCACAGGAGCGCTTGCGCGTCTGTGCCGGCACGTGGTATCTCACGTGGTATCACGTGTGGTATCGCACGTGGCATCGCACGTGGTATCACGTATGGTATCGCACGTGGTATCGCACGTGAAATACCACGTGGTATCGCACGTGGTATCACGTGTGGTATCACGTGGTATCTCACGTGGTATCACGTGGTATCGCACGTGCTTTTGATGTTTTCAATAGGGCTATTTGATGTTTACTGTAAGTAATAATGTAATTAAGAAATACTCGCTTATATATGATGATGACGAATATTACATTCTTTAACTGTAGGTGGTCTATGGTAATTAGACGTTCCTCTGGAAATTGGACATATGACATTTTAAATCATATATATAATTATGTATACACACATCTATATATACACACACACTCATAATGTTAAATCTTCCTATTTGTAATCTAGGCCGTGTCTTTGAGCTCTTACCTATCAAAAAGTTACGGAGGCGGGAAAAAAATCTATTAAGTCTTGCAAAGCAACATATAGGACAGGTCAGGCCGACGAGCAAGTAAAATATACAGTGAGGGAAAAAAGTATTTGATCCCCTGCTGATTTTATACGTTTGCCCACTTACAAAGAAATGATCAGTCTATAATTTTAATGGTAGGTTTATTTGTACAGTGAGAGACAGAATAACAACAACAAAATCCAGAAAAACGCATGTCAAAATTTTTTAAAATTGATTTGAATTTTAATGAGGGAAATAAGTATTTGACCCTTCTGCAAAACATGACTTAATACTTGGTGGCAAAACCCTTGTTGGCAATCACAGAGGTCAGACGTTTCTTGTAGTTGGCCACCAGGTTTGCACACATCTCAGGAGGGATTTTGTCCCACTCCTCTTTGCAGATCTTCTTCAAGTCATTAAGGTTTCGAGGCTGACGTTTGGCAACTCGAACCTTCAGCTCCCTCCACAGATTTTCTATGGGATTAAGGTCTGGAGACTGGCTAGGGCACTCCAGGACCTTAATGTGCATCTTCTTGAGCCACTCCTTTGTTGCCTTGGACGTGTGTTTTGGGTCATTGTCATGCTGGAATACCCATCCACGACCCATTTTCAATGCCCTGACTGAAGGAAGGAGGTTCTAACCCAAAATTTGACGGTACATGGCGTCGTCCATCGTCCCTTTGATGCGTTGAAGTTGTCCTGTCCCCTAAGCAGAAAAACACCCCCAAAGCATAATGTTTCCACCTTCATGTTTGACGGTGGGGATGGTGTTCTTGGGGTCATAGGCAGCATTCCTCCTCCTCCTCCTCCAAACACAGCGAGTTGAGTTGATGCCAAAGAGCTCCATTTTGGTCTCATCTGACCACAACACTTTCACCCAGTTGTCCTCTGAATTATTTAGATGTTCATTGGCAAACTTCAGACGGGCATATATATGTGCTTTCTTGAGCAGGGGGACCTTGCAGGCGCTGCAGGATTTCAGCCCTTCATGGCGTAGTGTGTTACCAATTGTTCTCTTGGTGACTATGGTCCCAGCTGCTTTGAGATCATTGACAATATCCTCCCATGTAGTTCTGGGCTGATTCCTCACCGTTTTCATGATAATTGCAACTCCACTAGTTGAGATCTTGCATGGAGCCCCAGGCCGAGGGAGATTGACAGTTCTTTAGTGTTTCTTCCATTTGCGAATAATCGCACCAACTGTTGTCACCTCACCAAGCTGCTTGGCAATGGTCTTTTAGCCCATTACAGCCTTGTGTAGGTCTACAATCTTGTCCCTGACATCCTTGGGGAGCTCTTTGGTCTTGGTCATGGTGAAGAGTTTGGAATCTGATTGATTGATTGCTTCTGTGGACAGGTGTCTTTTATACAGGTAACAAGCTGAGATTAGGAGCACTCCCTTTAAGAGTGTGCTCCTAATCTCAGCTCGTTACCTGTATAAAAGACACCTGGGAGCCAGAAATCTTTCTAATTGAGAGGGGGTCAAATACTTATTTCCCTCATTAAAATGCAAATCAATTTATAACATTTTTTACATGCGTTTTTCAGGATTTTCTTGTTGTTATTCTGTCTCTCACTGTTCAAATAAACCTACCATTAAAATTATAGACTGATCATTTTTTTGTCAGTGGACAAACGTACAAACTCAGCAGGGGATCAAATACTTTTTTCCCTCACTGTAACGTGTGTTGTGTTGTCCACCCTTCTCCACCCCGGGTCGCCGAGTTCATGAGTGGTGCAAGCAACGTGGTCCCAGCGTTTTAGTTGCCACACACAGAATACACAGAGTGGGGGGAAAGAGTGATTAAATAGAGAGAGAATATGGTGCCACGGTGGCTAGGAGATGTTAACTACCTCGCTGGGTATACAGGAGGCCATGGGTTCGATCTAGACCCTGACGCCTGTTGCATATTTGGATTTTGCATCTCTCTCTCTCCCCGTGGTCGCGTAGATTTTTCTCCGGGACCTCCGGTTTTTTCCTGCACATTTAGATCAACATCGTGCGTTTAGAGTATTTTGGCTGCTATGCATTTCCACATGATGATAAGCCACTTCGTTGAGCTATCATCTACGGTCAAGTCGCTTCATAGCAGCTGAGTAGACAGTACCTGGAAAATTTGAAGTTTAGTTTAATAGAGAGAGAAAACTCATTCATGAAAGGCACGCCATGAATGCATTCTCCAGTAAACACTTCGGCCGAGTCTCAAGATGGGCACAAATCCTCTATTTCCCAAATCCTCTATTTCCCAAGAAGATTTGTCCAGAAGGAGGTGACCTCAAATTAAATCTTCCTGTTGCTGCCGCTGCTGATGCTGCTGATGATGATGTCGAGCAATAGCTGTGATTCCACAATGAGGAGGTTGGTGGTTGCGTCAGCAGTAGCGGAGTGTTGAAGCATCGTCATCAGCGATGTGGTGACAATGCCTCCTCCGTAGCGATCTCTGTGCGAGTCTAAGGGTCTCTATGCGAGTCTAAGGGTCGCAGTGTGAGTCTATGGGTCTCTATGCGAGTCTAAGGACCTTTATGGGAGTCTAAGGGTCTATATGCGAGTCTATGGGTCTCAGTGTGCATTTGTAGATATCCGTCTTCTTCGTGTGGCTGACGTTGATCATGTAGAGCCAACAGCTGTGATTCTACACGGAGGTGGCTGATGAGCCACATGACAACGTTAGGAGTAGCGGAGTGGTGAATCATCATCGCTGCTGTGACGACGCCTCCTCCTGCTCCTCCTGCGTGTTTGTGAATCGGGCACCGAGTCTCCGTTACAAGTTCCGTGGTGCTGTTGTGGGTGGTGATAGCAGCCTCCGCACACTGCCCGGAGTGATTGAATAATGATACCTGAGCGGGTGCACTTGCACAACAGATTGTGTACACCCTGGTGTGTATTTGCACAACAGATTGTGTATACCCTGGTGTGTACTTGCACAACAGATTGTGTATACCCTGGTGTGTACTTGCACAACAGATTGTGTATACCCTGGTGTGTACTTGCACAACAGATTGTGTACACCCTGGTGTGTACTTGCACAACAGATTGTGTACACCCTGGTGTGTATTTGCACAACAGATTGTGTATACCCTGGTGTGTACTTGCACAACAGATTGTGTATACCCTGGTGTGTACTTGCACAACAGATTGTGTATACCCTGGTGTGTACTTGCACAACAGATTGTGTATACCCTGGTGTGTACTTGCACAACAGATTGTGTACACCCTGGTGTGTACTTGCACAACAGATTGTGTACACCCTGGTGTGTATTTGCACAACAGATTGTGTATACCCTGGTGTGTACTTGCACAACAGATTGTGTATACCCTGGTGTGTACTTGCACAACAGATTGTGTATACCCTGGTTTGCACAACAGATTGTGTATACCCTGGTGTGTACTTCCACAACAGATTGTGTATATCCTGGTGTGCACTTCCACAACAGATTGTGTATACCCTGGTGTGCACTTGCACAACAGATTGTGTATACCCTGGTTTGCACAACAGATTGTGTATACCCTGGTGTGTACTTGCACAACAGATTGTGTATACCCTGGTTTGCATAACAGATTGTCTATACCCGTGTGTGCACTTGCACAATAGATTGTGTATGTATACCTGTGCGTGTATTTGGAACATCTCAGTGTGCGACATATACATGCAGGACGTGTTCATCACCAGCTCCTTAAACCACCACCACGGTTGGCCACGTACGTGCCACACTACCCCATCTCCAGTGCATGAGCTAAATCTACATTTAAATCTCTCCATCTCTGAGTGGCAGTCGTAAAAAAAAGCATTCTCTATCGGATCCTCTCTGCCGTTATCAAGACGATGAAAATAAAATAAAAACTTAATCGGCTTTAGCCTTTTCTGGAGACGTGAACTCCCTCGCCTGGTTTACAGGAAGTCGTGGTTTCCATCCCGACTTTGACCGACTGCTGCTGTATATTTGGAGTTTGCGGTGTCTCTCTCTCTCCCTGTGGTGGATTTTTTTCTCCGGGCCTTCCGGTTTTTCCCCTCCACATTTTAGAATCGACATCACCACGCGGCGTTTAGACATTTTGGCTGCTGCTAGAAATGTGCGCGTGGTGAGGATGATGATGATGATAAGCCACTTCGTTGAGCTATCAGTAGTGATAGCTAGGTCGCTTCCAAAAAAGAGCTATATATCTCGGTGGGCCTTACCTTGTAAAATTAAAGAATGTTCATAGTTTATCGTAAAATAAAATGAATTGTCTGTTTCGGGTGGAGGAGGTGTGTACAACACAAACCATTTTTTACTTCCGCCGACTTGATAAAAAAAAATACTTTTTTAGTATTATTATGAAGCATAATTATCACGGTTGACTTCCCACAAAATAGGTATCAATTTTATCGACCCCTCCATAGTTGGGCTGATGATGGGCTCATTCGACAATTTTACGAGCTCGCGACTGTTGAGTTTTGTTTATGCGGCCACGCGGCCCAGCTCGTTAGCAGTCGTTAACTAATTACTTTAACTAGAGATGCTTTTCTTTTATATTTATTTACGCGAGTGATGGGGGGAGTGGTTATCGCACTTTCGCTACGAACCCAGCCGTCCCCAGTTCGATTCCTGCTCACGGCCACCACAAAACACCGGTTAACGATTATCTGAACCGGTCCTGGGCCTCCCCTAGGTCGACTCAGCCTCGAATGAGTACCCTGGGTGCGGCGTGTCGTGAACATCCGCCACCACTGGGGAGCGACAAAGGCGGCCGGGCGTAGCAGCGTCCACCCACCCCTTCGTGTGCCGTGCCGGCCTTCATAGGTGCTACTCGCTAACATCACTTGCCCGACGGGGTGTGAAAGGCTATACGGGGGACCTTCGTCTTTGAGATTTATTTAATGGCTGTTGGAATCCTTGCACTGTGCTGCTATTTATCACTTTATTATTATATAATTAGTATTGTTATATCATTATAATTATATCACGCGTATGAGAGTGTTAATTGCGCGGGCGTGTCTATTATCACTGCCAAGTGTTTGCTGATATATTTACCCCGTCAATTGCCGAACCACGTCAGAGCAAATGTCAACACTGTTTGTTAAAAATAAAGAAAACACAAAGTACAATTCACGTTGTTGTTATTTATTGTTGATTTAAATAAGTCTAGGTCAGGAGGTCATCGGCTACGCTGCTCGCAGATGGCTGTGATCCAGGCGGTTACAGCAATGCGTGTGGACTCATCTCCATTCTTGAAAATAATAATTGGCTTTACCCTTCTTTGTCTGCCTATAAAACAGGAGGTGTTAAGATGTTCAAACACCAAATATAAAGGTTTTGCAAGGAATCAAAGTTCACTGCATTAGCCACACACAGTACTAGTGGCGAACATGCAAATAGACATTATACTGGTAGGAACGAAGTTGTGAACTGAGTGTACCAGCCTGCAATAGATTAATGTGTCCGTCCGTCCCCTTTCAATACTTTAACGAAGTGAAATCTCGTGCTGTTGGGTGTAAAATCAGCAATAGACAGCGCAGAGACTTGACAAAATTCCAATGTTTCTACCAGCCCACCCTGCAGGGACCTGTTCTGATAAAACACGCCTTGTTCATGGCCTCGCCTCACTACCAGTGTCAGACCAGAGAACGCCCAAAGGCGAACAGTAACAAAGACAATGGGCGTCTCAGAGCGCTTATAGCTCGGGGTGAGGCGTTACATCTGCGACAGGAGGTGGTTCAGCAAAGTGTGTGGACTAATCTCAATCAGTTCCACCACACTCCTTGCTACCCGTGGGTGGGTGTCGAGGAGGAGCCGTGCCCCTCTATGGCTCTGCCGGGTCAAGGCAGATCAAAGAGGGAGGGCAGATGTCGAGATTAAAGAGAGGGAGCGGGAGGAGTGGGGTAGGGGAGAGAGTGGGTGTGAGAGGGGACGTGGAGAAATAAAGGAGAAGATGAAGCAGATGGGGGGAGAGAGGGAAGGAGAGATAGAGGGGGAGATTGAGGGGTGGGAGAGAGGAGAGGATGTGAAAGGAGACATGGAAACGGTGTTAGGGGGAGAGGAATAGGGGGAGATTGAAGGGGGACGGTGTTAGGGGGAGAGGAATAGGGGGAGATTGAAGGGGGACGGTGTTAGGGGAAGAGGAATAGGGGGAGATTGAAGGGGGAAGGTGTTAGGGGAAGAGAAATAGGGGGAGATTGAAGGGGGACGGTGTTAGGGGGAGAGGAATAGGGGGAGATTGAAGGGGGGCGTTGTTAGGGGGAGAGGAATAGGGGGAGATTGAAGGGGGGCGGTGTTAGGAGGAGAGGAATAGGGGGAGGTTGCAGGGGGACGTTGTTAGGGGGAGGGGAATAGGGGGAGATTGAAGGGGGACGATGTTAGGAGCAGAGAAATAGGGGGAGGTTGAAGGGGGACGTTGTTAGGGGGAGGGGAATAGGGGGAGATTGAAGGGGGAGGGTGTTAGGGGGAGAGGAATAGGTGGAGATTGAAGGGGGACGGTGTTAGGGGGAGAGGAATAGGGGGAGATTGAAGGGGGGCGGTGTTAGGGGAAGAGGAATAGGGGGAGATTGAAGGGGGACGGTGTTAGGGGGAGAGGAATAGGGGGAGATTGAAGGGGGACGGTGTTAGGGGGAGAGGAATAGGGGGAAATTGAAGGGGGACAGTGTTAGGGGAAGAGGAATAGGGAGAGGTTGAAGGGGGACGTTGTTAGGGGGAGAGGAATAGGGGGAGATTGAAGGGGGACGGTGTTAGGAGGAGAGGAATAGGGGGAGATTGAAGGGGGACGTTGTTAGGGGAAGAGGAATAGGGGGAGGTTGAAGGGGGACGTTGTTAGGGGAAGAGGAATAGGGGGAGATTGAAGGGGGACGTTGTTAGGGGGAGGGGGATAGGGGGAGATTGAACGGGGACGGTGTTAGGGGGAGAGGAATAGGGGGAGGTTGAAGGGGGACGGTGTTAGGAGGAGAGGAATAGGGGGAGATTGAAGGGGGACGTTGTTAGGGGGAGGGGAATAGGGGGAGATTGAAGGGGGACGGTGTTAGGAGGAGAGGAATAGGGGGAGGTTGAAGGGGGACGTTGTTAGGGGGAGAGGAATAGGGGGAGATTGAAGGGGGACGGTGTTAGGAGGAGAGGAATAGGGGGAGATTGAAGGGGGACGGTGTTAGGGGAAGAGGAATAGGGGGAGGTTGAAGGGGGACGGTGTTAGGGGGAGGGGAATAGGGGGAGATTGAAGGGGGACGTTGTTAGGGGAAGAGGAATAGGGGGAGATTGAAGGGGGACGGTGTTAGGAGGAGAGGAATAGGGGGAGATTGAAGGGGGACGTTGTTAGGGGAAGAGGAATAGGGGGAGATTGAAGGGGGACGGTGTTAGGGGGAGAGGAATAGGGGGAGATTGAAGGGGGACGGTGTTAGGGGAAGGAATAGGGGGAGGTTGAAGGGGGACGTTGTTAGGGGGAGAGGAATAGGGGGAGATTGAAGGGGGACGGTGTTAGGAGGAGAGGAATAGGGGGAGATTGAAGGGGGACGGTGTTAGGAGGAGAGGAATAGGGGGAGATTGAAGGGGGACGGTGTTAGGAGGAGAGGAATAGGGGGAAATTGAAGGGGGACGTTGTTAGGGGAAGAGGAATAGGGGGAGGTTGAAGGGGGACGTTGTTAGGGGAAGAGGAATAGGGGGAGATTGAAGGGGGACGTTGTTAGGGGGAGGGGGATAGGGGGAGATTGAAGTGGGACGGTGTTAGGGGGAGAGGAATAGGGGGAGGTTGAAGGGGGACGGTGTTAGGAGGAGAGGAATAGGGGGAAATTGAAGGGGGACGTTGTTAGGGGGAGGGGAATAGGGGGAGATTGAAGGGGGACGGTGTTAGGAGGAGAGGAATAGGGGGAGGTTGAAGGGGGACGTTGTTAGGGGGAGAGGAATAGGGGGAGATTGAAGGGGGACGGTGTTAGGAGGAGAGGAATAGGGGGAGATTGAAGGGGGACGGTGTTAGGGGAAGAGGAATAGGGGGAGGTTGAAGGGGGACGGTGTTAGGGGGAGGGGAATAGGGGGAGATTGAAGGGGGACGTTGTTAGGGGAAGAGGAATAGGGGGAGATTGAAGGGGGACGGTGTTAGGAGGAGAGGAATAGGGGGAGATTGAAGGGGGACGTTGTTAGGGGAAGAGGAATAGGGGGAGATTGAAGGGGGACGGTGTTAGGGGGAGAGGAATAGGGGGAGATTGAAGGGGGACGGTGTTAGGGGAAGGAATAGGGGGAGGTTGAAGGGGGACGTTGTTAGGGGGAGAGGAATAGGGGGAGATTGAAGGGGGACGGTGTTAGGAGGAGAGGAATAGGGGGAGATTGAAGGGGGACGGTGTTAGGAGGAGAGGAATAGGGGGAGATTGAAGGGGGACGGTGTTAGGAGGAGAGGAATAGGGGGAGATTGAAGGGGGACGTTGTTAGGGGGAGAGGAATAGGGGGAGATTGAAGGGGGACGTTGTTAGGGGGAGAGGAATAGGGGGAGATTGAATGGGGACGGTGTTAGGGGAAGAGGAATAGGGGGAGGTTGAAGGGGGACGTTGTTAGGGGGAGGGGAATAGGGGGAGATTGAAGGGGGACGTTGTTAGGGGGAGGGGAATAGGGGGAGATTGAAGGGGGACGGTGTTAGGAGGAGAGGAATAGGGGGAGGTTGAAGGGGGACGGTGTTAGGAGGAGAGGAATAGGGGGAGATTGAAGGGGGACGTTGTTAGGGGGAGGGGAATAGGGGGAGATTGAAGGGGGACGGTGTTAGGAGGAGAGGAATAGGGGGAGGTTGAAGGGGGACGGTGTTAGGAGGAGAGGAATAGGGGGAGATTGAAGGGGGACGTTGTTAGGGGGAGGAGAATAGGGGGAGATTGAAGGGGGACGGTGTTAGGAGGAGAGGAATAGGGGAGGTTGAAGGGGGACGTTGTTAGGGGGAGAGGAATAGGGGGAGATTGAAGGGGGACGGTGTTAGGAGGAGAGGAATAGGGGGAGATTGAAGGGGGACGGTGTTAGGGAGAGGGGAATAGGGGGAGATTGAAGGGGGACGGTGTTAGGGGGAGAGGAATAGGGGGAGATTGAAGGGGGACGATGTTAGGGAGAGGGGAATAGGGGGAGATTGAAGGGGGACGATGTTAGGGGGGAGAGATGTCGGAGATGGGGAGAGAGGGAAGGAGAGCAGGAGGGGGCGGGACATTGAGGGGAGATGGGGCGAGGGGAGAGATGGAGGTGAGAGGCAGGGAGAAGGCGACAATTGGGAGTCAGACACCGCCCTCTGGCCGGCCAAGGAGAGGAGTCGCACGGCGAGCGAGGCAGAGGAGGCTGCAGGGGGCGTGAGGGGAGACGCAGAGAGACGGGAGATTGAGACGATCACCGGCATCATCGCATGGCGCATTCAGATGCCGCTTCTACGGCCGTCTGGAACGCGCTCTTCCGATATTAGGAAGCCCCTGCGAGCTGTGATGCACTTTTAAATCTTCATGATCATCGATATTGACAAACTCATGCATTTAGAAATGCTTGCTGTTGTGTTTAGTTTGTTGTCCTCCACCTCCCCTCATTACCGCGGTTGGCTACGTACGGTGCGAAATAATTTCAACATACATACAACATACGTGCAACATACGTGCAACATACATGCACGTGAACAACCTTGCCACACTCTTTGTTTTTTTCGGTAAAGTCACGTAGGTAAAATAAGTAAATAAAAATAAATAAATAACCAAATTAAGTCACGACGTTTCGGGCGCAAACACAAGCGTCCTTCTTCAGGTGGGGGACAACGTATGGAAAGCACACACGCTTTCAGTGTCTCAGACATAGCTGTGAAGAGTGATTATAGAGACACGATGGGCCCCCCCTAAACCCCATGCCACGTGTCTCTATAATCACTCTTCACAGCCATCTCTGAGACACTGAAAGCGTTTGTGCTTTCCCTACTTTGTCCCCCACCTGAAGAACGACGCTTGTGTTGCCCCCGAAACGTCGTGATTTAATTTAGTTCTTATTTATTTTGTTTATTTCTTTACCTACGTGACTTTATCGAAAGTTTCAAATCTAAACCTTGCCACAGGTACTTTGGGAACTCTAGTATGGAAAGTCGATCCGAGAAGAATCGATTCGCGATCGATCCCCAATCTGGGAATCGACATTGGAGTCTGCCATTGAGTATGTGCTGCATTACAGAGTTTTTATTAAACTAATTAAGTGATTTGGGTCAGGTTCACTGCAATGTTGAGGTGAAGGGATGCATCACTGGTGTGAGGTGGTTAGTTTACTTGTAATAATGTATTGGTGGCTATTGTCATTTGTCATCACTTTATTGTTAGGCGTTCAATACATTGAGCAATGTCCATATTCTTTGGTTCTTTCGGTAAAGTCACGTAGTATGAGAATAAAATAATAAATTGATAAAATAAAATAACACAATACATTTTATCAATTTATTATTTTATTCTCATTCTACGTGACTTTACCGAAAGAACCAAAGAAGATGAATCCTTGCAGTCACGAAAGCTTTAAATCGAAATTTAATGTCCATATCCTAAGGTATGTGATGAACATTCAGGTACCACAACATATGGATAACCTACCGTTAATATTTATTGTGTGACTGTATATGCAGTAGCTAGTTTATATCGCTTAATTATTGAATTGCTGGTGCGTAATGATTAATGCAGCTAAAATTAAAACAAAGGCTTTGTTTGAGAATGCGTTTGGAGAGTAAGGGGGGGGGGGGGGTTGGAATCGGAATCGAATTTACATCGATTTAATTATTCCCGAGTTCCAATCAGATTCTGGAATCGACCCCAAATATCTTGGAATCGTCCATCTCTACTGGGAGACAAAGATCCCCCGTGTAGCCTTAACAGACTGTTAGGGAAAGTGGTGTTAGCGAGCACCTATAGAGGCCGGAACGGCACACGATGGGGTGGTTGGTCAGCACCACGCCTGACCGCCTTTGTCTTCCCAGTGGCGATGTTTACAAACCCAACCAGGTATTCAATTACGGCTGAGTCGACCTAGGGGAGGCCCAGGACGGGTTCAGATAATCGCCACTGGTATTGTACGTGAGCGGGATCGAACTCGGGTCGCCGGGTTCGTAGCGCAGCACGCTCACTGCAACACTACCGCTCCCCCCACACACAGAGACTTAGAGACAAAGACACAGACTTAGAGACAAAGACACAGACTTAGAGACAAAGACACAGACTTAGAGACAAAGACACAGACCTAGAGACAAAGACACAGACTTAGAGACAAAGACACAGACCTAGAGACAAAGACACAGACCTAGAGACAAAGACACAGACTTAGAGACAAAGACACAGACCTAGAGACAAAGACACAGACCTAGAGACAAAGACACAGACGTAGAGACAAAGACACACACAGACCTAGAGACAAAGACACACACAGACTTAGAGACAAAGACACAGACCTAGAGACAAAGACACAGACCTAGAGACAAAGACACAGACTTAGAGACGAAGACACACGCACAGACTTAGAGACAAAGACACACACAGACCTAGAGACAAAGACACACAGACTTAGACACAAAGACACAGACCTAGAGACAAAGACACACACAGACTTAGAGACAAAGACACAGACCTAGAGACAAAGACACAGACCTAGAGACAAAGACACAGACTTAGAGACAAAGACACAGACCTAGAGACAAAGACACAGACCTAGAGACAAAGACACAGACTTAGAGACAAAGACACAGACTTAGAGACAAAGACACAGACCTAGAGACAAAGACACAGACTTAGAGACAAAGACACAGACCTAGAGACAAAGACACAGACCTAGAGACAAAGACACAGACTTAGAGACGAAGACACACGCACAGACTTAGAGACAAAGACACACACAGACCTAGAGACAAAGACACACAGACTTAGACACAAAGACACAGACCTAGAGACAAAGACACACACAGACTTAGACACAAAGACACAGACCTAGAGACAAAGACAGACTTAGAGACGAAGACACACGCACAGACTTAGAGACAAAGACACACACAGACCTAGAGACAAAGACACACAGACTTAGACACAAAGACACAGACCTAGAGACAAAGACACATACAAACTTAGAGACAAAGACACAGACCTAGAGACAAAGACACAGACCTAGAGACAAAGACACAGACTTAGAGACAAAGACACGGACTTAGAGACAAAGACACACGCACCGACTTAGAGACAAAGACACACAGACTTAGAGACAAAGACACACACAGACTTAGAGACAAAGACACAGACAGACCTATAGACAAAGACACATACTTAGAAACAAAGACACAGACTTAGAGACAAAGACACAGACTCAGAGACAAAGACACACACACAGACTTAGAGACAGACACAGACTTAGAGACAAAAACACAGACTTAGAGACAAAGACACACGCACCGACTTAGAGACAGACACAGACTTAGAGACAAAGACACAGACTTAGAGACAAAGACACACGCACCGACTTAGAGACAAAGACAGAGACTTAGAGACAAAGACACAGACTTAGAGACAAAGACACAGACTTAGAGACAAAGACACAGACCTAGAAACAAAGACACACGCACAGACTTAGAGACAAAGACAGACTTAGAGACAAAGACACACGCACATACTTAGAGAGAACGACACACAGACTTAGAGACAAAGACACAGACTTAGAGACAAAGACACACGCACAGACTTAGAGACAAAGACACAGACCTAGAGACAAAGACACAGACTTAGAGACAAAGACACAGACTTAGAGACAAAGACACAGACGTAGAGACAAAGACAGACTTAGAGACAAAGACACACGCACAGACTTAGAGACAAAGACACAGACTTAGAGACAAAGACACACACAGACCTAGAGACAAAGACACACAGACTTAGAGACAAAGACACAGACTTAGAGACAAAGACACAGACTTAGAGACAAAGACACAGACTTAGAGACAAAGACACACGCACAGACTTAGAGACAAAGACACAGACTCAGAGATAAAGACACAGACCTAGAGACAAAGACACAGACTTAGAGACAAAGACACAGACTTAGAGACAAAGACACAGACCTAGAGACAAAGACACAGACTTAGAGACAAAGACACAGACTTAGAGACAAAGACACAGACTTAGAGACAAGGACACAGACTTAGAGACAAAGACACACGCACAGACTTAGAGACAAAAACACAGACTTAGAGACAAAGACACAGACTTAGAGACAAGACACAGACTTATAGACAAAGACACAGACTTAGAGACAAAGCCACAGACTTAGAGATAAAGACACAGACTTAGAGACAAAGACACACGCACAGACTTAGAGACAAAGACACAGACTTAGAGACAAAGACACAGACTTAGAGACAAAGACACAGACTTAGAGATAAAGACACAGACTTAGAGACAAAGACACACGCACAGACTTAGAGACAAAGACACACACTTAGAGACAAAGGCACACACACAGACTTAGAGACAAAGGCACACACAGACTTAGAGACACACACACAGACTTAGACACAAAGACACACACAGACTTAGAGACACACACACAGACACACGCTGGCTGTAGGAGGGGGCACAGGCGGTGGCAGTGATTCTCCGTTACCAAGGAGACGAGTTGAGGAGCCAGAATAAAGAACGGTGTCCATGGCAACCGGAGGCACACGCACAGCTCGTGGGTGGGAGGGCTGGGGGGAATGTGTAATCCGCGTGTGAGTGTGAATGTGCGTGGCACCTGGTCTGGAGTGATTGGAAGGCATGGGCCAGATCAGCTCAATAACAACGGTAGGAGGCTGCTAGACTTTTGTGCAGCCCATGGGCTTGGAATTACCAACACGCTGCTCCGGCATCAGCGCATCAACACAACACCATGGATGCATGCCGGGTCCAAGCAAGAACATCTTCTGGATTATAGTCATGGAACAGTGGCTGCAGGCTCGTGTCCTTGACACCAGGACCTACCGTGGAGCTGATATGCTCACAGACTATCGACTTGCCATCTTCAAGATGCGCCTGCCATTCTTCGACTGGGGGTGGGTGTACACCCAGGACCCCATTCAACCCCATAGTGGCATGGTCTCAGCTAGCTGATGAAAATTGCAAGCGAGATTTTCACCATTGCTTGCAGCTGGGGATGACATTGTCCCCTACTCCTGATGTCGAGGGGAAATGGGCGAGGTTTAGGACTGTGACTCATGCAGCTGCAATGGCTGCTTTGGGTACACGGTCCAAACCTCCCTAGAGACTTTGACTAACAGAGGTGGTGTTCAGGCTGGCTGAGCAACAGGCCGACTCTCATCATCTAAAGCATCCCACGTCAGAGAATGAGGAGGCTTACCGCTGCCTTCGCTCGGAGGTTCGGAGGCGCTGCAAGGATGAGTGGTGGTTGCTGGTTGCTGAAGAGATGGAATGTGCCTCAGTGGCCCGCGATCACAAATCACTTTTATTTCATTCAAAAAGTAACTTGCACTGCCACACCTATCACCATTATTAGGGGAAAGAACGGTGATCCAATGATGGTGAGCGGGCCCGGGTAAAACTACATGACCAGGAGTCGGAGCCATTCCCTGTTCACCTTGGGGTGCGACAGGAATATCGCACCCCAAGGTGAATCTCCCACATTACTTAACATATATTTCGACCACGTAGTTCGTGAAGCCTTCGATGGCTATACCAGAAGAATCTCTATCTGGTATAGATACAATGGGAGGCTGATTGATGCCCGGGTCCGGTGAAGGGATGGCTCCCTATTGGTCAACCATGTTACGTATGTCGATGATCTGGTAATTGCTGCTAACTCAGAGGATTTGGAGGCACTGCTGCTGAACCTGGGGCGTGAGACTAAAAGGTCTGGCCTTACCATCAGCCCCACCAAAACTAAGCACCTGTCTGGTTATTTTGTACCATATGACACTCCACCCCCACAACTCCAAATTGATGATGGGGCAGTTGTGGAGATAGTGGAGTTTCCAAACCTGGGCAATGTGCTCATGCCCGGCTCCGGTTTGAAAGCAGAGGTCTCACTCCGAATTAGTCCAGCGGCATTATCTTTTCATTGGTTGCGTAACACTTTGTGGAAGCTACCTTGTCGGTCGCTCCACACGAAGCTTAAGATTTTCTTACATTCCTTGAAAGATCTGGACAAAGTGCCATCGGTGAGCTCCTCCGGCAGGCAAGGCTGCATTGCCTGGGTCATGTAGCCTGCATGCCCAGCCATCGCATGCCCAAACAGCTTTTGTTCGGCCAGATAGAGGGGGCTAAACGGGCGTGGCACGAGTTAGAGAAGAGATGGGAGTGATGTGGTACAAGAGGATGTCGATAACTGGTACCAGCGGTATCAATATCGGCTTCTGTGAAGGAGGCTCCTGAAGGACGCTACTGGGGCAGTCGCCCTCCAACAACAATGGAGGGCAGAGAAGTGACGCTCACAACAACGAGCGGAGCGCTGGGTGGCTAAAACGCAGCAAGTTGGCACAGTAGGGGGCACAGGTGGTGCATCGGCCAGTCATCTCAGTCCGTCGACCCATGGCACCTGGGTCTGCCCGTGACCTCCTGCCAGCGGGCGTTCGACACTTTACATGACCACAACGTGCACATTGCCTGGCACAAGCGTCGTAGTGACGTCACCACCATTTAGTGGCGAATGGCGGTTGATGTGTGTGAATATGTATATGAGTGTGTGTGTGTGAATGCGTATGGTGGTGGTGGTAGCGGTTATGGGGGAGCGATAGTGTAGCGGTTAGCGCGCTGCGCTATGAACCTGGCGACTCAGGTTCGATTCCCGCTCACGGCCAACACCAGTGACGATTATCTGAACCGGTCCCGGGCCTCCCCTAGGTCGACTCAGCCTCAAATGAGTACCTGGTGCGGTGTGTAAACATCGCCACTAGGGAGATAAAGGCGGTCGGGCGTGGTGCTGGCCACCCACCCGCTCGTGTACCGATCCGGCCTTCATAGGTGCTCACTAACAGCACTTGCCCTTACAGTCTGTTAAGGCTATACGGGGGATCTTTGTCTTTATCTTTGGTAGCGGTTAGTGCGCTACGCTACGAACCCGGCGACCCGAGTTCGATTTTCGGCCAACACTACTGGCGATTGTCTGAACTGGCTATTTACCTCCCCTAGGCCGACTCAGCCTCAAATTAGTACCTGCTGTGGTGTGTAAAAACATCGCCACTGGGGAGACAAAGGCGGTCCGGTGTCGTGCTGGCCACCCAGCCCCTTATGTACCGTGCCGGCCTTCATAGGTGCTACCCGCTATCAGCACGTGTCCCCACAAGTCTGTCGAGGCTATACAGGGGATCTTTGTGTGTGTGGAGCGGTAGTGTAGCGTTTAGCGCGCTGCGCTATGAACCCGGCGTCCATAGTTCGATTCCCGCTCACGGCGCTACAACCGGTCTTGGGCTTCCCCTAAGTCGACTTAGCCTCAAATGAGTACCTGGCACGATGTGAAAACATCGCCACTGGGGAGACAAAGGCGGCCGAGAATGAAACTGGCCACTTCCTCGCTTGCTGAGTCGGCCTTAATAGCTGCTCACTGACAACAATTTCCCCAAAAGTCTGTTCAGGCTATACAGGGGATCTTTGTCTTCATGTGCGTGTGAGTCTCTTTATAGGTCTCTGCGTGTGACCGTTTGTGCGAGTCTATGTCTGTGTGCATTAATGAGAGTCTGTGTGTGTGTCTCTGATTGTCACTGTACATCGGTGTGTGCGGGCGCCACGGGAGCTAGGAGATGTTAACTCCCTCGCCTGGTATACAGGAGCTCGTGGGTTCTATCCCGACCCTGACGCCTGCTCTGTACGTGGAGTTTGCGTGTCTCTCATCATCACCACGGTAGCTAGGAGATGTTAACTACCTCGCTTGGTCTACAGGAGTTCGTGGGTTCGATCGCGACCCTGACGCCTGCTCTGTACGTGGAGTCTGCGTGTCTCTCCTCTCGCTGTCTGCCCGTGGTCGAGTGGATTTTTATCCGGGGTCCTCCGGTTTTTCCCTCAACATTTAGAAACATCAATTTAGAGTATTTGGCTGCTGCTATAAATGTCCACGTGATGATAAACCCCTTCGTTGAGCTATCATTTGTGATACCCAGGTTGCTTCTGAAAAAAACCTACATAGCTCAGTGATGGGGCCTTACCTGGTAAAATAAACAAAACAATTGTTCATAGATTTAGTGTCTCTCTCTCTCTCTCTGGGTGTCTGTGTGTGGTTCCTTTGTGACACCGGTCTTCCAATTCCCGTTTAATCGCGGGCTCTCTGCGAATCATTAACTTCAGACTTAGCCTGGTCCAATCCAAACCCACTCTCTCTTATCTCTCTCTCGCCTCCCTCTCTCTCTCTCTCGCCCGTCTCCATCCATCTGTCACTCTTCAAATACAATCCGCGTGTGCCTCAGCAAAAACAAAGGTCCCCCGTGTAGCCTTTGAACAGACTAGCGGGGCAAGTGCTGTTGGCGAGCACGTCTACTGTATCTTTTAGGCCGGCACGAAGGGATGGTGTGGCCGCCAAAAAAAACACGCCTGGCCGCCTTTGTCTCCCCAGTGCCGTTGCTTTCACACTGCACCGGGTACTTATTTGAGGTTGAGTCGACCTAGGGAAGGCCCAGGACCGGTTGAGATAATAGTCACTGTCCACTAAGTCACACACACAGCAGTAGGCTGGTGTCCTGGTGTTGTCACGTACTGTACAATATTGGTACGTACTGTACGTGTGGCTCACGTGCTATGGGTACATTCAGCACCCTGGACAGCGACAAACACACTCACAGGAGCAGAGGGAGTGTTCGGTGCGTGGGGCGTGAGTGTGTATCTACGTGTATGTTGTATGTCTGTGTGTATATGTGTGTCTGGTTCTGGGGAGTGGTCGTGTAGCGGATAGTGAGCTACATTACTAACCTGGCAGAAACCCCAGTGACGATCATCTGAACCGACACTGGGCCTTCTCCTAGGTAGACTCAGCCTCAAATGAGTACCTGGTGCGATGTGCAAACATCACCACTGGGGAGACAAAGGTTTCCAGGCGTGGTGCTGGCCACTCACTCCCTCGTGTGCCGTGCCTGCCTTCATAGATGCTGCTGCTACTCGCGAACAGCACTTGCCCCCAACAGTCTGCTAAAAGGCTACACGGGGTACCTTTGTCTTTGTCTGGATTTAATACAGCGGGGCTATGACGTCACAGCGCACACGCTCACAGAGGAGAGTGTCAGAGAGAGAGAGCGTTGTGGTGTGGTGCCTCGCGTGCATGTGAGTTTGTTACATTCATTGGTGTGGTGTGTATGTGTATACATTGTATAAATATTACGTACATTAAGAATATGTATTTATATATATGTTCGTTTGTGTGTGTGCGTTAAAGTGGGTGACATGCAGATAGGGAGCGTGGTGGTTTAGAGAGTGTGGTGGCGATAGAGAGATACAAGAGAGAAAAATAGAGAGAGAGTGTTCGTGTTATAGTCGAGCTAAAGAGAGATAGACAAAGAGAGTGGTCGTGTTATAGTGGAGTGAGAGATAGACACACACAAGAGGGAGATAGACAACGAGAGTGAGAGTGTTCGTGTTATAGTAGAGTGAGAGAGACAAAGAGAGAGATAGAGAGAGTGTTCGTGTTATAGTGGAGTGAGAGAGAGATAGACACAGAGAGTGAGAGTGTTCGTGTTATAGTAGAGAGAGAGACACACACAAGAGAGATAGACAAAGAGAGTGTTCGTGTTATAGTGGAGTGAGAGATAGACACACACAAGAGAGAGATAGACAAAGAGAGTGTTCGTGTTATAGTGGAGTGAGAGATAGACACACAAGAGAGAGATAGAGAGAGTGTTCGTGTTATAGTGGAGTGAGAGAGACACAGAGAGAGAGATCGAGTGTTCGTGTTATAGTCGAGTGAGAGATAGACACACACACACGAGAGAGAGAGAGAGAGTGTTCGTGTTATAGTGGAGTGAGAGAGACAAAGAGAGAGAGATAGAGAGAGTGTTCGTGTTATAGTGGAGTGAGAGAAACAAAGAGAAAGATAGAGAGAGTGTTCGTGTTATAGTGGAGCCAGAGAGATAGACACACACAAGAGAGAGATAGACAACGAGAGTGTTCGTGTTATAGTGGAGTGAGAGAGAGATAGACAAAGAGAGTGAGAGTGTTATAGTGGAGCCAGAGATAGACACACACAAGAGAGAGATAGACAAAGAGAGTGAGAGTGTTATAGTGGGGTGAGAGAGAGATAGACAAAGATAGAGAGAGTGTTCGTGTTATAGTGGAGTGAGAGAGACAAAGAGAGAGATAGACAAAGAGAGTGTTCGTGTTATAGTGGAGCCAGAGAGAGATGCCGAGACTCGCCTGATTGTCCTTGAGACAGCTCGTGTGGATATACAGGAGACAAAGACTCACGCGTGCACATAGACGACACGGGACTCCACGCACTCAGACAGACACGGACAGACACACGTGCATAGATAGACAGACGCATAGATATATAAACAGAGGCATATATAAACAGTGTTTACGTAGAAAATACGTAGACAGAAAACACACGCATACAACTGTTATACATTCACACACGGAGACACAGACACAGAGCCACACATATTCACACACAGTGAGACACATTCACACACAAATACACACAAACAGACTTATAGACACACAAAAACAAACACACAGAGACACAAAGACAGACAGTTACAGACACACATGCATAGAGTCATAGAAATATAAAGACAGTTGATCGACACACAGAGACAGACTCACGTTCACTCACACACAGACTCACACATAGACTCCCACACAGACTCACACAAATTAACACACTCACACAACCTCACGAACGCACACTCACAGATATTGACGCTTACTAACACACTCACAAAGAGACTCATAGACACGCACACTCGCACACAGAAACTCATTTTCTTTTAGCCACACACACAAAGATCCCCCGTATAGCCTTAACAGACTTTTGAGCAAGTGTGCACACACTCACACACAGACACTCACACACTAATAAACACTCACACAAGACACTCACAGACACACATAAGAGACTCACAGACAATCGCACAAAAACACTCGCAGACACTCATAGACACTTATTCCCACGCACACTGAGAGACATTCACACTAATAAACACTCAATAATAGACACCCACTCACACCGGACACTCACAGACACTACTCATACTCACACACACAATCACTCACACTAACTCTCATTCACTCACACTCATTCACAGACACTCACTCACTAACACTCACTCACAGACACTCACACTCACTCATTCACAGACACTCACTCACAGACACCCAACTCATTCACAGACACTCACAGACACTCACTCACACTCACTCACAGATACTCACACTCACTCATTCACAGACACTCACAGACACCCAACTCATTCACAGACACTCACAGACACTCACTCACACTCACTCACAGACACTCACACTCACTCATTCACAGACACTCACAGACACCCAACTCATTCACAGACACTCACAGACACCCAACTCATTCACAGACACTCACAGACACTCACTCACACTCACTCACAGACACCCAACTCATTCACAGACACTCACAGACGCTCACTCACACTCACTCACAGATACTCACACTCACTCATTCACAGACACTCACAGACACCCAACTCATTCACAGACACTCACTCACTCACAGACACCCAACTCATTCACAGACACTCACTCACAGACACCCAACTCATTCACAGACACTCACAGACACTCACTCACACTCACTCACAGATACTCACACTCACTCATTCACAGACACTCACTCACTGACAGACACCCAACTCATTCACAGACACTCACAGACACTCACTCACACTCACTCACAGATACTCACACTCACTCATTCACAGACACTCACAGACACCCAACTCATTCACAGACACTCACAGACGCTCACTCACACTCACTCACAGATACTCACACTCACTCATTCACAGACACTCACTCACAGACACCCAACTCATTCACAGACACTCACAGACACTCACTCACACTCACTCACAGATACTCACACTCACTCATTCACAGACACTCACAGACACCCAACTCATTCACAGACACTCACAGACACTCACTCACACTCACTCACAGATACTCACACTCACTCATTCACAGACACTCACAGACACCCAACTCATTCACAGACACTCACAGACGCTCACTCACACTCACTCACAGGTACTCACACTCACTCATTCACAGACACTCACAGACACCCAACTCATTCACAGACACTCACAGACGCTCACTCACACTCACTCACAGATACTCACACTCACTCATTCACAGACACTCACAGACACCCAACTCATTCACAGACACTCACAGACGCTCACTCACACTCACTCACAGATACTCACACTCACTCATTCACAGACACTCACAGACACCCAACTCATTCACAGACACTCACAGACACTCACTCACACTCACTCACAGATACTCACACTCACTCATTCACAGACACTCACAGACACCCAACTCATTCACAGACACTCACAGACGCTCACTCACACTCACTCACAGATACTCACACTCACTCATTCACAGACACTCACAGACACCCAACTCATTCACAGACACTCACTCACAGACACCCAACTCATTCACAGACACTCACAGACGCTCACTCACACTCACTCACAGATACTCACACTCACTCATTCTCAGACACTCACAGACACCCAACTCATTCACAGACACTCACAGACACTCACACACACTCACTCACAGATACTCACACTCACTCATTCACAGACACTCACAGACACCCAACTCATTCACAGACACTCACAGACACTCACTCACACTCACTCACAGATACTCACACTCACTCATTCACAGACACTCACAGACACCCAACTCATTCACAGACACTCACTCACAGACACCCAACTCATTCACAGACACTCACAGACACTCACTCACACTCACTCACAGATACTCACACTCACTCATTCACAGACACTCACAGACACCCAACTCATTCACAGACACTCACAGACGCTCACTCACACTCACTCACAGATACTCACACTCACTCATTCACAGACACTCACAGACACCCAACTCATTCACAGACACTCACAGACACTCACTCACACTCACTCACAGATACTCACACTCACTAACACTCACTCACAGACACTCACACTCACTCACTCACAGACACCCAACTCATTCACAGACACTCACAGACGCTCACTCACACTCACTCACAGATACTCACACTCACTCATTCACAGACACTCACAGACACCCAACTCATTCACAGACACTCACAGACGCTCACTCACACTCACTCACAGATACTCACACTCACTCATTCACAGACACTCATAGACACCCAACTCATTCACAGACACTCACAGACACTCACTCACACTCACTCACAGATACTCACACTCACTCATTCACAGACACTCACAGACACCCAACTCATTCACAGACACTCACAGACGCTCACTCACACTCACTCACAGATACTCACACTCACTCATTCACAGACACTCACAGACACCCAACTCATTCACAGACACTCACTCACAGACACCCAACTCATTCACAGACACTCACAGACGCTCACTCACACTCACTCACAGATACTCACACTCACTCATTCTCAGACACTCACAGACACCCAACTCATTCACAGACACTCACAGACACTCACACACACTCACTCACAGATACTCACACTCACTCATTCACAGACACTCACAGACACCCAACTCATTCACAGACACTCACAGACACTCACTCACACTCACTCACAGATACTCACACTCACTCATTCACAGACACTCACAGACACCCAACTCATTCACAGACACTCACTCACAGACACCCAACTCATTCACAGACACTCACAGACACTCACTCACACTCACTCACAGATACTCACACTCACTCATTCACAGACACTCACAGACACCCAACTCATTCACAGACACTCACAGACGCTCACTCACACTCACTCACAGATACTCACACTCACTCATTCACAGACACTCACAGACACCCAACTCATTCACAGACACTCACAGACACTCACTCACACTCACTCACAGATACTCACACTCACTAACACTCACTCACAGACACTCACACTCACTCACTCACAGACACCCAACTCATTCACAGACACTCACAGACGCTCACTCACACTCACTCACAGATACTCACACTCACTCATTCACAGACACTCACAGACACTCACTCACACTCACTCACAGATACTCACACTCACTCATTCACAGACACTCACAGACGCTCACTCACACTCACAGATACTCACTCACACTCACTCACAGATACTCACACTCACTAACACTCACTCACAGACACTCACTCACACTCACTCACAGATACTCACACTCACTCACAGATACTCACACTCACTCACAGATACTCACACTCGCCTCCCCGGGTATCGCGATATTCGTGCTCTTCTTAACCCCGAGTGCTTCGCTTGGAGAGGTGAGGGTCTGTGGGGGGCGGGGGGTCGCGATGCCCGGTGCCTGCAACAACAACAACAATAACAGCAACAACAGCAACAGCTGCGTCAACAGCCCGGTGAACGGCGCCTCCGCTGGGGGGCTGCTGGGGGCCCCCTCCCCACGGGAGGCGGCGAGCGATGGGCACGCCGTGAAGCTCTTCGTGGGACAGATCCCCAGGCACCTGGGCGAGGCGGAGCTGGGGCCGATCTTCAGCGAGTTCGGAGCCATCCGCGAGCTCAGCGTGCTCAAGGACAGATACACGGGGCTGCACAAGGGTGAGTGAGGGTGGTTGAGTGTGGGTGAGTGTGGGTGGGTGAGTGAAAGTAGGTGTGGGTGGGTCAGCGGGTGTGTGGGTCGGTGTGGGTGGGTCAGTGAGTGTGGGTGAGTGAGAGTGGGTGTGGATGCGTGTGGGTGAGTGAGAGTGGGTGTGGATGCGTGTGGGTGAGTGTGAACTCACCGTACTCAAGGACATACACACGGGGCTGCACAAGGGTGAGTGTTTTGGTGGGTGAGTGTTTTGGTGGGTGAGTGTTTTGGTGGGTGAGTGTTTTGGTGGGTGAGTGTGGGTGGAGAGCGGTAGTGTAGCGGTTAGCGCGCTGCGCTACGAACCCAGCGACCCGAGTTCCATTCTTGCTCACGGCCAACACCAGTGACGATTATCTGAACCGGTCATGAGCCTCCCTAGATCGACTCAGCCTCAAGTGAGTACCTGGTTCCGTGTGTAAACATCGCTACTCGGGTCGGGCGCTGTGCTGGCCACCCACCCCCTGTCGGCTTTCATAGGTGCTGCTACTCGCTAACAACACTTGTTCCAACATACCGTTGGAGGCCATACGGTGGATCTTTGTCTTTGGGTTTTATTTATGCGGCTTGTAAACATCCATCGTCGTGGAGGCAGTAGCGGAGGGGGGGGGGGTGGTGAATCACAAAGGCGGTGCTGTTGTGAAACTTCCTCCCTTCTCGCCGTGGACGGGCGTCCAAGAGGAGCTGTTCCCCTGCCAGGAGAAGGCGGTTACAGCAACAATGACTCCACCTGTTCCGTCTGTATAGGCATCGAGTGTTTCCCCCTCGCTCATACGTGTGGGGTTTCTCCGTGTGCTCCGGTTTCCACCCCCACGTGTATAAACCTCTCATTGACTGTGCCGATACCACCTTGAGAATATAGAGAGGGCTCCTCACCACCACCACCACCACGTGACTGCTGCTGCCTTCCCGCTCCTCGTCTGTGGTTCCTCCTCCTGGAGCCTCTGAGTCGTCCTCTCTCTCTGAGTCGTCTTCTCTCTCTGAGTCGTCCTCTCTCTCTGAGTCGTCCTCTCTCTCTGAGTCGTCCTCTCTCTGAGTCGTCCTCTCTCTCTGAGTCGTCCTCTCTCTCTGAGTCGTCCTCTCTCTCTCTGAGTCGTCCTCTCTCTCTGAGTCGTCCTCTCTCTCTGAGTCGTCCTCTCTCTCTGAGTCGTCCTCTCTCTCTCTGAGTCGTCCTCTCTCTCTGAGTCGTCCTCTCTCTCTGAGTCGTCCTCTCTCTCTGAGTCGTCCTCTCTCTCTGAGTCGTCCTCTCTCTGAGTCGTCCTCTCTCTCTGAGTCGTCCTCTCTCTCTGAGTCGTCCCCTTTCTCTCTCTCTGAGTCGTCCCCTCTCTCTGAGTCGTCCTCTCTCTGAGTCGTCCTCTCTCTGAGTCGTCCTCTCTCTCTGAGTCATCCTCTCTCTCTCTGAGTCGTCCTCTCTCTCTGAGTCGTCTTCTCTCTCTGAGTCGTCCTCTCTCTCTGAGTCGTCCTCTCTCTCTGAGTCGTCCTCTCTCTCTGAGTCGTCCTCTCTCTGAGTCGTCCTCTCTCTCTGAGTCGTCCTCTCTCTCTCTGAGTCGTCCTCTCTCTCTCTGAGTCGTCCTCTCTCTCTGAGTCGTCCTCTCTCCCTGAGTCGTCCTCTCTCTCTGAGTCGTCCTCTCTCTGAGTCGTCCTCTCTCTGAGTCGTCCTCTCTCTCTCTGAGTCGTCCTCTCTCTTTGAGTCGTTCTCTCTCTGAGTCGTCCTCTCTCTCTGAGTCGTCCTCTCTCTCTGAGTCGTCCTCTCTCTCTGAGTCGTCCTCTCTCTCTGAGTCGCCCTCTCTCTGAGTCGTCCTCTCTCTCTCTGAGTTGTCCTCTCTTTCTGAGTCGTCCTCTCTCTCTGAGTCGTCCTCTCTCTCTGAGTCGCCCTCTCTCTGAGTCGTCCTCTCTCTCTCTGAGTCGTCCTCTCTCTCTGAGTCGTCCTCTCTCTTTGAGTCGTCCTCTCTCTCTGAGTCGTCCTCTCTCTCTGAGTCGTCCTCTCTCTCTCAGTCGTCCTCTCTCTCTCTCTGAGTCGTCCTCTCTCTCTGAGTCGTCCTCTCTCTCTGAGTCGCCCTCCCTCTCTGAGTCGTCCTCTCTCTGTCCCTGAGTCGTACTCTCTCTCTCTGAGTCGTCCTCTCTCTCTTTGAGTTGTCCTCTCTCTCTCTCTGAGTCGTCCTCTCTCTCTGAGTCGTCCTCTCTCTCTCTGAGTCGTCCTCTCTCTGAGTCGTCCTCTCTCTCTGAGTCGTCCTCTCTCTCTCTGAGTCGTCCTCTCTCTCTGAGTCGTCCTCTCTCTCTGAGTCGTCCTCTCTCTCTCTCTGAGTCGTCCTCTCTGAGTCGTCCTCTCTCTCTCTCTGAGTCGTCCTCTCTCTCTGAGTCGTCCTCTCTCTCTGAGTCGTCCTCTCTCTCCCTACGAGAACGATGGGTGACCCCTGTGTGACAGTGTCGGTGCTGCCTTACGAGTTGACATGGTTGCTATTATTGTTGTTGTGTTGTTCTTGTTGGTGTGTTGTTGTGATTGTTGTTGTCCTTGTTATTTTTCTTATTGTGTTGTTATTATTGTCGTTACATTGTTGTATGTTATTGTTGTGTTGTTGTTCTTGTTGTCATTGCTGTTGTTATTGTTATGTTGTTGTTCATATTGTTGTCATTGTTGTTTTGTTATTGTTGTGTTGTTGTTGTTGTGTCAGGGTGCGCCTTTCTCACATACTGCTCAAGGGAATCTGCAATAAAAGCGCAAACCGCGCTGCATGAACAGAAGACGCTACCTGGGGTGAGAGAACCAATACACACATACACACACATACATACACACACATACATACACACATACACAAACATACATACACACATACACACACATACACACATACATACACATGCATACACACATACACACACATCCATACACACATACACACACATCCATACACACATACACACACATACATATACACATACATACACACATACATATACACATACATACACACATACATACACACATACATAAACATACATACACACATACACACATACATACACATGCATACACACATACACACACATCCATACACACATACATATACACATACATACACAAATACATACATACACACATACATAAACATGCATACACACATACATAGACATACATACACACATACACAAACATGCATACACACATACACAAACATACACACATACATAAACATACATACACACATACATAAACATGCATACACACATACACACACATCCATACACACATACACAAGCATACATACACACATACACATACATACACACACATACATACACACACATACATACACATATACATAAACATACATACACAAACATACATACATACAACAACAACAACAACCGCCATTCGCCACTAAGTGGCGGTGACGTCACCACGACGCTTGTGCCAGGCTATGTGCACCCTGAGGCCACGTGAAGTGTCGAACGCCCGCTGGCAGGAGGTCACGGGGCAGACCCAGGTGCCACGGGTCGACTGACTGAGATGACTGGCTGATGCACCACCTGTGCCCCCTACTGTGCCAACCCGCTGTGCTTTAGCCACCCGGCGCTCCGCTCGCTGTTGTGAGCGTCGCTCCTCCGCCCTCCGTTGTTGTTGGAGGGCGACTGCCTCCAACTGCCCAGTAGCATCCTTCACGAGCCTCCTCCACAGAGGCCGATCTTGACACCGCTGGTACCAGTCATCGGCAAGTCCACTCAGCTCCACGTCCTCCTGTACCACATCACTCCATCTCTTCTCTAGCCCGTGCCGCGCCCGCTTAGCCCCCTCAATCCGGCCAAACAAAAGCTGTTTCGGCATGCGGTGGCTGGGCATGCGGGCTACATGACCCAGCCATCGCAGCCTTGCCTGCCGGAGGAGCTCACCGATGGGACCCTGCCCAGATCTTTCAAGGATTTGTGAGCTCCTCACACAATCCAGTCTGGTTAAACCCAGGATGGATCGTAGGCAGGTCAGCCTAAATGTTTCTAACCGGCGAAGATGTTCCATTAGGGGGGTCCACGTTTCGCAAGCGTAGAGAAGGGAGGGAATGACCGTGGCCGAGAAGACCTGAAGCTTAGTGCGGAGCGACAGACCAGGTAGCTTCCACACAGCGTTACGCAACCGATGAAAAGATATTGCCGCTCGACTGATTCGGAGTGAGACCTCTGCTGTTAAACTGGAGCCAGTCATAAGCACACTGCCCAGGTATGGGAAACTCTCCACTCTCTCCACAACTGCCCCATCACCGATTGGGAGTTGTGGGGGTGGAGTGTCCGATGGTACAAAATACCCAGGCAGGTGCTTAGTTTTGGTGGGGCTGATGGTAAGGCCCCACCTCTTAGTGGCACGCTCCAGTCTCAGCAGCAGCGTCTCCAACTCCTCCTCTGACTGAGCAGCTATTACCAAGTCATCAGCATACATAACGTGGTTGAGCAATAGGGAGCCATCCCTTGACCGCACCCGGGCATCGATTAGCCTCCCATTATATCTGTACCATATGGAGATTCCCCCGGTACAGCTATTGAAGGCTTCACGAACTACGTGGTCAAAATAGATGTTAAATAATGTGGGAGCCAGAGGACATCCCTGTCGCACCCCAAGGTGTACAGGGAATGGCTCTGACTCCCGGCCACGTAGTTTTACCCGGGCCCGCTCACCATCATGAAGGTCCTTAATGATCGTGAGCAGAGGGTCAGGTACCCCAAAAGCACGAAGAACGACCCAGAGCCCAGGCCTACTGATGGTATCATAGGCCTTGACCAGGTCAATAAAGCAGAGATGTAGGTCTTGTTGGAATTCCCTACACCTCTGCTGTAGCAGACGGACAGAAAATATGGCATCTGTGCAGGACCGCCCTTTCCTGAAACCGCATTGGGGCTCCGCAAGCCTCTCCTCAGCGTGCCTGGCAAGGCGATGCTGAATAATCCTTGCCAGGACCTTTCCCGGCACACTGAGGAGTGAGATGCCCCTGTAGTTGTTACAGTCTGTGCGGTCCCCCTTCTTAAAAAGGGGGACCACCAGGGCATCCTTCCAATCCTGCGGAACCCGTCCAGTGGTCCAGACTGTTGTTATGATGTCATATAGGGCAGTCTGTGCACAAACGCCACCCTCCCTCAGCATTTCGCTTGGGAGATCATCTCTGCCCGCTGCCTTTCCTGGTCTCAGACTCCGGATCGCCTTCAATACTTCCTCAGCAGATGGCACCTCAGCCAGCCACTCACAGGGGGTGACTTCATCCAATATTTGAGGCACCGCAGCCTCAGCAGGGTTATCCTCACTTTGTGCCACGATGTTTTCCTGGCTGTGGGATTTTCCCTCCCCCAGGACCTCACAGAAATGCTCAGCAAATCTGCGAACCTGTTCCTGGGGGTCGGAAATTGGATCACCGTTTTTTCCCCTAATGATGGTAATAGGTGTGGCGCTGCAGGTTACTTTTTTGATGGAGTTAAATAGCGATTTGTGATCACGGGCCACTGAGGCAGACTCCATCTCCTCAGCAACCCGCGACCACCACCCATCCTTGCAGCGCCTCACGGCTCTCCGAACCTCCGAGCGAAGGCTGCGGTAAGCCTCCTCATTCTCTGACGTGGGATTCTGTAGCCGATGACAGTGGGCCTGTCGCTTTTTCTCAACCATCCTGAACAACTCCTCTGTCATCCAGGGTGTCTGGGGAGGTCTGGACCGCGTACCCAAAGCAGCCATTGCAGCTGCATGAGTCACAGTCCTAAACCTCGCCCATTTACCCTCGACATCAGGAGGAGTCGGGGACGATGCCAATCCCAGCCGCAAGCGATGATGAAATTCTCGCTTGCAACTTTCATCAGATAACTGAGACCAGGCCACTTTAGGTTGGAATGGGGTCCTGGGTGTACACCCACCACCGGAGTGGAAGAATGGCAGGCGCATCTTACAGATGACTAGTCGATGGTCAGAGGGCAGATCAGCTCCACGGTAGGTCCTGGTGTCAAGGACATGGGCTCGCATTCGCTGGTCCGTCACTATGTAGTCCAGCAGATGTTCTTGCTTGGACCCGGCATGCATCCATGATGTTGTGTGGATGCGCCGATGCCGGAACAGCGTGTTGGTAATTACAAGCCCATGGGCTGCACAAAAATCTAGCAGCCTCCTACCGTTGTTATTGAGCTGATCTGGCCCATGCCCTCCAATCACTCCAGACCAGGTGCCAGTATCATGACCAACTCGGGCATTGAAGTCACCCAACATGATGACTCTATCCCGAGTGGCCACTTTAGCCAGCACCTGTGACAGGAGGTCATAGAAGGCATCTGACTCATCGGCTTTGCCTGCATCCCTCCACGGATGTTCATCTTCGGTGGGGGCATAAGTAACCACGACCACCATTCCTCGCCTCCGGTTGATGGGAAGGCGAGCCCAAAGTAGCCTGGGGCTTACAGCTTCCCACACCTCACCGCCACGCTCCCACGCCCCCTTCATTCTTTTGTTCAAAAGAAGACCCACACCCTGTTGTTTGGCAGTCTGCTGCCCCGAGTAGAGGACTGTCCACCCCTCATGGTGGCAGGAGCCAGAGCCGGTCCACCGGACCTCCTGAATGCCGCATAGATCCAGGCGGTACCGGTCCAGCTCCCGACAGAGGAGTGGCAGCCTCTCCTCTGCAGTGAGCGTTCGAACATTCCACGTGGCCACCCGTAGTGGCTTTTCGTTGTTTCTGGAGTAGCCCCGAGGGTAGGTATTCAATCTCCTGGCTCCGCCAATTGGGGTTTGGCCAGGAGACGTCATAGACGCCTGGCCCCCCGAGGCCTCCGGCACAAGCTTAGTTGTTACATATTTCACTTTAATTCGTGGTTTTGTGGTAATTAATTGAAGGTGGAGGGGTTACCAGCCCCTCGCACCCGTCCAGAGCCCCCGTTTAGCCCCTGTGGTGGACACATATGCCATGAGGGGAGGAGCCAATCAAAATTGGAACTCCCCCCACAGCACTGTCCACGACAGAGTTGCCCGTCCGGCACCGCGAGGAGGTAGGGGGTTGTTTTGCCACACATACACACACGTAACAACAACCGCCATTCGCCACTAAGTGGCGGTGACGTCACCACGACGCTTGTGCCAGGCCATGTGCACCTTGAGGCCACGTGGAGTGTCGAACGCCCGCTGGCAGGGGGTCACGCGGCAGACCCAGCAGGTGCCATGGGTTGACTGAATGAGATGACTGAGATGACTGGCCCATACATCAGCTGTGCCCCCTACTGTGCCAACTTGCTGCGTTTAAGCCGCTCGGTGCTCCGCTCGTTGTGAGCGTCGCTCCTCTGCCCTCCGTTGTTGCTGGAGGGCGACTGCCTCCAACTGCGCTGTAGCATCCATAGTTCACGAACCTGCTTCTCCTCATCCACGGAGGCCGATCTTGACACCGCTGGTACTCGTCATCTCTTCTCTCACACACACAGACACGCACCACGGTAGCAGCGGAGCTGTAGTAGCAGTACTCATAAGGCGAGTCTGGATTCACCCGCTAAAGCAATGTTACCATGACAACCAGGCCGGAGGGTTGCCCTGGAAACACAATTTCCTCCCTAAACTCTGTTGCCCCTCCCCCACAACCCCCATGACCCCTCCTCCACTCCCCCGTGGCCCCTCCCCCCTCCCCCGTGGCCCCTCCCCCCTGGCCCCTCCCCCGTGGCCCCTCCCCCGTGGCCCCTCCCCTGTGGGCCCTGCCCACGCAGGTGGAGCTGGATCTGAACCGTCCCCCCCCACCCCACCCCCCCCAGCAGTACGAAATGGTGGGTAAAGTGTGGGTACACGTCAGGTCGGCGTGGGAAGAGTAGGCCAATAACCCCCCACGTGTGAGAGCTACCCCGACCCCCTGTTAGAGGAGACCCCTTCCAGCAGTAGTGACCTGGGCGTGCGCTTGCAGGGCTGCGCCTGTGCCTCCGATTTGACCTCAGAGCATCCCCTGTTTTGAGCGCGAACTCTACCGTAATCGCTCTCCCACCTCTCTCCCACCTCTCTCCATTGTATTCAGATGACTCGGCCCATTCAGGTGAAGCCTGCAGACAGTGAGAGCAGAGGAGGTGAGTCTCGTGCACTCTCCCCCGCCCACCCTCACACGATCGTACTCTCACTCACCCCCTCTCTCACTCTCATCCCCTCTCAACACTCCCTCTCTCACTCACCCCCTCTCTCACTCACCCCCTCTCTCACTCACCCCCTCTCTCACTCACCCCCACTCTCACTCTCTCTCACTCACCCCGTCTCACTCACTCCCTCTCACTTACCCCCTCTCACTCACCCTCTCTCACTCTCACCCTCTCTCACTCTCTCTCACTCACCCCCACTCTCACTCTCTCTCTCACCCCCTCTTCTCACTCTCTCTCACTCACCCCCTCTCACTCACCCTCTCTCACTCTCACCCTCTCTCACTCTCACCCTCTCTCACTCTCTCTAACTCACCCCCACTCTCACTCTCACCCTCTCTCACCCCCTCTCACTCACCCCCTCTTCTCACTCTCTCTCACTCACCCCCTCTCACTCACTCACCCTCTCTCACCCTCACCCTCTCTCACTCTCACCCTCTCTCTCTCACACGCTCACACTCTCACTCACCCCCTCTCTCACCCTCTCTCACTCTCACGCTCGCTCTCTCACTCACCCCCTCTCTCACTCACACCCTCTCTCACTCTCACTCACTCACCCCCTCTCACTCTCCCCCTCTCACTCACCCCCTCTCACTCACCCCCTCTCACTCACCCCCTCTCTCACTCACCCCCTCTCACACTCACCCCCTCGTCCGGCCTCCTTTGTCTCCCCAATGGTGATGTTTATTACACACCGCACCAGGTACTCATTTGAGGCAGAGTCGACCTAGGGGAGGCCCAGGGCCGGTTCAGATAATCGTCACTAACGTATGCGTCTGAGTGGGGCGCAGAGGTTGGCGCACTGCGTATAAATCCGGCGCATCCAAGTTCGATTCCTGCTCACGGCCACCAATACCACTGACTGATATCCGAACCGGTCCCGGGCCTCCCCTAGATCGGCTGAGCCTCCAATGAGTAACACCCCAATGAGTACACTTGCCCCAACAGTCTGTTGGAGGCTTCACGGGGGGATCTTGCTCATTGTGTGCGTGTGTCTGCGTGTGCAGACAGGAAGCTGTTTGTGGGCATGCTGGGTAAGCAGCAGGCCGAGGGGGAAGTTCGCCGCCTCTTCCAGCCCTTCGGGGTGCTGGAGGAGTGCACCGTTCTCAGGGGACCTGACGGGGTCAGCAAGGGTAATCCGCTCACTCACTCACTCATGCGTTCACTCACTCACTCACGCGTTCACGCACAGTCATGCTCGCTCACTCACTCACGCGTTCACGCACGCGTTCACTCGCTCACTCAGTCATGCTCCCTCACTCACGCGTTCACTCACAGTCATGCTCGCTCACTCATGCGTTCACTCACAGTCATGCTCGCTCACTCATGCGTTCACTCACAGTCATGCTCGCTCACTCATGCGTTCACTCACAGTCATGCTCGCTCACTCATGCGTTCACTCAGTCATGCTCGCTCACTCACGCGTTCACTCACAGTCATGCTCGCTCACTCACTCGCGTTCACTCACTCACGCGTTCACGCACGCGTTCACTCGCTCAGTCATGCTCGCTCACTCACGCGTTCACTCACAGTCATGCTCGCTCACTCTCGCTCAATCACTTATGCTCATACTCGCAAGCGCACTAATACATTCGCTCGCTCGCTTACACTCGTGCAACCGCGTCTCGTTTAACGACCATTGTTGATTTCAGACCAAGTTGTTCAACAAAATAGCGAAATGTTCGTTTAGCGAGTGGCGGCGGCGGCAGGGGGCGCACTGCGGCCCGCAGCTGTTGGTCGAGCAGCGCGCCCCGCGTCATTCGTTGTGTGGGGGAGGGGGCCTCGTGGTGGCTCTGTAATGAGTCGGTGGGGTGCATGGGGGGAGGGGTCGGTGGGGTGCATGGGGGGAGGGGTCGGTGGGGTGCATGGGGGGAGGGGTCGGTGGGGTGCATGGGGGGGAGGGGTGGGTGGGGTGCATGGGGGGAGGGGTCAGTGGGGTGCATGGGGGGAGGGGTCGGTGGGGTGCATGGGGGGAGGGGTCGGTGGGGTGCATGGGGGGAGGGGTCGGTGGGGTGCATGGGGGGAGGGGTCGGTGGGGTGCATGGGGGGAGGGGTCGGTGGGGTGCATGGGGGAGGGGTCGGTGGGGTGCATGGGGGGAGGGGTCGGTGGGGTGGATGGGGGGAGGGGTCGGTGGGGTGCATGGGGGGAGGGGGTCGGTGGGGTGCATGGGGGAGGGGTCGGTGGGGTGCATGGGGGGAGGGGTCGGTGGGGTGCATGGGGGGAGGGGTCGGTGGGGTGCATGGGGGGAGGGGTCGGTGGGGTGCATGGGGGGAGGGGGTC
Organism: Petromyzon marinus; assembly: GCF_048934315.1. NCBI lineage: Eukaryota > Metazoa > Chordata > Hyperoartia > Petromyzontiformes > Petromyzontidae > Petromyzon > Petromyzon marinus. Next base: position 10,874,642 of record NC_133723.1, read on the forward strand.
GGTGGGGTGCATGGGGGAGGGGTCGGTGGGGTGCATGGGGGGAGGGGTCGGTGGGGTGCATGGGGGGAGGGGTCGGTGGGGTGCATGGGGGGAGGGGTTGGTGGGGTGCATGGGGGGAGGGGTCGGTGGGGTGCATGGGGGGAGGGGTCGGTGGGGTGCATGGGGGGAGGGGTCGGTGGGGTGCATGGGGGGAGGGGTCGGTGGGGTGCATGGGGGAGGGGTCGGTGGGGTGCATGGGGGGAGGGGTCGGTGGGGTGCATGGGGGGAGGGGTCGGTGGGGTGCATGGGGTAGGTGGCTCCGCTAATTAACCACAGACGCTCATGAGAACTGGAATTCGCGCTCTACCCTGTATCCCCGCCATCGTGGCTATTAACCCCAGGGACCCTGGTTCTATTCCCAGCCACGGCTAACATCAGTCGCGAGTAATATTTTGAACCGGCGGCCCTGCACGGCCCTGCTTCTCCACCCACTAACGCCATCTGCCCTTCAAACAACATCAATGCCAGACACCTACATGTACATGTACGTACATGTACGTTGAACTTATTTTGCACCGTATGTAGCCAATTGTGCTAATCGGAGGTGCGGGGGGATGAACAACAAACTTAAACACAAAAACATTGTTTTAAATGTGGTATAGTGGTGTAGTGTATAGTGTAGTGCATTGTAGTGTATAGTGTAGTATGTATGTTCAACTTATTTAGCACCGTACGTAGCCAACCGTGCTAGATCGTGTGTGGCAAGTGTTCCATTTGATGTTTTATTACAAAAAATTTAAATTGTAGTTTCATATATCTCACGTAAAAAAAGGTTATTCAACAGTGGAAAATGTTTGGGGCTGAGACGTAACTCTGCCTTAAACATGGGAGTGCTTGTTTAACGAGTTTTCGCTGAACGAGCAATTTAACGCTAAAGCGAAACACGCCCTGTGCTTGCACGCGCTCGCTCGCTCACTCTCTCACTCATCCATTGACTCGCCCACTATCACTCGCTCACTCTTTAACTCATTCTCAATCATTCTCGTTCACTCTCCTACTCCGCGTGCTGCTGCTGCTGCTGCAGGCTGTGCGTTTGTCAAGTTCTCCTCTCACGCCGAGGCGCACACAGCCATCGGAGCCCTGCACCTGAGCCAGACTATGCCGGTGACTCTCACACTCATGCTCACTCACTCACACTTACACACTCACTCACCCTCGCTCACACTCACTCACTCATGCTCACTCACTCACACTTACACACTCACTCACCCTCGCTCACACTCACTCACTCATGCTCACTCACTCACACTTACACACTCACTCACCCTCGCTCACACTCACTCACTCATGCTCACTCACTCACACTTACACACTCACTCACCCTCGCTCACACTCACTCATGCTCATTCACTCACACTTACATACTCACTCACCCTCGCTCACACTCACTCACTCATGCTCATTCACTCACACTTACATACTCAAGCTCACTCACCCTCGCTCACACTCACTCACCCTCGCTGACAACAACCGCCATTCACCACTAAGTGGCGGTGACGTCATCACGACGCTTGTGCCAGGCCATGTGCACATTGAGGCCACGTGGAGTGTCGAACACCCGCTGGCAGGAGGTCACGGAGCAGACCCAAGTGCCACGGGTCGACTAAGATGACTGAGATGACTGGCTGATGCACCACCTGTGCCCCCTACTGTGCCAACCTGCTGTACTTTAGCCACCCTGCGCTCCGCTCGTTGTTGTGAGTGTCGCTCCTCCGCCCTCCGTTGTTGTTGGAGGGCGACTGCCTCCAACTGCCCAGTAGCATCCTTCACGAGCCTCCTCCACAGAGGCCGATCTTGACACCGCTGGTACCAGTCATCGGCAAGTCCACTCAGCTCCACGTCCTCCTGTACCACATCACTCCATCTCTTCTCTAGCCCGTGCCGCGCCCGTTTAGCCCCCTCGATCCGGCCGAACAAAAGCTGTTTCGGCATGCGGTGGCTGGGCATGCGGGCTACATGACCCAGCCAACGCAGCCTTGCCTGCCGGAGGAGCTCACCGATGGGACCTTGCCCAGATCTTTCAAAAATTTGTGAGCTCACACAATCCAGCCTGGTTAAACCCAGGATGGATCGTAGGCAGGCTAGCCTAAATGTTTCTAACCGGCGAAGATGTTCCATTAGGGGGGTCCACGTTTCGCAAGCGTAGAGAAGGGAGTGCATGACCGTCACCAAGAAGACCTGAAGTTTAGTGTGGAGCGACAGACCATGTAGCTTCCACACAGCGTTATGCAACCGATGAAAAGATATTACCGCTCGACTAATTCGGAGTGAGACCTTTTCTGTTAAACTGGAGCCGCTCACACTCACTCACTCACACACACATTCATGCTCTCACTCAGTCATCCTCACACACACTCTCACATTCACACACACTCTCATATTCACACACACTCTCACACTCATGCTCGCTCACACTCATTCACCCTCGCTCACACTCACTCACCCTCGCTCACACTCACCCACACTCACACGCACTCACTTTCACTCACACTCTCACACTCACTCATGCTCACTCACATTTACTCACTCACTCACCCACACACTCACACTCTCACACTCACTCATGCTCACCCACTCACCCTCGCTCACACTCACTCACTCACACACGCACTCGCTCACACACGCACTCACTCACACAAGCACTCACTCGCTCTCACGTTCATTCACCCACTCACTCTCCGTCACTCTCCCTCACTCTCACATTCACTCACATTCACTCACACTCACGATCACATTTACTCACATTCACTCACCCTCGCTCACAACAACAACAACAACAACCGCCATTCGCCACTAAGTGGCGGTTACGTCACCACGACGCTTGTGCCAGGCCATGTGCACATTGAGGCCACGTGGAGTGTTGAACGCCCGCTGGCAGGAGGTCACGGGACAGACCCAAGTGCCACGGGTCGACTAACTGAAATGACTGGCTGATGCACCACTTGTGCCCCCTACTGTGCCAACCTGCTGTGCTTTAGCCACCCGGCGCTCCGCTCGTTGTTGTGAGCGTCGCTCCTCCGCCCTCCGTTGTTGTTGGAGGGCGACTGCCTCCAACTGCCCAGTAGCGTCCTTCACGAGCCGATCTTGACACCGCTGGTACCAGTCATCGGCAAGTCCACTCAGCTCCACGTCCTCCTGTATCACGTCACTCCATCTCTTCTCTTGCCCGTGCCGCGCCCGTTTAGCCCCCTCGATCCGGCCGAACAAAAGCTGTTTCGGCATGCGGTGGCTGGGCATGCGGGCTACATGACCCAGCCAACGCAGCCTTACCTGCCGGAGGAGCTCACCGATGGGACCGTGCCCAGATCTTTCTAGGATTTATGAGCTCCTCACACAATCCAGCCTGGTTAAACCCAGGATGGATCGTAGGCAGGCCAGCCTAAATGTTTCTAACCGGCGAAGCTGTTCCATTAGGGGGGTCCACGTTTCGCAAGCGTAGAGAAGGGAGGGAATGACCGTGGCCAAGAAGACCTTAAGCTTAGTGCGGAGCGACAGACCAGGTAGCTTCCACACAGCATTACGCAACCGATGAAAAGATATTGCCGCTCGACTGATTCGGAGTGAAACCTCTGCTGTTAAACTGGAGCCGGTCTAAGCACACTGCCCAGGTATGGGAAACTCTCCACTCTTTCCACAACTGCCCCATCACCGATTGGGAGTTGTGGGGGTGGAGTGTCCGATGGTACAAAATGCCCAGGCAGGTGCTTAGTTTTGTTGGGGCTGATGGTAAGGCCCCATCTCTTAGTAGCACGCTCCAGTCTTAACAGCAGCGTCTCCAACTCCTCCTCTGAATGAGCAGCTATTACCAAATCATCAGCCACGTAGTTTTACCCGGGCCCGCTCACCATCATGAAGGTCCTTAATGATCGTGAGCAAAGGGTCGGGTACTCCAAAAGCACGAAGAACAACCCAGAGCCCTGGCCTACTGATGGTATCATAGGCCTTGACCAGGTCGATAAAGCAGAGATGTAGGTCTTGCTGGAATTCCCTACACCTCTGCTGTAGCAGACGGACAGAAAATATGGCATCCGTGCAAGACCGCCCTTTCCTGAAACCGCATTGGGGCTCCGCAAGCCTCTCCTCAGCGTGCCAAGCAAGGCGATGTTGAATAATCCTTGCCAGGACCTTTCCCGGCACACTGAGGAGTGAGATGCCCCTGTAGTTGTTACAGTTTGTGCGGTCCCCCTTCTTAAAGAGGGGGACCACCAGGGCATCCTTCCAATCCTGCGGAACCTGTCCAGTGGTCCAGACTGTTGTTATGATGTCATATAGGGCAGTCTGTGCACAATCGCCACCCTCCCTCAGCATTTCGCTTTGGAGATCATCTCTGCCCGCTGCCTTTCCTGGTCTCAGACTCCGGATCGCCTTCAGTACTTCCTCAACAGATGGCACCTCAGCCAGCCACTCACAGGGGGTGACTTCTTCCAATATTTGAGGCACCGTAGCCTCAGCAGGGTCATCCCCACTTTGTGCCACGATGTTTTCCTGGCTAAGGGATTTCCCCTCCCCCAGGACCTCACAGAAATGCTCAGCAAATATGCAAACCTGTTCCTGGGGGTCGGAGATTGGATCACCATTTTTTCCCCTAATGATGGTAATAGGTGTGTCCCTGCAGGTTACTTTTTGGATGGAGTTAAATAGAGATTTGTGATCACAGGCCACTGAGGCAGACTCCATCTCCTCAGCAACCCGCGACCACCACCCATCCTTGCAGCGCCTCACGGCTTTCCGAACCTCCGAGCGAAGGCTGCGGTAAGCCTCCTCATTCTCTGATGTGGGATTCTGTAGCTGATGACAGTGGGCCTGTTGCTTTTTCTCAACCATCCTGAACACCTCCTCTGTCAGCCAGGGTCTCTGGGGAGGTCTGGACCGCGTACCCAAAGCAGCCATTGCAGCTGCATGAGTCACAGTCCTAAACCTCGCCCATTTACCCTCGACATCAGGAGGAGTGGGGGACGATGCCAACCCCAGCCGCAAGCGATGATGAAATTCTCGCTTGCAACTTTCATCAGATAACTGAGACCAGGCCACTTTAGGTTGGAATGGGTTCCTGGGTGTATACCCACCGCCGGAGTGGAAGAATGGCAGGCGCATCTTACAGATTACTAGTCGATGGTCAGAGGGCAGATCAGCTCCACAGTAGGTCCTGGTGTCAAGGAGATGGGCTCGCATCCGCTGGTCCGTCACTATGTAGTCCAGCAGATGTCCTTGCTTGGACCCGGCATGCATCCATGATGTTGTGTGGATACGCCGATGCCGGAACAGCGTGTTGGTAATTACAAGCCCATTGGCTGCACAAAAATCTAGCAGCCTCCTACCGTTGTTATTGAGCTGATCTGGCCCATGCCCTCCAATCACTCCAGACCAGGTGCCAGCATCATGACCAACTCGGGCATTGAAGTCACCCAACAAGATGACTCAATCCCGAGGGGCTACTTTAGCCAGCACCTGTGACAGGAGGTCATAGAAGGCATCTGACTCATCGGCTTTGCCTGCATCCCTCCACGGATGTTTGTTTTCGGTGGGGGAATAAGTAACCACGACCACCACTCCTCGCTTCCGGTTGATGGGAAGGCGAGCCCAAAGTAGCCTGGGGCTTATAGCTTCCCACACCTCACCGCACGCTCCCACGCCCCCTTCATTATTTTGTTCAAAAGAAGAGCCACACCCTGTTGTTTGGCAGTCTGCTGCCCCGAGTAGAGGACTGTCCACCCCTCATGGTGGCAGGAGCCAGAACCGGTCCACCGGACCTCCTGAATGCCACAGAGATCCAGGCGGTACCGGTCTAGCTCCCGACAGAGGAGTGACAGCCTCTCTTCCGCAGTGAGCGTTCGAACATTCCACGTGGCCATCCGTAGTGGCTTTTCGTTGTTTCTGGAGGAGCCCTGAGGGTAGAGATTCAATCTCCTGGCTCCGCCAATTGGGGTTTGGCCAGGAGACGTCATAGACGACTGTCCCCCCGGGGCCTCCGGCACAAGCTTATTAGTTAAATTTTGTCTAAATTTGGTATTCGTAGTTTAGTGGTAATTAATTGAAGGTGGAGGGGTTACCAGCCCCTCGCACCCGTCCAGAGCCCCCGTTTAGCCACTGTGGTAGACACAGACGCCATGAGGGGAGGAGCCAATCGGAATTGGACCTCCCCCCACAGCACTGTCCACGACAGAGTTGCCCGTCCGGCACCGCGAGGAGGTAGGGGGTTGTTTTGCCGGACACACTCACTCACACACACGCACTCACTCACTCTCACATTCACTCACTCTCACATTCACTCACTCTCACATTCACTCACACATCACTCACATTCACTCACATTCACTCACATTCAGACACTCAATTACTCACTCTCACATTCACTCATACTTACACACTCACTCTCACATTCACTTTCTCACTTTCACTCACACTCTCACATTCACTCACTCTCACACATGACGACGATGACAGCGATATGACGCCCTCAATGACGACAGTATGACGCCATCGACGGTGGTGGTACGGTGTCGTTGTGCCGCAGGGCGCCTCCTCGAGCCTCGTGGTGAAGTTCGCCGACAGTGACCGCGAGCGCAGCGCCCGGCGCCTGCACCAACAGCTGGGGGCCGCCGGCGCGGTCGCCCTGCAGCTCACCGCCGCAGCACCACCGCCACCACCACCGGGGGCCGTCACTGCCGCGGCCGTCTTGGCGGCTTACGGGACGGCGGAGGCCTACGGGACGGTGTTCACGCACACGGCCGCCGCCGTGAGTCCAGCGGGTGCCGGTGCTGGAATCCCATCGGGACAAGCGGCCCTGTTATTTCTCATCTTCCTGATGGCAACTTGTAACTCCTGCATACTGAGTAGTTCTTCCCTATCATTTTTTATGGGTTACTGAGGGATTTTGGTCGATGACTCCATCTCAACGGTTGTACTTCGGTTGGGTGAGTTCTTTGCAGTGTTCTCTCCAACGGAATTTTATTGATTCATCATCCTTCAGCAGCTTTTGTCTAACATTTGAGCGAAGGGGGTTTAGGCCACGGTAACTGGGTCCGTATACTGCCTTGGTGACGTTGAAGATGTCTCTGGTATCGCCGGAGTCTGCCAGCTGCTGGATCTCCAGGGCTTTCTCTGTCCACTGTTTGTGAACAACTGCTCTCCTTCTCTCTGTCTCCCCGCGGTGGCCGTAGCTGGTGCAGCAGCAGAAGGTGGCGGTGATGACATCTGTGCTAGGCTATGTGCACCGCTGTTGGCTACGCAACAGCATAGCCACCGCTGCCAACGAGTAGTAACGTCAGCCGTGCGACGCCTGTGCCAGGCTAGGTGCACCGCGAGTTAACAACTGCTCTCTCTGTCTCTCCGCGGTGGCCGCAGTTGCCTCAGCAACAGCAGCAGCAGGTGGTGCTGATGACGCCTGTGCCAGGCTAGGTGCACCACGAGTTAACAACCATTCTGTCTCTCCACGGTGGCCGCAGCTGGCTCAGCAGCAGCAGCAGGTGGCGCTGATGACGGCCGTGGCTGCTGCAGGAGGGGGGGGCGGCCCCCCAGCGTTCCTGCATGGGGTCACGACGCTCAACGGCCTAATGGGCCCCCCCCCCCTGAGCCCCCCTTCTGGTGAGTCACGCCCCCCCCCACCCTACCCACCCCCACACTACCCCCCACCCTACCCCCCGCCACCACAAGGCTGAGTCGACCTAAGGGAGGCCCATGACCGGTTCAGATAATCGTCACCGGTGTCGGTGGCCGTGAGCGGGGATAGAACTCGGGTCTCTTCCAGGTTTGTAGCCCAACGTGCTAACCGCTGCACCACCGCTCCCCACACACACGCACCACCACCATCATCATCATCATTGGCGATCACTCGGGGTCGAGTGTGGATTGTCCTGGTGGGTCGTGTTTGTGCATCGTCAGATGGCTGAAGAGGCCGATCCGAGAGTCGCAGATTCTGCTGTAGTGTGGGCATGGGTTACGTGATGGTGGTGGATGATGGTTGGGGCCTTCTTGGTGGTCAGCCTCTCCTTTCGTCGTCGCTGCTTGTCCTCTGCGGCACGGCGGTCATCCTTTTCGTAGAGTCTGACGCCATCATGGACGGTCTTCCTCCACGTGGTTCTGTCCCTGTCCAATGTCCTCCCAGTTGGTGGTGTTGATGTGCCACTCCTTGAGGTTCATGCTGATGTTGTCCTCGTAGCGGCTTCTTCCGTCCTCCGGGGACCCCACTGTCCAGCGTTTCGCTCGGAGTACAGGACCCTGTTTGTGAGTCGGGAGTTGGGCATCCTAAAAACGTGGCCACTCTATCTGAGCTGCTGTGGAGTGATGGTAGTGGTGATGCTGTTAATGTTTGCGTCCTCCAAGACACTGGTGTAGGTGCGCCTGTCTTCCCAACTGATCCTCATGATTTTGCAGAGGCGTCTTTGTTGGTGCGACTCCAGGGCTTTAAGGTGCTGACTGTACGTGGTCCAGGTTTCAGCCCCATACAGTAGGTTGGGAAGAATACGGCTTTTAGAAGGGGAGTTTATTGTTGACCTGGATATCGCGATCTTCAAAGACTTTTTTCCTCAATATGGCAAAGGCTCCACTGGCATAGCTATAGTGGTGGTGGTGGTGGTATATTTCCGCGTTGATATTAGCTTTGGAGGAAAGAAGGTTGCAAAGGTAGGGAAAGTGATCCACATTTTCGAGAATGGTATCGTCAAAATGTATTGCTGGTGCCAGATTTGTCTTGGCAAGTGGTGGTTGGTGGAGGATTTGCATCTTTATTGCGTTTAGGGCCAAATCCAGGAGCGTGTATGCCTTTGCGAAGGCATCCAGGATGCACTGTAGATCTTCTTCTGAGTGGGCAGTGATGGCGTTGTCATCTGCATCCTGGAGCTCCATGATGGAAGTGGTGGAGAGGCTGAAGAGGCTTCCGTCTGCTCTGTACAGGATTTGGACTCCCTGAGGAAGATTTTGGCCTGTGAGGTGGAGGATAGCAACAATGAAGATTGTAAACTGCGTGGGGGCACAATGACGCAGCACTGTTTAACCCCCCCCCCCCCCCCCCCCCCCGTTTCCACCTTGAAGGGTTTAGTTCCTTTACCACTGTTACTGAGCACTGTTGCTGACACGTTGGCATGCAGCAGTCGCAGTACCCTTGAGTGAATTTGTCAGTGCAGCCGATTTTTGACAGAATCAGCCAGAGGGCATGATGGTTCACAGAGTCGAAGGCTTTTGTAAGCTCCATGAAGGCCATGCAAAGTGGTTGCTTTTCTTCTGGGTATTTCTCTTGCAGTTGTCGTACTGTGAAAATCATACCCTGGATGGGCAAAAGCCACACTGTGATTCTGGGAGGATTTGTCCTGACAGGGGTAGGAGTCAGTTTGCCAGTATGCAGGGAAGTATTTTCCCGGTGGTGTAGTTGCCACAATCTGCCCTGTCCTTTTTAAAGATGGTAACAATCAAGGCATTCATGAGTTCTGTGGGGATTTCCTCCTTGTGCCTGATCTTCAAGAGCAGGGCATGCATGTGGTGTAAGAGCTCTGACCGCCTTCCTTTAAGATGTCTGCTGGAATCCCATCAGGTCCAGCGGTCTTGTTATTTCCTATCTTCCTGATTGCATCTTGTCCCTCCTGCATGCTGGGTGGTTCATCCCTGTGATATTTTATGGGTTACTGAGGGATTTTGGTCAATGACCCCCATCTCAATGGTTGTACTTCAGTTGTCAGAATTCTTTGAAGTGTTCTCTCCACCGGGATTTGATTTATTCATCATCCTTCAGCAGCTTTTGTCTATCTTTTGAGCGAAGAGGTTTAGGCCACGGTAACTGGGTCCGTATACTGCCTTGGTGGCATTGAAGATGCCTCTGGTATTGCTGGAGTCTGCCAGCTGCTGGATCTCCAGGGCTTTCCCTGTTTACCGTCTGTTTTTGAGTTTCCTCACCTGGCATTGGAGATCCGCATCGCTCTGGGGTGAGCCTTTCTTTTAGTCTTCCAGTTTGTGTCATTCTGCCAGGTGCAAGAGGTTCTTCGTTTTGTGTTGATGAGCCGGTCAATCTCAGTGTCGTTCTCATCAAACCAGTCTTTGTGCTTTTTGAACTCATAGCTAATGGCATTCTCGCAGGTGTTGAGGATGGTGGACTTGAGCATGCTCCAGCGTGTTTCGATATCGTCAGGATATTCTTTGGGGAGTTCTGCACCAAGAACAGATTGGAAGTGTTGTAGTTTGCTGGTATCGCGCAGACTATTGATGTTAAGTCTTGGCCGGCAAAGCCTTTTTGTCATCAGTCTAATGGACATAGTGTAGCAGATGAGGCGATGGTCTGTCCAATAGTCACCTGACGAGGCGATGGTCTGTCCAATAGTCGCCTGATGAGGTGATGGTCTGTCCAATAGTCGCCTGATGAGGCGATGGTCTGTCCAATAGTCACCTGATGAGGCGATGGTCTGTCCTATAGTCGTCAGATGAGGCGATGGTCTGTCCAATAGTCACCTGATGAGGCGATGGTCTGTCCAATAGTCGTCTGATGAGGCGATGGTCTGTCCAATAGTCACCTGATGAGGCGATGGTCTGTCCAATAGTCACCTGATGAGGCGATGGTCTGTCCAATAGTCGCCTGATGAGGCGATGGTCTGTCCAATAGTCGTCTGATGAGGCGATGGTCTGTCCAATAGTCGTCTGATGAGGCGATGGTCTGTCCAATAGTCGCCTGATGAGGCGATGGTCTGTCCAATAGTCGCCTGATGAGGCGATGGTCTGTCCAATAGTCGTCTGATGAGGCGATGGTCTGTCCAATAGTCACCTGATGAGGCGATGGTTTGTCCAATAGTCGCCTGATGAGGCGATGGTTTGTCCAATAGTCACCTGATGAGGCGATGGTCTGTCCAATAGTTGTCAGATGAGGCGATGGTCTGTCCAGTAGTCACCTGATGAGGTGATGGTCTGTCCAGTAGTCACATGATGAGGCGATGGTCTGTCCAGTAGTCACCTGATGAGGCGATGGTCTGTCATCGCTCTTGTGGTGCTCGCATCACGACAATCCTTGGCTCGGACAATGGCGTAGTCAATTAGATGCCAGAGTTTGGAGCGGGGGTGCATCCAGGATGTTTTTACTTAGTTTTTTTTTTCTGACGGAAGAGTGTATTGGTGATGATGAGATCATGTTCCACACATTTGGTTAGGAGAAGAACTCCATTTGAGTCGGTTTGGCTGACGCCTTCCTTTCCAATCGTGCCTCTCCAAAGGTTGTGGTCCTAGCTGACAGTGGCATTAAAATCCCCAAGAAGAATGATCTCGTCTTCCTCAGGGATGCTTGAGAGTATTACGTTCAAGTTGGCAGAGAAGAAGGGCTCCTTTATTTGCTCCTGTGAGTCCAGGTCATAGGCACTCACATCTGTGGCCATTTTGTTGTTTGCAAGCTTCGGACAAATGGTCATGAGGCATTCATTGACGCCCACAGGGAGTTCTGAGAGGTGGCTGATGAGTCTGTTCTAAATAGCGAAACCAACTCCATGGTTCCAGCTTTCATCAGCTGATTTACCTCTCCAGAAGAAGGTGTAGCCACCTTTATCCTCCTTCAGTTGCCCTTCATCTGCTCGTCGGGTTTCAGAGAGCGCAGCAAGGTCACTCCGGCACTCTCTCAGTTCGCTGGCGATAATCGCAGTTCGTCTCTCAGGTGGATCACGGGTTGCACTCTCCATTCGGGTTCGCACGTTCCAGGCTCCACAATTCATTTTTCTTTGTCTCTGACTGCAAAGAGGCGATCCCACTGGACGCGGTAAACCAGTCAGGAGTATACTCTTTGGTTTTATTCGGTAAAGTCACGTAGGTAAAATATAATAAAACAATTAAATCACGACGTTCAAATCTAGAATCAGTCAGGAGTATTGAAGCTGGCTATTATTATAAGGGCACCTTTTCCAGCCTCTTCCCCTACTGGGCTGAGCATAGCGGATCATAAAATGAGCTGGTCGGTCATAAGTGCAGCTGCCAAAAAGCCCTACCAGCCTCTATCCCCGAGCAAGACGACTGAATCGAACACCCACCACCTGCGTGCCAGTTCCTGGCTAGGAGCTGCCAGACTATCACGATTCTGCTGCCGTCACCATTCGATGATCGCCACCGGGCTTTGAATCCAGGATGTGCAAGAGATTGTTCCCTTTCAAGAAGTTGCCTGCGCATGACATCTTGTTATTTTGAGACTGATGCACAGGCAGCCACCACACGGTCCAGAGAGGGATCAGGGTCCAATGGCATGGAGACCATGACAATTGGCGACCTCTCTCTGCTGCAGCCTTCGTCCGCCTTCACAACCGTTGTAACTTGCCGTCATCTTCCGCCTGCTCCGCCGTTGAGGTTTTTGTTGGCTCGCGCTCCGTTTGGAAACCTCCCCTTTGACCTTAGCTGCATGGGTGACCCTACCAGGACCTTAGGCCCACATGAGTGGCTGAGCTCCAGACGGTATCGCTCTTGGGACCTCAGGAACACACAAGCTTCTCCACCATGGCAAGGTGGCGATCCTAGGAGAAGCAACACAGAGAGAAGGACAAAGATCCCCCGAATAGCCTAACATACTGCAGGAGTCACGTAGCTAGAAAAAATAATAGATCATGACGTTTTGTGATCTCTCACCTGAAGACGGTCGCTTGTGTTGCGATCGAAACGTCGTGATTTGTTATGATTTTTCTACCTACGTGACTTTACCGAAAGAATCAAAGAGAATGGATTCCTGCAGTCATGAAAGCTTCAAATCAAGATTAATACTGTAGGAGGAAGTAATGTTAGCGAGCCACAGACAAAAACAACCGCCATTCGCTACTGATCGGTGGTGACGTCACCACGGCGCTTGTGCCAGGCTAGGTGCACTTTAAGGCCAGCTGAAGTGTCAAACGCCTGCTGGCAGGTCACAGGACAGACCTAGGTTCCATGGGTTGACCGACTGAGATGATTGGCATATGCACCAGCTCTGCCCCCTACTGTGCTAACTTGCTGCGTTTTAGCTGCCCAGTACTCCACTCATTGTTGTGAGCATCGCTCCTCTGCCCTCCGCTTTTGTTGCTGGAGGGCGACTGCCTCCAACTGCCCAGCAGTGTCCTTTACGAGCCTCCTCTTCTAGAGAGGCCGATCTTGACACCGCTGGTACCGGTCTTCGGCAAGTCCACTCAGCTCCATATCTTGAACCGCATTAGCCCATCTAAACAAAAACTAAACCATTTTTAAAATTTTTACCAGGTAAGGCCCACTGAGCTATGTAGATTTTTTTCAGAAGTGACCTGACCACAAATGATAGCTCAACGAAGTGGCTTATCGTGTGGAAATGTATAGCAGCCAAAAACTCTACATCCACGTTTGTAAATGTAGACCGGTGGACCCGGAAGAAAATTCACACGACCACGGGGAGACCATGCAAACTCCAAATATACAGCAGGCATCAGGGTCGAAATTTAACCCACGACTTCCTGCATATCTGGCGAGGGAGTTAACATCTCGCTACAGTGAGTGGGCATGCGGTGACTGCGCAATGTGGGCTACATGCCCCAGCCAACGCAGCAGTCTTGCCTGTTGGAGGAGCTCACTGATGGGGCCGTGTCCATATCTAAACACTCCGTCACACAGTATCACACACCGTCACACAGTGTCACACAGTGTCACACAGTGTCACACACCGTCACATACCGTCACACAGTGTCACACAGTGTCACACAGTGTCACACACCATCACACAGTGTCACACACCGTCACACAGTGTCACACAGTGTCACACACCGTCACACACCGTCACACACTGTCACACACTTCACACAGTATCACACACCGTCACACACTTCACACAGTGTCACACACTTCACACAGTATCACACACCGTCACACACCGTCACACAGTGACACACAGTGACACACAGTGTCACACACTTCACACAGTGTCACACACCGTCACACAGTATCACACAGTGTCACACACTTCACACAGTGTCACACACTTCACACAGTGTCACACAGTGTCACACAGTGTCACACCGTCACACACCGTCACACACTTCACACAGTGTCACACACTTCACACAGTGTCACACAGTGTCACAGTGTCACACACCGTCACACACTTCACACAGTGTCACACAGTGTCACACAGTGTCACACCGTCACACACCGTCACACACTTCACACAGTGTCACACACTTCACACACTTCACACAGTGTCACACAGTGTCATACAGTGTCACACCGTCACACACCGTCACACACTTCACACACCGTCACACACTTCACACAGTGTCACACAGTGTCACACACCGTCACACAGTGTCACACACCGTCACACACCGTCACACACTTCACACAGTGTCACACAGTGTCACACACCGTCACACACCGTCACACACTTCACACAGTGTCACACAGTGTCACACACCGTCACACAGTGTCACACACCGTCACACACCGTCACACAGTGTCACACACTTCACAGTGTCACACAGTGTCACACACCGTCACAAAGTGTCACACACCGTCACACAGTATCACACACCGTCACACACCGTCACACAGTGTCACACACCGTCACACACCGTCACACACTTCACACAGTGTCACACAGTGTCACACACTTCACACAGTGTCACACACCGTCACACAGTGTCACACAGTGTCACACTTAACACACCGTCACACAGTGTCACACAGTGTCACACACTTCACACAGTGTCACACACCGTCACACAGTGTCACACAGTGTCACACTTAACACACCGTCACACAGTGTCACACACCGTCACACACCGTCACACAGTGTCACACTGCCGCCTGGCGGTAGGAGTGGAGGTTATTTTTTATCAGAATACTTGTACTGGAGTAATCCTATGGGCTATGAAGCTCATGTTCACACATGTCGACTGGCACCAGACTCACGACCCCAGCTCCCTCGTGCAGATGAAACTCGGCTGTATCCATCTACGGTAATAATACAGGTGTCAAGATGTTCAAACAACAGACACCTATCATTGCAAGGCATCATCAAGTCTGGTGGTTATTGTGGTGGTGATGCTGATGGTAGTGGTGGTGATCAGTGACGATTATCTGAACCGGTCTTGGGCCTCCCCTAGGTCGACTCAGCCTCAAATGAGCACCTGGTACGGCGCGTAAAACATCGACACTAGGGAGACAAAGGCGGCTGGGCGTGATGCTGACCACCTTCCTCGTGTGACGTTCTGGCCTTCATAGGTGCTCGTGAACAGCTCTTGCCCCAACAGTCTGTTAAGGCTATGCAGGGGATATTTGTCTTTGGTGGTGATGATTGTGGTAGTGATGGTGGTACGGAATGTGGTGGCAAATGTAGTGGTGATGATTGTGGTGGTGATGATTGTGGTGGTGATGGTTGTGGTGATGATTGTGGCTGTGATATTGGTGGTGGTGATGATGATGCTGTAGGAGTGTAGGTGATGGTTGTGGCGATGATGATTGTGGTGGGTGATGGTGGTGGTGATGATGATGCTGTAGGAGTGTAGGCGATGGTGGTGATGACCGTGCGTGCCCATGTGTCCCATTGCCCCCCGTGTCCCCCCCAACCCCCCACAGCCATCCTCTGCCCCTGTCCCCTGGGTCGGGTGTCCCCCCCAGGGGCTCCGCCCCTGGCCGTGGGGGGGTTCGGGCTGGCCCCGTCCCTCGTCCCGCACCCTCCCGGAGACTCCGCCTGCAGCAGCTTCGCCTACACAGCAGGTGCTGAGATACACGGGGAGGCACTTGCGGATGGGGGAGACACGGGGAGACACGTGTGGAGACGGAGAGACACGATGGGCAGTTACGAGAGGAAGACACGGGGAGGCACTGTGGAGAGGGAGAGACATGGGGGAGGCACTTGCGGGGACATGGGGGAGACACGGGGAGACACGTGTGGAGACGGAGAGACACGATGGGCAGTTACGAGAGGAAGACACGGGGAGGCACTGTGGAGAGGGAGAGACATGGGGGAGACACGAGAGTGAGACATGGGGGAGTCACGGGGAGACATGTACGGAGAGGGAGAGACATGGGGGAGACACGAGAGTGAGACATGGGGACCAGGGTCGTATTATCCAATAGGCCACAGTAGGCACTGTGCCTAGGGCCTACGAAAAAAATGTGACCATGTTTTTTGGTTTGTATGATAAATAATGTAACCAAGATATCTTCTCGAATACAGTAAAACCTTGGATGACAAACACGGAAATTACAAACACGGAAACGTGTTTGTAATCCAAAGCACTCGTGTACCAAAGCGAATTTCCTCAAAAAATAATGGCAACTCAGATGATTCGTTCCACAACCCAAAAACATTCATATAAAAATGATTAATACAAAATACCTTTTTATATTTGTATTATTTAAATTGAATATAAAGTAATCAAATTGGTTAATTAAATGTAATCGTGGCACAACACTATAGTACAATAGTAAACAGTATACACATGGTCACAACACCATAGTACTGTACTAAACAGTATACACGTGGTCACAACACCATAGTACTGTAATAAACAGTATACACGTGGTCACAACACTATAGTACTATAGTAAACAGTATACACGTGGTCACAACACTATAGTACTGTAGTAAACAGTATACACGTGGTCACAACACTATAGTACTATAGTAAACAGTATACACGTGGTCACAACACTATAGTACTATAGTAAACAGTATACACGTGGTCACACTACAGTGCTATAGTAAACAGTATACACGTGGTCACAGCACTATAGTACTATAATAAACAGTATACACGTGGTCACAACACCATAGTACTGTAGTAAACAGTATACACGTGGTCACAACACTATAGTACTGTAGTAAACAGTATACACGTGGTCACAACACTATAGTACTGTAGTAAACAGTATACACGTGGTCACAACACTATAGTACTATAGTAAACAGTATACACGTGGTCACAATACTATAGTACTGTAGTAAACAGTATATACGTGGTCACAACACTATAGTACTATAGTAAACAGTATACACGTGGTCACAACACTATAGTACTGTAGTAAACAGTATACACGTGGTCACAACACTATAGTACTATAATAAACAGTATACACGTGGTCACAACACTATAGTACTGTAGTAAACAGTATACACGTGGTCACAACACTGTAGTACTATAGTAAACAGTATACACGTGGTCACAACACTGTAGTACTATAGTAAACAATATACGCTCGCACGGATGTTGACTATACGAGTGAGGCACGCCGACTGAGACCGAGCATGGGAGATGATTACCCACAATCCCGCAGCGAGAGAGAGAGAGAGAGAAGAAGCATTGGCTCAGTTGTGATCACGTGACGCTCGGCAGACAAAGCGTACACGTACTGCTCG
This sequence comes from Petromyzon marinus, assembly GCF_048934315.1. Lineage (NCBI taxonomy): Eukaryota > Metazoa > Chordata > Hyperoartia > Petromyzontiformes > Petromyzontidae > Petromyzon > Petromyzon marinus. The sequence goes on from NC_133723.1 coordinate 10,891,983, forward strand.
TATTGCAAGACATCGCTCGTTTATCAAATTAATATTTATAAAAAAAAATTGCTCGTCTTGCAAAACAGTCGCAGACCAAGTTACTCGCAATCCAAGGTTTTTCTGTAAATATGAATATAGCAAAGATAGGTAACAGTGGATATAAAAAGAGTAGGCAGTCATGTCAATCGTTTTTTTTACACAAGGTGAGAGAGAAATTAACAACGAGAGATTAACTTTTTTGAGATATTTTTTTATTGCAAAATTAGCAAATAAACATCTTCAAACGGTGTTTCTCGCACAATCTCATTCATTTTGCCACTTAATTTCTTGGCTGCCCGTTACAAATTTCTTTGAAGCAGTAACGAAGTCATTGACTCGTAAGCGAGGCGTTATTACACCCTCAACATAACAGTCGAAACGTCTTTAAGCTTCAACGAATGTAAAGCAATGCCACCGTCGCCCTGTCAACATTGAGTTTTGTTATCGATCAAAATGAACGGCGTCCTTTTAAAGCTGCGTCACCCGATATGAATATGTATTTGAAAAAATGTTACTATGATATAATCAACTTATTAGTACTATGATTATAATCATAGTAACATAAATAGTTGAATACATGTTTGCTTGTAATATTGTTTGGCTGATCTTGTTTTTTTCTCTCAGTAATTAAAAATGAAATCTGCTTATCCGCGGCACACAGCGTGCTCCCCATCGAGTGAGGGCACCGACTTAAATAAAGACGTCTTGACAGGAACGACGTCTTGACAGGAACGACGTCTTGGCAGGAACGACGTCTTGGCAGGAACGACGTCTTGGCAGGAACGACGTCTTTACAGTAACGACGTCTTTACAGTAACGACGTCTTGACAGGAACGACGTCTTGACATGAACGACGTCTTGACAGGAACGACGTCTTGACAGGAACGACGTCTTTACAGTAACGACGTCTTGACAGGAACGACGTCTTGACAGGAACGACGTCTTGACAGGAACGACGTCTTGACAGGAACGACGTCTTGGCAGGAACGACGTCTTGACAGGAACGACGTCTTGACAGGAACGACGTCTTGGCAGGAACGACGTCTTGACAGGAACGACGTCTTGGCAGGAACGACGTCTTGACAGGAACGACGTCTTGACAGGAACTACGTCTTTACAGTAACGACGTCTTGACAGGAACGACGTCTTGACAGGAACGACGTCTTGACAGGAACGACGTCTATCCAGCGGCTGGACGAAGTCCCGCGTGAGAAACCAGCGGAGTGACAGCGGTAGTAGTGACATGGGGGGGCAGCAGCAGCAGCAGTACTAAATGTGTATCACTGAAGGCCTACGCAAACGAAGTGCCTAGTGCCTTCAAGAACCTTGATCCGGCCCTGGGGGAGACACGAGGAGAGGGAGAGACGCAGATAGACTGAGACACGGGGAGGGAGAGACACGGGAATGGGGAGACACGGGGAGGGAGAGACACGGGAATGGGGAGACACGGGGAGGGAGAGACACGGGGAGAGAGAGACACGGGGAGAGAGAGACACGGGGAGGGAGAGACACGGGGAGGGAGAGACACGGGGAGAGAGAGACACGGGGAGGGAGAGACACGGGGAGGGAGAGACACGGGGAGGGAGAGACACGGGGAGGGAGAGACACGGGAATGGGGAGACACGGGGAGGGAGAGACACGGGTGGTGGTGGTGGTGATGGTGACTCTCTGTCCCCTCTCTCTGCAGCTATGAGCCCCATGGCCTCAGACTCTCTCCAGCAGGCCTACAGTGGGGTGCAACACTACACCGGTAACTCACCACTCACTACTGACAACTCTCACCACTCACTCACCATTTACTCACTACCCACCACGCACTACTCACCCCTCACCATTCTACAGCAGGCCTACAGTAAGATGCAGCACTACACTGTAAACTCCACCACTCACCACTCTACAGCAGGCCTACAGTGGGGTGCAGGGCTACACCGGTAACTCACCACTGACTACTCACCATTTACTACTCGCAACGCTCACCTCACTCGCCACTCATCACTGTCACACGATAGCGGCGCGCGCGCTGAAGCGTCACGCTGCCGCCTGACGGTAGGCGGCGCTCTGACGTAGAGTGAGTAGCCACGTGATGATTTTGGTAGCGTTGATGAGTGTGGTGGTGATGATGAGTGTGGTGATGGTGATGATGAGTGTGGTGGTGATAATGGTGGTTGGTGTTGGTGATGATGAGTGTGGTGGTGGTGGTGATGATGAGTGTGGTGGTGATAATGGTGGTGGTGATGATGAGTGTGGTGATCAGTGTGGTGGTGGTGGTGGTGATGATAAGTGTCGTGGTGATAATGAGTGGTGCCGGACGGTAACGCTGTGGTGAGCAGTGCCATGGGGGGGGGGCAATTTCGATTATCCATGCCCCTCATCATGGGGTTTGTAGCAACAACAGGGGCCAAAGGGGCGCTGGATGGGTGCGATGGGCTGATAACCACTCCAGCTACAATTAATTACCACAAAACCATGAAGAAACTATCCAAATAAGCTTGTGCCGAGAGCCCTGGGGTGGACAGGCATCTATGAAGTTTCCTAGCCAAACCCCATTTGGTGGAGCCAGGAGATTGAATCCTTACCCTCGGGGTTCCTCCAGAAACAACAAAAAGCCACTGCGGGTGGCCACGTGGAATGTTCCAACGCTGCCTGTGGAGGAGAGAGGCTGCCACTTGTCTGTCGGGAGCTGGACCGGTACCGCCTGGATTTGTGTGGTATTCAGGAGATACGGTGGACCGGCTCTGGCTCCTGCCACCATGAGGGGTGGACAGTCCTCTACTCGGGGCAGGAGACTGCCAAACAACAGGGTGTGGCTCTTCTTCTGAACAAAAGAGTGAAGGGGGCGTGGGAACATGGCGGTTAGGTGTGGGAAGCTGTAAGCCCCAGGCTACTTTGGGCTCGCCTTCCCATCAACCAGAGGCGAGGAGTGGTGGTCGTGATTACTTATGCCCCCACCGAAGATGAACATCAGTGGAGGGATGCAGGCAAGGCTGATGAGTCAGATGCCTTCTATGACCTTCTGTCTCAAGTGCTAGCAAAAGTGGCCCCTCGGGATAGAGTCATCCTGTTGGGTGACTTTAATGTCCGAGTTGGTCATGATGCTGGCACCTGGTTTGGAGTGATTGGAGGGCATGGGCCAGATCAGCTCAATAACAACGGCAGGAGGCCGCTAGACTTTTGTGCAGCCCATGGGCTTGTAATTATCAACACGCTGTTCCGGCATTGGTGTATCCACACAACATCATGGATGCATGCCGGGTCCAAGCAAGAACATCTGCTGGACTACATAGTGACGGACCAGCGGATGCGAGCCCATGTCCTTGACACCAGGACCTACCGTGGAGCTGATCTGGCCACTGACCATCGACTTGTCATCGGTAAGATGCGCCTGCCATTCTTCCATTCCGGTGGTGAGTGTATACCCAGGACCCCATTCAAACCTATAGTGGGCTGGTCTCAGCTAGCCGATGAAAGTTGCAAGTGAGAATTTCATCATCGCTTGTAGCTGGGGTTGGCATTCCCCCCACTCCTCCTGATATCGAGGGGAAATAGGTGAGGTTTAAGACTGTGGCTCATGCAGCTGCAATGGTTGCTTTGGGTACATGGTCCAGACCTCCCCAGAGACCCTGGCTAACAGAGGAGGTGTTCAGGCTGGCTGAGAAAAAGGGACAGGCCCACTCTCATCGTCAACAGCATCCCACATCAGAAAATGAGGAGGCTTCACGCAGCCTTCACTCATTCCAACAATAACTACATCTCTGCTTGATTGACTTGGTCAAAGCCTATGATGCCATCAGTAGGCCTGGGCTCTGGGTTGTTCTTCGTGCTTTCAGGGTCCCTGACTCTCTGCTCTCAATCATTGAGGACCTTCATGATGGTGGCCAGGAGTCGGAGCCATTCCCTGTTCACCTTGGGGTGGGACAGAGATGTCCTCTGTCTCCCACATTATTTAACATCTATTTTGACCACATTGTTGGTGAAGCCTTCGATGGCTGTATCGGAGGAATCTCCATCTGGCATAGATACCATGGAAGGCTGATTGATGCCCGTTATGTATGCTGATGATCTGGTAATTGCTGCTCACTCAGAGGAGGAGTTGGAGGCATTGCTGCTGAACCTGGAGCATGCAACTAATTGGTGGGGCCTTACAATCAGCCCCACCAAAACTAAGCACCTGCCTTAGTGTTTTGTACCATCAGACACTCCACCCCCACAACTCCCAATTTCTGATGGGGCAGTTGTGGAGAGAGTGGAGAGTTTCCATACTTGGGCAGTGTGCTCATGACCGGCTCTGGCTTGACAGCAGAGGTCTCACTCCAAATCAGTCGAGCGGCATTATCTTTTCATCGTTTGCATAACGCTGTGTGGAAGCTACCTGGTCTGTCGCTCCGCACTAAGCTTCAGGTCTTCTCGGCCACAGTCATGTCCTCCCTTCTCTACTCTTGCGAAACGTGGACCCCCCTAATGGAACATCTTCACCGGTTAGAAACATTTAGGCTGGCCTGCCTACGATCTATTCTCGGTTTAACCAGGCTGGCTTGTGTGAGGAGCTCACAAATCCTTGAAAGATCTGGATAAAATCTCATCGGTGAGCTCCTCCGGCAGGCAAGGCTATGTTGGCTGGGTCATGTAGCCTGTATGCCCAGGCACCGCAAGCCTAAACAGCTTTTGTTCGGCCTGATAGAGGGGGCAAAACGGGCATGGCACTGGCTAGAGAAGAGATAGAATGATGCGGTGCAAAAGGATGTGGAACTGAGTGGACTTGCCGATGACTGGTACCAGCGGTGTCAAGATCGTCCTCTATGGAGGAGGCTCGTCAAGGATGCTACTTGGCAGTTGGAGGCAGTCGCCCTCCAACAACAACGGAGGGCAGAGGAACAACACTCACAATGAGTGGGGCACCGGGCGGCTAAAACAGAGCAAGTTGGCACAATAGGGGGTACAGGTGGTGCATTGACCAGTCATCTTAAGTCAGTCGACCCATGGCACCTGGGTCTGCCCTGTGACCTGCCAGCGGGTATTAGACACTTCACGTGGCCTCAAGGTGCACCTAGCCTGGCACAAGCGCCGTGGTGACGTCACCACCACTTCGTGGCGTTTGTTGTTGGTGGTGATGATGGGTGTGGTGATCATTGTGGTGGTAGTGGTGGTGATGATCATGGTGATCCGAGTTCGATTCCCACTCATGACCACCACCAACACCGGTGACGATTATAATAGTCGACAATTTTTTAGACGTCGTCTGCTTCATAGGTGAAATGTGCTGTTTTTTATTATCTGCACTGGTACTGGATCTCCACCTAGGTCGACTCTGCCTCACACGAGCACCTCGTGTGGTGTGCAGTAAAGCATCAGCATGGTGGAGACAAAGGTGGCTGGACGTGGTGCTAGACCTTCGTAGGTGCTTCTACTCTCTAACAACACTTGGCCACCAACAGTATGATGAAGGCTATACGGGTGACATTTACCTTTGTGTGTGTGCACGTGTGTGTAGCCACGTACCCGGCCGCGTTCCAGGCTTTCACTCAGACGACAGCTGCGCTGCAGCAGCAACAGCAGCAACAGCGAGAAGGTGAGAGGGTGAGAGGGTGAGAGGGTGAGAGGGTGAGAGGGGACATGACTCGTGCCCTTATGTATTTTGAACTTCTTTCGCACCGTACGTAGCCTCCCGCGTTCATCGGAGGACAACAAACTAAGCACTAAAAGCAGTTCCAAAGAAATGAGTTTGTCACTCTGTAGAATTTAAAAGTGACATAACTCGAGTGGCTTCCTACGACCGAAAGGAAGAGCGTAGCAGATGGTCACAGAAACGAATCTTAAAGCGTCGTGCGATGCGCTGACCACCGTCTTTGTTCGATGGCCAGCCAAAAGTCACTGCTGCTGCTGCTAGCTAGAATGACCGGAGTTTGCGTGGTGGTGGTGGTTTCCTCTGATGAGCGCCAACAGCGAGCGAAACCGGCCCCTTCCAGCCGATCATGATAAAGTCCCTGTCTCGGAGGGTTCTACCGGTAGTTATGTTGATCTGGTGGTCTGAACAAGGCTGAGGGAGAGCTTTTGGTAAAACGTGCATTCCTCCACGTACGCACACACGTGCATACACGCATACAAATACAAAGGTCCCCCGTGTAGCCATAACAGACTGTTGGGGAAAGTTCCGTGAGCGAGTCGCACCTATGAAGGCCGGCATGGTACTGGAGGGGGTAGGGTGAGCAGCACCACCACGCCCGGCCGCTTTTGTCTCCCCAAAATGGCGATGTTGACTACTACACACTGCACCAGGTGTGTAGTCGACAGAGGGGAGGCCCAGGACCGGTTTAGATATTGGTGTTGGCCGTGAGTGGGAATTGAACTCGGGTTGCCGTTTTTGGCTGCGCCACCGCTCCGCCCAGCACACACTTCATCTAACCTCACACCTCTTCTCTGTCCTTCACACCTCCCTCCTGCCCTCTCTCCCCTCACTCTCCCTCCCACCCCCTATCTCCCTCCCTCACTTTTTCCTCCCTCTCTCTCCCCCCTTTCTCTCCCCCCACTCTCCCCACTCTCTCCCCCTCCTTTCCCCCCTTTCCTCTCCCCATCCCCTCTCTCGCCGCCTCTCTTTCCCCCATCCCCTCCCCCCCATCACACCACTCTCTCCCCCCACCTCCACTCCTCTCCCCCTCTGTCTCCCCCCACCCCGTCCCTCTCTCTCCCCCACCCCCTCCCTTCCTCTCTTCCCCCTCCGCTCTCCCTCTCCCCCTCTTTCCCCTTCCCCACTCCTCTCTACCCCCTCTCCTCTCTACCTCTCCGCCCCTCTCCCCCGCCAGGCCCCGAGGGATGTAACCTCTTCATCTACCACCTCCCACAAGAGCTGGGCGACATGGAGCTCATGAAGACGTTCTCCCCCTTCGGCAGCGTCATCTCCTCCAAGGTCTTCCTCGACCGTGCCACCAATCAGAGCAAGTGCTTCGGCAAGTCCACCAATCGACTCGCTCCCCTCACAGACCCCCCCCTCACCCCCCACCAATCAGAGCAAGTGCTTCGGTAACTCCACCAATCGCCTCGCTCCCCTCACAGACCCCCCCCTCACCCCCCACCAATCAGAGCAAGTGCTTCGGTAACTCCACCAATCGCCTCGCTCCCCTTACAGACCCCCCCTCACCCCCCACCGATCAGAGCAAGTGCTTCGGTAACTCCACCAATCGACTCGCTCCCCTCACAGACCCCCCCCTCACCCCCCACCAATCAGAGCAGGTGCTTCGGTAACTCCACCAATCGACTCGCTCCCCTCACAGACCCCCCCTCACCCCCCACCGATCAGAGCAAGTGCTTCGGTAACTCCACCAATCGCCTCGCTCCCCTCACAGACCCCCCCTAACCCCCCACCAATCAGAGCAAGTGCTTCGGTAACTCCACCAATCGACTCGCTCCCCTCACAGACCCCCCCTCACCCCCCACCAATCAGAGCAGGTGCTTTGGTAACTCCACCAATCGACTCGCTCCCCTCACAGACCCCCCCTCACCCCCCACCGATCAGAGCAAGTGCTTCGGTAACTCCACCAATCGCCTCGCTCCCCTCACAGACCCCCCCTCACCCCCCACCAATCAGAGCAAGTGCTTCGGCAAGTCCACCAATCGGCCCACTCCCCCTCACAGACCCCCCCCACCATCCCGACCGCCCCCACTTATCGGAGCAAATGCTTCGGCAAGTTCACCAAGACAACTCAAACTATAAATAATTTTTATTTTATTTTTACCAGGTAAGGCCCACATAACTACTTAGCTTTTTTTCTGAAGAGGCCTGGCCATCACAAATGATGGCTCAATGAAGTAGCTTATCGTCGTTTACATCATCGTCGTGTGGAGATTTATATCAGCAAAATGCTCAAAACGTGTGATCTCAATTGTAATGTCAAGGGGAAAACTGGATGAGAGAAAAATACACGTGACCACGGGGAGATGGACATGCAAACTCATGCAAATAAACTAAACTAAAACTATTTTTATTTAGCCAGGCAAGCTCCACTGAGCTGATACGTCGCTCGTTTTCTAAAGTGACCTGGCTATCACAAATGGTAGCGCAACGAGTGGCTTATCATCACATGGATATATATAGTAGCAGCAGCAGCAGCAGCAAAATACTCGCGTGATATAGGAATAGGTTTTACCCTTTTAACTGGCACAAAAACTGACACCTTTATTCAAGGCATCATGTTTGCAATAACCACAACACAAGCAGTCAAAATGCAAACAAAAAAGACAACTCTGATAATAATATGCACTGTCCTTGAATTTGATTGGTCCACACCCGAGACAGCTTTTCTTAGAGCCTAGTCTCCATTGGTGTTGGACCAGAAGACGCCAAAAGGCGTGCCTTGAATAAAGGTGTCAGTTTTTGTGCCAGTCAAAAGGGTAAAACCTATTCCTATATCTTGTTTCTGGCAAAGGAGGTCTCATAATGTAAATACTCGCGTGATGTTCATTCTAAATGTGGAGGGGAAAACCGGAGGACCCGGAGAAAAATCCACGCGACCACAGCAGCAGGCGTCGTCAGGGTCGGGACCGAACCCACGACCTCCTGCATCTCACAGACCCCCCCCCCCCCCCTTCCCACCCCTCCCCCTGCACACCCCCGTGAACAATAAGTTAATACCTCAGTGGGATTTACCTGGTCAGATAAAAACAATATTAGTTTTACTTGTATATTTTTTAAGTGATATTTTTTAATCTTTCCTAACACTTTACACTCCTATCCTGTTTTTTTGTATTGTATTGTTGTTGTGACGTTGTGACCCCGTGCCCCTACTGGATATCTGTGAAAAAGAGCTTCATAGCTCATCGGATTCCTCCGGTATGAATAAATATTCTGATTCAGATAGTTTCTGCTACTCGCTCAACAGCACTTGCCCCCACAGCCTATTAACGGTTACACGGGGGACCTTTGTCTTTTATGGGTGTAGGGTTCGTGAGTTTCGACAACTCTGGGAGTGCTCAGGCGGCCATCCAGGCCATGAATGGCTTCCAGATCGGCATGAAGAGGCTGAAGGTGCAGCTGAAGAGGTCCAGAGACTCAAACCGCCCTTACTAATAGTGGGGGGCTCTCGCCCCCCCACCCAACTCAGCCACACACACAGAGGTAACAACACACAGCGTACACACACACTCCACACACACTGTACACACACACACTGTACACACACAGCGTACACACACAGCGTATACACACAGCCTATACACACAGCGTACACACACGCACACAGAGGTAACAACACACAGCATACACACATATACAAAATATAAAGACAAAGATCCCCCGTATAGCCTTAATAGACTGTAGGGGGTGGGTAGCCAGAACCACGCCCGACCGCCTTTGTCTCCCCAGTGGCGATGTTTACTACACGCCGCACCAGGTACTCATTTTTTGGCTGAGACAACCTAGGGGAGGCCGGTGACCGGTGTCAGATAATCGTCACTGGGTGTTGGCTGTGAGTGGGAATCGAACCCGGGTCGCCCGGTTTATAGCGCAGCACGCTAACCGCTACACTGGCGCTCCCCACACAACAACCGCCATTCGCTACCAAGTTACGGTGACGTCACCAAGGCGCTTGTGCCAGGCTCGGTGCACTCCGAGGCTATGTGAAGCATCGAAGGCTCTCTGCTGACGGGAGGTCACCGGACAGTCCCAGGTGCCATGGGTTGACTGACTGAAATGACTGGCCGATGCACCAGCTGTGGTGTTGGGGAGCGGTAATGCGGCAGTTAGCATGCAGTGCTACGAACCCGGCGACCTGAGTTCGGCCAACACCAGTGACGATTCTCTGATCTGGTCCTGGGCCTCCCCTAGGTTGACTTAGTCTCAAATGACTACCTGGTGCGGTGTGTAAACATTGCCACTGGGGAGACAAAGGCGGCCGGGCGTGGTGCTGGCTACCCACCCCCTCGTGTGCTGTGCCGCACTTCATAGGTGCTTGCTAACAGCACTTGCCCCAACAGTCTGTTAAGGCTATACGGGGGATCTCTGTCTTTGTTATTGGTATTAGTGGGCCTGTGGTGTTGGAATGAGCGGTTGTAGTGGTGATATTGGCTCTATTGTAATGTTTACGTGTGTGCGTGCGTCCGTATGTTTTTTTGACAGGAAGACGAAATGAGTGTGCATCAACACTCACTCTCAGTACGCATCACTCTCACTCACGTAAAAATCACACTCACACACACCATAATACTCTCACACACCATCACATTCTGGCACACACAAAGACAAAGATACCTCGTATAGCCTTTAACAGACTGTAGGGGCAAGTGCTGCTAGTGAGCACCTTTGAAGGCCGGCACAGCACACGAGGGGGTGGGTGACCAACACCACGCCCGACCGCCTTTGTCTCCCCAGTGGCGACATTTACACACCCGCACTAGGTATTTATTTGAGGCTGAGTCGACCTACGGGAGGCCCAGGACCAGTTCACATAATCGTCACTGGTGTTGCCCGTGAGCGGGAATCGAACCCAGGTCGCCAGGTTCGTATCACAGTGCACTAACCGCTACACGATCGCTCCCCATAACAACACACACCATCACACTCTCCCTCACACAATAACACTCTTACACACGCACACTACACAGTGACCCATACCGACACATAGAGACCTATAGAGGCACATAGAGACGCATAGAGACACATAGAGACCAATAGAGACCCATAGAGACACATAGAGACCCATAGAGACCCATAGAGACCCATAGAGACCCATAGAAATACATAGAGACACATAGAGACCCATAGAGACACATAGAGACCCATAGAGATACATAGAGACCCATAGAGACCCATAGAAATACATAGAGACACATAGAGACACATAGAGACCCATAGCGATACATAGAAACACATAGAGACTCACAGAGACACATAGAGACCCATAGAGACACATATATACATAGAGATACAAAGAGATACATAGAGACCCATAGAGACACATAGAGATACATAGAGATACATAGATATACATAGAGACACCTAGAGACACATAGAGATACATAGAGACACATAGAGACGCATAGAGACGCATAGAGACACATAGAGACAGAGATACATAGAGATACATAGAGACACATAGAGACCCATCGAGACACATAGAGACACATAGCGATACATAGAGACACATAGAGACACATAGAGATACATAGAGACACATAAAGACACACAGAGACACATCGAGACACAGAGACATAGAGACACATGTAGTGATGCAGATCGGAGACAGTACTACTTGGAGGCACCTCTTTATTCTTTACTCACAATGGGGACTATACACACTCCACGTAGGTGCGCACTATTATATATATATCTCTGTACACACACAACCGTCTATTGCCGGCGGCACTATCTAACGCTACAGTTGTTAGGCTGTCTAGCTCGTGGTGCCCAGTGATGGTGACGACAGCGGCGACGGTGGTGACGAACGGCAGCTCGGCGAGGGGATCCACTTCCAGGGCCTCCTCTTATGCTCCCAGCGTGGCCTCGCTTCGCCCACGCCACGCCCCCCCCCCCCCCCCCGCTTCTGGAACCTACTAGCAGGTTCCTGGGACTTCCAGATGCCCCCCTCCATGAACTTTGCCTAGATGTTTTATCCCCCGTATATGCTGTCGTCTCTGGGCGTGTGCACTGCCGTGTCTTGTAGTTACACTTCGTAGACAGCAGCCAGCGCTATTGCACTACACATATATACACAAAGATATACAGAGACTCGTGGAGATACATAGAAACACAGATACATAGAGACACGTAGCGACCCACACAATGGGCAATGTTAGTCTATGGACCGTATGGTAAAGCCATTGTGGTCTTCGCCCCTTCATCGAAGGAGGTGGAGGAGGAAAAGCGACACGACACGAACCCTCTCTGTCTGCTGCATTCCTCTTCTCGGCGTGGATAGCAGCAGCAGCACGACCTCCACACTGGGACATCGATCTCCTGCAAAACAACATTGATGCTCAAATCAGGAGCAATATATAAATTAGCTCTATTGGTTCAATGCAAGCTAACCTGTGGACCGGTTTCGACATTCAGTGTGTCATCAGCAGCAACAGAGTCAGGCTTTCCTTGAACCAATGCTGTTGAACTGTCCAGATGTTTATAGCCAAGGACCGGTTTTGACATTCAGTGTCTCATCATAAGCAGCAGCACACTTGGAACATCAATCTCCTACACAACAACGACATTGCTGAAGCCACCAACTCGTGCAACAAGAGTGGTCGGACCGATGAGAAGGGCCGGCGTAACTATGGGAAGCTGACGGGGGAGAGGGCCTGGCATCGTCGCATCCATACATCGCGATCATGTCGCCGCTCCGATCTGGCAATTTATTTTATCTTTGAACTCAACCGGGCTGAGAGACATAATCAACAACAACAATTTCAGAATGTGCAATGTGCTGGGGGAGAAATCCGATGAGCTATGAAGCTCTTTTTCAAAGATGGTCCAGTAGGAGGCACGGGGTCAGACCGTCACAACAAACTATAAAACGTGATAGGAGTGCACATGACAGGAAAGGCAAACAAATCACCCAAAAGCATACAAGTTCAACTAAACCATCCCCCATCCTACCAGGCTAAAGCACCCGCTGAGCTATGAAGTTATTATTTTCATAAGCAACCTGGCCATTATGTCGATTCTAAATGTGGGAGGAGTAAACTGGAGGACCTGGAGGAAAATCCACGCTACCAAGAGGAGAAAGATAGACACGCAATTCCAAATATACTAATACTAAAACTGCTTTTTCAGGTAAGGCCCCACTGAGCGATAAGCTCATTTTCAGAAGCAGACCTGGCCGTCACAAATTATAGCAAAAAAGTGGGCTTATCATCACGTGGGAATTTATAGCAGCAAAATCTAACCTCAACGCATGTTTCTACAAAAATAAATAGCCGGCGCCACGTGACTAACGTGGCTGTGTCTGTTGGGTGGTGGAGGTCCTCGCGACATTTTGGGCGCCCCAAACAAAACTAAGAAAAACTAACCATCGGTGATGAATCGCAGGACCACCAAGTCCATCGGCTCGCTTGCACGGGCTGCCCCGGGGGCACACGCGGCTACATTCGGCCCTGGGGGCACCCAGCCCTGGGGTTTTGCCCCTCAGGGCACTCGGCACTGGACTTTGGTTCCCAGGCTTTGTGAATCCTGGGGGCTCGGGGGGGGGGGGGCGCTCTGATTTAACCGGGGAGGGTGGGGGCAGGGGGGGGGGTGGCTGGGTTGGTGGGGCAGAGGGGTAACTCAGGCGAGGTGGTCACTGTGTCTGGTGGTCAGATTCAGAATCGGAGTATTTATTTACACCGGAGGAATCCGATGAGCTATTAAGCTCTTTTTCACAGATGTCCAGCTGTGACGTGACGCGGCGCTCGTGTCCGTCGGGCTGACCACGCGAGGGCTGCTCAGTCCCCCATCTTCCCTCCTCCCCCGGATGCCCCCCACCCCCCTCGGTGCCCACCCCCCCTCTTTACTCCACGTGGGGGGGGGGGGGGGGGGCTGTGATCTCGCAGGTCCTGGGGTCGGTTTCCCGCACCGTGGTTGGCACCACAGTTGGTGACAACCCGGGGAGAGGGGAGGAAGTGGTGGGGAGGAGGGAGGGGAGAAGGGGATTCAATAGGACTCGTGACTACAATCCACACAAAAGCAAAGATCCCCCGGGTAGCCTCTGAATAAGCTGTTGGGACAAGTGCTGTTAATGGGGCAGTAGGAGCAGCACCTATGAAGGGCGGTACTTAAATTTCGATTTAAAGCTTTCCTGACTGCAAGGATTCATTTTCTTTGGTTCTTTCGGTAAAGTCACGTAGAATGAGAATAAAATAAAATAAAACAATACAATTTTCACGACGTTTCGGCCACAACACAAGTAGCCTTCTTCAGGTGAAAAGAACAACCTATCGGGACGACAGCCACAATGAACGCTGCTAAGATTCGCAGCGTCTTTTAAGCTCGTAGCAGTCCGTGGTGCTGATGTGGAGGGTACGAATCCACCCACTTTTTTCGCCATATAGCATCGTGATATATAACGACTTATTGTTGGTAGCTCAGCTGATTTGAGAATATATAGAGTTTATTGATAACATTGAGGTAGTTTATATTTTAGTGTTTTATCTGTTTACTATATGGTATTCATTATATAGTGTAGTGTATACCCAGTTGCTGTTAATAACTCTGCTTATTGAAGAATATATTGAGTACATTTATTATATTGATGTAATTTAGACTTAGGTTTTTTTCACACATCTGTTTACTGTATGATAGTTGAGTTGTTGCAGCCCCTTTGGCGTCCATGCACTTGGTGCCTCTGTGGATGTGTAGGCTTTGACTTTAACATAGCTACTTCTGTGACCAGTCACAAGCTAATCCCTCAACTGTTTCAATGCTAAATTCTCCTGTTTGATATGTAAACCCCTTTGTCAAGGTGCCTCACTTCTCTCAACCAGCTTAAAAGACGCTGCGAATCTTAGCAGCGTTCATTGTGGCTCTGTTGTCCCGATAGGTTGTTCCTTTCACCTGAAGAAGGCCACTTGTGTTGTGGCCGAAACGTCGTGAGAATTTTCTTGTTTTATTTTATTATTTTATTCTCATTCTACGTGACTTTACCGAAAGAACCAAGTCAAAAGGGCGGTACTGGCACAGCTACGAGGAGGGGGTCGGTGTGGCTCCAACACAACTACTGCTCGGCCGTCTTTGTCTCCCCAGTGCTGATGTTGATTGCACACCGCACCATCGTACATTTGTTTTATACTGAGTTGACCTAGGGGAAGGGAGGGAGGCTGTGAGTGGGATTCGAACTCGGGGTCACCAGGGTTGTGGTGTGGCCCAGCAATAACTTCCTGGCCGCCTTTATCTCCCCAGTGCTGATGGCGTTTTTGTTTTATACAGCACCGGGTACTTTTAAGGCTGGGTCGACCTAAGGGTGGGAGGCCCCATAACCACAATCACAAAGCACATTGGCCAGTTGGTGCCACTGAGTGAGAGCGAGAGAGAACGCGCGATGTCTACCCCGCGTTATATTTATTGAGAAGCTCATTTATGGGTTATCAAGGGGGAGGTGTGAATAAGAAGGACCAAAATGTAACTTTTGCAATGTTGCGATTTTCATGACTGACGAGGATGCTGATGATTTGAGAAATACAGTTATTCAGGTGCTGATGTTGCGGTGATGATGACAGTGATGGTGATAGTGGTGGTA
This sequence comes from Petromyzon marinus, assembly GCF_048934315.1. Lineage (NCBI taxonomy): Eukaryota > Metazoa > Chordata > Hyperoartia > Petromyzontiformes > Petromyzontidae > Petromyzon > Petromyzon marinus. Next base: position 10,907,192 of record NC_133723.1, read on the forward strand.
TGGTGATAGCGGTGGTGATGATGGTGAGAGCGCTGGTGATGATAGCGGTGGTGATGATAGCGGTGGTGATGATGGTGAGAGTGGTGGTTGATGATAGCAGTGGTGATGGTGAGAGTGGTGGTGATGATGAAAGTGATGGTGATGGCGTGGAGATGACGTGATGATGACATGGCGGTGATATGGTGGTGATGACATACGGTGGTGATAACGTGGATGACATGATAATGCCGTATTTTGGTGGTGACGACGTGATATGGTAGTGATGATGACGTGCTATGTTCGTGATGTTTTTGGTAGCGATGACGTAGGGATGATGATGACAAACGGATGAGGTACAGAGATGAATATTAATGATGATAGAGAATGATAGCAATTTAATAACGATCGTGGTGGTGATTAATGAATTAAACAACTCGGAAAATGATTATAACTTAATAATTCTCACGAATACTCTTTGGTTTTTTCGGTAAAGTCACGTAGGTATAAAATAAGTTAAATCACGACGTTTCGATTGCAACACAAGCAATCATCATCAGGTGGGAAAACCACCTGATGATGATGATTAATAGTTACATATGAAGGTTGAGTGAGAGTCTATGTGAGTCTATGACTTTTAGTGGTGGTGGTGATGATTTTTTATTAAGCTGCATCTTGAGATAAGATGAATAAATACAATGTCAGCTTTGGAATATCGTGGTAATGTTCTTACATGTGCATTCACAAAGCCCGAGTCTGTAAGCGAGTCTGGATTTCTGTGTGAGTCTTTGGATCCGTGTGAGTCTATGAGAGTATGGGTCTCTGTATAAGTCTATGCATCTTTGTGCGAGTCTATGGGAGTGTTTGGATCTCTGAGTATGTGAGTATGGGTCTGTGTGTGAGTCTATTGATATCTGAGCTTATGGGAGTCTATTTGAGTATTAGTCTGTGTGAGTCTATGGGTCTCTGTGAGTCTGTGTGTGAGTATGGATCTCTGTATGAGTCTATGGGAGTCTGTGTCAGTCTATGGATCTCTGTGTGAGTCTATGGGCGTCTATGGATCTCTGTGAGGTAATGAGAGTTTGTGTATGAGCATAAGGATCTTTGTGCGAGTCTACGGGAGTCTATGGATCTCTTGTGATTCTATGGGAATTTGTGTGTGAGTCTGGATCTCTGTGCGAGTCTACGGGAGTCTGAGTATGAGTGTCTGTGTGAGTCTGTGCGTGAGTCTATGGGTCTCTGTGAGTATGGGTCTTTGTGAATATATGGGTCAGTGTGAGTCTGTGAGTTTGTCAGTATGAGTCTGTGAATGTGTGTGAGTATGGGTCTCTGTGAGAGTCTATAGAAGTCTTTGTGAGTATGGGGCTCTGTGTGAGTCTGTGCGTAAGTCTATGGGTCTCTCTGTGAGTCTATGCGAGTTTATGTGAGTATGGATCTCTCCCAAAATCTATTTTTGAGTCTGTGGATCTCTGCGCGAGTCTATGTGAGTCTCTGTTGTGAGTCTGTGTTAGTCTGTGGACTTTTATGAGTGTGGGTCTCTATGGGAGTCTTAGGTCTCTGAGTATGCAAGTGTGGGTATCTGTGTGGGTATCCGTGTGGGTATCTGCGTGGGTATCTGCGTGGGTATCTGTGTGGGTATCTGAGTCTGGGCGGGTCTATGGCCCTATAGTGGAGCGATTCGCGCACTGCGCAACGAACCCGGCGATTCCCGTTCACGGTCAACACCAGTTACGATTATCTGCATCGGTCCTGGGCCTCCCCTAGGTCGGCTCAGCCTCAAATGAGTACCTGGTGTGGTGTGTAAACATCGCCACTGGGGAGTGAAAGGCGGCCGGGCGTTGTGCTGGCCATGGTCACTAACAGCACTTGCCCCAACAGCCTATGTAGGCTACACGGGGATCTTTCTCTTTGTCTTTTTGGTGGTGGCCGTGAGCTGGAAGCGAACTCTGGTATTTTGCCGGGTTCATAGAAACAGCGCAGCGCTAACCACTGCGCCACCGCTCCCCCAACCTAATTGAATGTGAATTGCTCCACAAACATTTCCAGGACATCTTTTTTCCGTTTGCCCCTTTGCTGCTATAATTGTTACTACGCTGCTACTGCCACTGCCACTCGGTAATTAAAGTATTTATAGAGAGTTTTTCTTTATTTTGACAAAAAATGTACGAACTGAAAACTCTTCAAGGTCATTCATCACGTGTTACCGTCTAAGAGAAATGATGTCCTTACATGGCCAAAGCAATTGGCCCGTTCCAGAGACTCAGGCATCCTGAGAACTGAGTCTTAGGGTGCAGTAATAATGCCACAGGGCCCATGGGTTGACTGCTATACCAGACTAGGTGCAGGAGGAGGTCACGGGACAGACCCAGGTGCTATGGGTGAGATGACTGGCAGATGCACCAACTGTGCCCCCTACTGTGCCACCTCGTTACATTTTGTCCGCCCGGCGCTGCGCTCGTTGTTGTGAGCGTAGCTCCGACGCCTCCCGCTGTTGGTGGAAGGAGGCTGCCTCCAACTGCTCAGCAGGCTGAGATGCACCTCGCCTGGCACTGCCCATGTGGTACATCTGCCGGTCATCTCAGCCAGTCAACCCATGGCACCTGCTGGGTCTGTCCCGTGACCTCATCCTGCCAAGCAGCGAGCATTATAAACTTCACGTGACGGCCTCAAAGTGCACCTAGCCTGGTACAAGCACCTTGGTGGCGTCGCTGAGTGGAAGATGGTTGTTGTTGTGTGTGACGTGTGGTATGATTGAATGTTGGTGTGTGTGTGTGTATGAATGCCTGTGTGTGTGTACGCGTGTAACCATGAATGTATGTGTGGTTGAGTGTGTGTGTATGAGGTCTTCTCGGCCACGGTCATTCCCTCCCTTCTCTACGCTTGCGAAACGTGGACCCCCCTAATGGAACATCTTCGCCGGTTAGAAACATTTAGGCTAGCCTGCCTACGATCCATCCTGGGTTTAACCAGGCTGGATTGTGTGAGGAGCTCACAAATCCTTGAAAGATCTGGGCAAGGTCTCATCGGTGAGCTCCTCCGGCAGGCAAGGCTGCGTTGGCTGGGTCATGTAGCCCGCATGCCCAGCCACCGCATGCCGAAACAGCTTTTGTTCGGCCGGATCGAGGGGGCTAAACGGGCGCGGCACGGGCTAAAGAAGAGATGGAGTGATGTGGTACAGGAGGACGTGGAGCTGAGTGGACTTGCCGATGACTGGTACCAGCGGTGTCAAGATCGGCCTCTGTGGAGAAGGCTCGTGAAGGATGCTAATGGGCAGTTGGAGGCAGTCGCCCTCCAACAACAACGGAGGGCGGAGGAGCGACGCTCACAACAACGAGCGGAGCGCCGGGTGGCTAAAGCACAGCAGGTTGGCACAGTAGGGGGTACAGGTGGTGCATCAGCCAGTCATCTCAGTCAGTCGACCCGTGGCACTTGGGTCTGCCCCGTGACCTCCTGCCAGCGGGACGTTCGACACTTCACGTGGCCTCAAGGTGCACATGGCCTGGCACAAGCGTCGTGGTGACGTCACCGCCACTTAGTGGCGAATGGCGGTTGTTGTTGTGTATGAGAATGTGTATGTGTGAGTGTCAGTGTACGCGTGGGTATGAATGTCTGTGTGTGTGGGAGTGTGTACGCGTGTGTATGGTAGAGTGTGTGTGGGGGGGGGGGCAGTAGCGTTGTGGTGAGCGCTACGAACCCGGTGACCCAAGTTCGATTCCCGCTCACAACAAATAACAGTGGCGAATAGTTGAATCGGTCCCCTAGGTCGACTCAGCCTCAAATAAGTACCTGGTGCGTTGCGTAAACATCGACACTAGGCGTGGTGCCGGCCACCCATTCCCTCGTGTGGCTTTCCGGCCTTCATAGCTGCTACTCGCTAACAACAGCCGATTAAGGCTATACAGTGAGGGACGTGTGTTTGTGTATAAGGGTGTATAAGGGTGTGTGTGTGTGTGCGTGTCTTTGTGTAATAATGTATGAGTGATTCATCGCCACTGGGGAGACAAAGGCGGCCAGGCAGTCGTGGAACTGGCCACAATACCACCCCCTCGTGTACCGTGCCGGCCTTAGTAGGTGCTTCTCGCTAATAGCACTTGCCCCGAAAACCTGCTCGAGGCTATACGGGGGACCTTTGTAGAATGTGATGCGGAGACGCTGCAGAAGCTATAAATTACCCGTGGCGTCATTGTCCGGGCAGATAATGGCTTTGTGCGAGCGATGCCCACCCTGCACACTCCCTGCACACTCCCCGCACCCTACCTGTATCCACCCTGCACCCATCCTGCACCTTCTCTACACCCTACCTGTATCCACCCTGCACCCATCCTGCACCTTCTCTACACCCTACCTGTATCCACCCTGCACCCACTCTGCACTCATCCTGCCCCCACCCGGCATGAGCCAGCGGTGGGTGCAGGATTCCCCATTCCTGTGACGAGAGAACGACTTTCCATAGGACAAACAACCACACAAAGTGGTACTTGTTTTATCGACCCCCGCAGGCAGGGAGGACCATGATGGGCTGAGTCAACTCCGCTGCGAACCTGGCAACCTGAGTTCGATTTCCACTCACGGCCACCAACACCAGTGACCATTAACTGAAACCGTTCTAAGCCTCCCCTAGGTCGACTCAGCCTCAATGAGTACCCGGTGCGGTGTGTGAACATCGCCACTGGGGAGACAAAGGCGGCCGGCCGGGTGTGGTGCTGGCCACCCACGCCCTCGTGTGCCGTGCCGGCCTTCATAGGTGATGCTCGCGAATAGCACTTGCCCAAAAAGTCTGATAAGGCCATACCGGGGATCTTTGTCTTTGTTATTTTTTGTATGGGCTATTTGCCTTTATGAGTTTTTTGCCTTTGTGTGTATGTGTGGAATGTATGTAGGTGTGTATGTGTGGAATGTATGTATGCAATGCCGAGTGTGTGTACGTGAGTCTGAGTGTATGTGTTTTTGTACCGCATGTGTAGGTATGAATGTATATTTATGTATGGATGAACGTGTGTGTGAATGCATGTATGAATGTGAGTATGTATACGTGTGTATGTATGAATGTGGGTGTGTATATGTGAATCAGTCGAGCGGCAATATATTTTCATCGGTTGCGTAACGCTGTGTGGAAGCTACCTGGTTTGTCGCTCCGCACTAAGCTTCAGGTCTTCTCGGCCACGGTCATTCCCTCCCTTCTCTACGCTTGCGAAACGTGGACCCCCTTAATGGAGCATCTTCGCCGGTTGGAAACATTTAGGCTGGCCTGCCAACGATCCATCCTGGGTTTAACCAGGCTGGATTGTGTGAGGAGCTCACAAATCATTGAAAGATCTGGGCAAGGTCCCATCGGTGAGCTCCTCCGGCAGGCAAGGCTGCGTTGGCTGGGTCATGTAGCCCGCATGCCCAGCCACCGCATGCCGAAACAGCTTTTGTTCGGCCGGATCGAGGGGGCTAAGCGGGCGCGGCACGGGCTAGAGAAGAGATGGAGTGATGTGGTACAGGAGGACATGGAGCTGAGTAGACTTGCCGATGACCGGTACCAGCGGTGTCAAGATCGGCCTCTGTGGAGGAGGCTCGTGAAGGACGCTACTGGGCAGTTGGAGGCAGTCGCCCTTCAACAACAACGGAGGGCGGAGGAGCGACGCTCACAACAACGAGCGGAGCGCCGGGTGGCTAAGGCACAGCAGGTTGGCACAGTAGGGGGCACAGGTGGTGCATCAGCCAGTCATCTCAGTCAGTCGACCCGTGGCACCTGGGTCTGCCCCGTGACCTCCTGCCAGCGGGCGTTCGACACTTCACGTGGCCTCAAGGTGCACATGGCCTGGCACAAGCGTCGTGGTGACGTCACCGCCACTTAGTGGCGAATGGCGGTTGTTGTTGTGTATGTATATGAGTGTGTATGGCGGCCTTCATATGTGCTGCGCTATTCGCTAACACTTGCCCCAACAGTATGCCGAGGCTACACGGGGGAGCTTTGGCTTTACCTTCCTGTGCGTGTGTGCATTGACCACTGTGTACGTGACCGACGTGGTCCCTTCGCACGTGGGCGGGGGGAGGGCGGGGAGAGGGGCGGGGAGTTGGGGGCGGGGCACTTACAGTGACGTCATGCTAATTTGCATTGTGATTTGCGAGGGATTACCAATCGATTCCATCGATTCGGCGATGGCATCGTGTGAGAATCGATTCTCTCTCCCACGCATGAGGAACTGAATATTTCAACAGTAAACAATACTCACACATATGTACATTTGGATTGTACCAGCAGAAAACCTGTCATCGATACTAAAATGTGTCATGACCGAGTTACACCGTTGTTTTGTTTTATGCAGACACGTGTCCAACCCTTTGTCTGAGCTCCGCCGTCCTCTACATATTAAGTTGTTTTCAGCCAATTAATAAGCGTATCGTGTCTTGTGTGTGTCCCGTGCTGTGTTCGGTGTGGCAGCGGTTAGCCGCGCTGTTCCAACATCACCTGGGCCCTCCCTTCGGTCGACTCAGCCTCAAATGAGTACCTTGTGTGGTGTGTAGTAACCATCGCCCGCTGGGGGAGACAAAGGCGGCCGGGTTGTAGTGATGGTCACCCACCACCTCGTGTGCCGTTCCGGTCATCATAGGTGCTGCTCGCTAACAGCACTTGCCCCGAAAGTCTGTTAGAGGCTACACTACATGGGTGATCTTTGTGTGTAGTGTGACAGGTGTTCGCAAGCAGCACTTGCCCCGAAAGTCTGTTGGAGGCTACACTACATGGGTGATCTTTGTGTGTAGTGTGACAGGTGTTCGCAAGCAGCACTTGCCCTCAACAGTCTCCGTCCAACGACACAGGCGCAACCCCTGCTCAGCTTGTCCCCAGCAGCAGCAGCAGTGCGAAATAAATAAGTAAATGCTGACACATTCAAGACCTTGACCCCCGAGTCTAACTCACACCCCACAACAAAGACAAAGGTCCCCCGTCTTGCTTTTTGGCAGACTGTTGCAAAGTGCAGCACTTCACACACGACTGTTTTCCAGAAACAACGCCGGCCCGGCCGCCTTTGTCTCCCCAGTGATGATGTTTATACACCGCACTCCCACACACACAAAACGAAAGATCCCACTCCCCCCGTATATCCTCTCGCAGGCTGTTGGGGAAATTGCGGTTAGCGTGTAGTTGCACTGATGAAGGCCGGCACTGCGGCACACGACGGGGTGGGTAGCCAGCACCACAACCCAGCCGTCTTTGTCTTCCGAGTGGGGATGTTTACCAACACCGCACCAGGTAATCACTTGACGGTTTAAATATTCGCTACTGTTATTGGTCGTGAGCGGGAATCGCAGCGCGGTGCGCCACCGCTCCCCATACACATGAAGACAAAGATCCCCCGTATAACCTTCACGTACTTTTGGAGACAAGTGCTGTTAGCGTGCAGCCCCTATGAAGGTCGCCACGACACACGAGGGGGTGGGTGGCCAGCACCACAACAAAGACAAAGTCAAAGACCCCGTATAGCCTATTACAGACTGTTGGGGCAAGTGCTGTTAGCGAGCACCTACGAAGGCTGGCCACGGCACACGAGGGGGTGGGTGGCCAGCACCACGCCCGGCCGCCTTTGTTTCCGTAGTTTACACACACGTGTACACACGCACGCTTGTACACACACACAAACGCGCGTGTTCAGGGAGACAGGTGCGGGACCACGTGACTCGGATTGAGGTTGCTCAAGGCGGGGTCGTAGAGCCTGGAGTGACCCCTATGTCACCGGGGGTGGCGGGGGGAGGGGGTGTTAGGATGGGGAAAGGAGGGGGGAGGATGAGGGGGGCTACGTGATAAACACCACGCACCTTGTCACGTGGTTGTAACACGTTCACGTGTGTGCCACGTGGTTGTAACATGTCCGTGTGTATTCTTAGTTTTTTCGGTAAAGTCACGTTGAAGAGAAACAACAAAATAATAAAATATATATAAAACAATAAAAAATTCTCACGACGTTTCGACCATTATTATTTTGTTGTTTCTCTTCAACGTGACTTTACCGAAAAAACTAAGAATTTGAATTACTGCAGTCACGAAAGCTTTAAATCAAAAATGTCCGTGTGTGTGTGTCACGTGGTTGTAACACTCCATGTGTATCTGTGTCACGTGGTTGTAACACGTCCACGTGTGTGTGTTACGTGGATGTAACATGTCCACGTGTGGGATGGGTGGTTGGAGGGGTGGTTTACTCTGAGAGCCCCGTGGATGGTTGGGGGGGGTTGGGGGTTTTCCCTTGGGACCGCCCGGTACCGAACCGTGGGGGAGTCTACTGGCAGCAGGTATATGATCTGAGGCTACTGGCAGCAGGTAAAACAATCAGAGGTGACTGGCAGCAGGTATACGATGCCTATGAGAATGGAGCTTGGAACAGATGGATATTAGTCCACACATGTTGCTGTAACCACTTTCTCCTGGCAGAGTCAGGGTGGTACGATTCCTCCTCGACGCCAACCCAATGGCAAGAAGGGAGTGTGGAAGAGATGGAGATTTGGACACACAATTTGCTGTAACCGCCTTCTCCTGGGTGAGTCAGGGGGTATGCCCAGGGTGACCCCGCCCACTGGAATTCGTCACAGCACATTAATCCGCGGACCAATCAAATTGGCGCATAGCGCCAGCGACATCGCTCCTCCACGTGCAGCTCCACGTGGATCTGTCATCGATTGTTGAGTGGAGTCCCGGCGACCTCGGAACGTCTCGTCTTGAACCACTCCCCGCCAGCTTATCCCCCTGCCACCCCCCACCCTGCCAGTTTACCTTAAATTGGGTTTCTTGTTTTAGGTGATTTATTTACCTTCCATATACTTTGCTATCGTGTCTTTGTATAGTAACATTCTTACCCCGTGCCACCACTGGACATCTGTGAAAAAGAGATTTATAGCTCTGATGTTGTTATTGTTGTTATTAATGATGTCTCTCAGCAGAACTCACCCAGTTGACGAGTTAAGAGAGAAAACCAATTCCAGATTGGAGCGATGATAAGAGCTTTGTAGCTCATCGAGTTCCTCCAATATAAATACAGTGAGGGAAAAAATAATTTGATCCCCTGCTGATTTTGTACGTTTGTCCACTGACAAAGAAATGATCAGTCTATAATTTTAATGGTAGGTTTATTTGAACAGTGAGAGACAGAATAACAACAAGAAAATCCTGAAAAACGCATGTCAAAAATGTTATAAATTGATTTGCATTTTAATGAGGGAAATAAGTATTTGACCCCTCTGCAAAAGATGACTTAGTACTTGGTGGCAACACCCTTGTTGGCAATCACAGGGGTCAGACGTTTCTTGTAGTTGGCCACCAGGTTTGTGCACATCTCAGGAGGGATTTTGTCCCACTCCTCTTTGCAGATCTTCTCCAAGTCATTAAGGTTTCGAGGCTGACGTTTGGCAACTCGAACCTTCAGCTCCCTCCACAGATTTTCTATGGGATTAAGGTCTGGAGACTGGCTAGGCCACTCCAGGACCTTAATGTGCTTCTTCTTGAGCTACTCCTTTGTTGCCTTGGCCATGTGTTTGGGGTCATTGTCATGCTGGAATACCCATCCACGACCCATTTTCAATGCCCTGGCTGAGGGAAGGAGATTCTCATCCAAGATTTGACGATACATGGCCCCGTCCATCGTCCCTTTGATGCGGTGAAGTTGTCCTGTCTCCTTAGCAGAAAAAAAACACCCAAAGCATAATGTTTCCACCTCCATGTTTGACGGTGGGGATGGTGTTCTTGGGGTCATAGACAGCATTCCTCCTCCTCCAAACACGGCGAGTTGAGTTGATGCCAAAGAGCTCCATTTTGGTTTCATCTGACTACAACACTTTCACCCAGTTGTCCTCTGAATCATTCAGATGTTCATTGGCAAACTTCAGACGGGCATGTATATGTGCTTTCTTGAGCAGGGGGACCTTACGGGCGCTGCAGGATTTCATTCCTTCACGACGTAGTGTGTTACCAAATGTTTTATTGGTGACTATGGTCCCAGCTGCCTTGAGATCATTGACAAGTTCCTCCCGTGTAGTTCTGGGCTGATTCCTTACCGTTCTCATGATCATTGCACTCCACGAGGTGAGATCTTGCATGGAGCTTCAGGCCAAGGGAGATTGACAGTTCTTTTGTGTTTCTTCCATTTGCGAATAATCGCACCAACTGTTGTCACCTTCTCACCAAGCTGCTTGGCAATGGTCTTGTAGCCCATTCCAGCCTTGTGTAGGTCTACAATCTTGTCCCTGACATCCTTGGAGAGCTCTTTGATCTTGGCCATGGTGGAGAGTTTGTAATCTGATTGATTGATTGCTTCTGTGGACAGGTGTCTTTTATACAGGTAACACGCTGAGATTAGGAGCACTCCCTTTAAGAGTATGCTCCTAATCTCAGCTCGTTACCTGTATAAAAGACACCTGGGAGCCAGAAATCTTTCTAATTGAGAGGGGGTCAAATACTTATTTCCCTCATTAAAATGCAAATCAATTTATAACATTTTTGACATGCGTTTTTCTGGATTTTTGTTGTTATTATTCTGTCTCTCACTGTTCAAATAAACCTACCATTAAAATTAAACACTGATCATTTTTTTTGTCAGTGGGCAAACGTAAAAATCAGCAGGGGATCAAATACTTTTTTTCCCTCACTGTATGTATTCTGATTCGGAATCGGTCCGTGATCGTAGCTCCTGTCATTTCACTCTGAACGAACCGTCCTGAGATTGCCTAGGAGTTGCCTTTGTCTGGCTCAATGGGTCATTCCAACCGGGTAGCGGTGGCAGTGGTGCTTGTGGCAGTGGTGCTGGTGGCAGTGGTGCTGGTGGCAGTGGTGCTTGTGGTAGTGGTGCTGGTGGCAGTGGTGCTTGTGGCAGTGGTGCTGGTGGCAGTGGTGCTTGTGGTAGTGTTGCTGGTGGTAGTGGTGCTGGTGGCAGTGGTGCTGGTGGCAGTGGTTTTGGTGGTAGTCCCGGTAGCGCTGCGGCGAGGGGTTGGTGGATCACCCCACCGAGCCAGGGTGCTTGCGGAGGAGCCGTCCCTCTGGCTCTGCCAGGAGAAGAGCGGTCACACATCAATAACGTGCAACTTACACCTGTTCCGTCTGTATGGATGGAGTTAAACTAAAGTATACAAGTATTTTTTTTTACCAGGTAAGGCCCAATGAGCTGCTATGTAGCTATTTTTCAGAAGCGACCTGGCTACCACAAATTATAACTCACGAAGTGGCTTGTCATGTGGAAATGCATAGTAGCCAAATACTCCTAAACGGGAGGACCCGGAGAAAAATCCAGACGACCACGGGGGGAGAAACACGCAAACTCCAAATATAGAGCAGGCGTCAGGGTCGGGATCGAACCTACGACCTCGTGTAGACCAGACGAGTAGTCAACATCTCCTAGCCACAACAGAGCTTGGAGGGCGATTGTCGCTAAACGCCGTCTCCTCACCACCACGTGGCTGCTGCTGCTGCCGCCTTCCCGCTCCTCGTCTGTGGTTCCTCCTCTCTCTCTCTCCAGTTCTCACGGTTGGCTACGTATGGCGCGATAAAAGTTCAACATGCTGTATATACAAAGACAAAGGTCTCCCGTCTAGCCTTAACATACTGTTGGGGCAAGTGTTGTTAGCGAGTAGTACCTATGAAGGTCGGAACGGAACACGAGGGGGTGGGTGGCCAGCACCACGCCCGACCGCCTTTTTCTCCCCAGTAGCGGTGTTTACTACACACCGCACCAGGTACTCATTTGAGGCTGAGTGAGTGTTAACACGTACACACGCACGTGTGTATGTGCGTGTTAACATTGTGGGGAGTGGTGGCGCGGTGGTTAGCGTGCCGTTGTATGAACCCCTTGCGGATATCTGAACCCCGAGGTCGACTGGCACGGTGTGTAAAACATCGGCACTGGAGGGGAGACAAAGGCGGACGGGACTTGGATTTCGGCCAACACCACCAAATCGCCTTCCTGAATAAATAGATGCTCGCTAACTACGACCCGTCTCTGTCCTTGTGTATCAACACGAGCGTCCTTCTGATGCCATCTCTCACCCAGAATAACCCCCACCCTCCCCACCGCCTCCTCCTCCTCTCTCTTTCATCTCTCTCGCTCTTTCCTGCATTCTCCAGGCAGCACCAAGTCTCTCCAACTCAGCCTCTCTCTTTAATTGCCTTCCTCCTTCCCTCTCCCTCCCTCCCTCTCGTCCACTCTCTCACTTCTCTATAAACTGACCCAAGCGCCCCATTCCTCCTCCCCCCTCCCGTTCCCTCTCTCGCCCTCTTCCTCCTCTCCCTCGGGCAATACCAACCCCCCAGCCCCTCCCCCCAGCTCCACCCCTCCCCCCAGCCCCTCCCCTCCTCCTCCCAGCCCCTCCCTTCCTCCAGCCCCACCCCTCCTCCCCCCAGCCCCTCCCCTCCCCCCAGCCCCACCCGTCCTCCCCCCAGCCCCTCTCTTCCTCCCCCTACCTCTCTATACCATGACTCAATCTCTCGCCCCCAGCCCCTCCCCTCCCTCCAGCCCCACCCCTCCTCCCCCAGCCCCGCCCCTCGCTATATGAAGACCCCCCGCGCTGCCCACGCGGACTCCAAACGCAAGGCGAGACCAGGTGAGCGGGTGAGGTGAGTGAGGGGTGAGCGGGTGAGCGGGTGAGGTGAGTGAGGGGTGAGAGGGTGAGCGGGTGAGGTGAGTGAGGGGTGAGAGGGTGAGAGTGAGAGGGTGAGGTGGGTGAGGTGAATGAGGGTAAGGTGAGTGAGAGGGTGAGGTGATGATTGAGGGTGAGAGGGTGAGGTGGGTGAGGTGAATGAGGGTAAGGTGAGTGAGAGGGTGAGGTGATGAGTGAGGGTGAGAGGGTGAGGTGAGTGAGAGGGTGAGGTGAGTGAGGGGTGAGAGAGTGAGAGGGTGAGGGTAAGGTGAGTGAGAGGGTGAGGTGATGAGTGAGGGTGAGGTGAGTGAGAGGGTGAGGTGAAAGAGGGTGAGGTGAGTGAGAGGGTTAGGTGATGAGTGAGGGTGAGAGGGTGAGTTATGGTGGGAGCGTGGGGTAAGGGTGAGGTGAGAGGGTGAGGCGATGAGTGAGGGTGAGGTGAGTGAGAGGGTGAGGTGATGAGTGAGGGTGAACGCGTGAGGTGAGGTGAGCAGGTGAGTGAGTGAGGCGAGTGTCGCCATGCTATCATCATTACATTTATAATCATCTACGTTCGTTTAAAAAAACCTGCAACATATTCCCCGCAAATAAAACACATAACGCGACATCCATTAATTCATCCCCACGATTTATTTTGTTAGTGTGAATGCGTTTCGCGCTGCTCACGGGGCGAAAGGGGGACAGTGCGGTGTACAGTCGACCATACTTCACCGTGCCGGTCACTGCCTTGTTTTCGAATCGCACGAAAGGTTGAGTCCAGGACCGCCTACGACGATTACGACCGGTCCACCACTGATGATAGCCGAGAGAAACGTGGGTCTGTATCGAGGCCGTAATTATAATATATATTGGGGGACACATATCCCCCTCCCCCCCAATGTTGACTTCATGGCTACGGCCTTGGTCTGTATTATTTCGATGAATTAGCTGACATAAATGTCCTCTTTCGTTGGGCTATCATTTGTGGTGGTGGTGATGGCCAGGTCGCTTCTGAAAAATAAGCTCATAGCTCAGTGGGTAAGACAAAACAAATAGTTTAGCTTAATTAGGGTTTATTGTTTTACGTGACTTGTTTACCTTACCTATACTTTGCAATCCTATCGTGTTTTTGTATCGTTTATTGTTGTAACGTTCTGACCCCGTGCTCCTACTGTACATCTGTGAAAAAGAGCTTCATAGCTCATCGGATTTCGCCTCCAGTATAAATGAATTTTCTGATTGTGACTTCCAGTGGGCCGGGTTCATTGCGTAGTGTAGCGCGCTAACCGCTGCACCACCCATCCTCCCACTGCTCCTTGCAAGCACGTCGATTGAGCCTCCAAGAGAGGGCGACTCGGCTCATCATCATCCATGTGCATAGGTCGATAAAATAGGTACCACTTTGTCGGGTTATCCTATGGAAAGGCTCGACCTGCCGTCTGTTATAGCAATGTGGAATTTCCACCACCGGTTCTGCAGGGGCTGTAAACGGGAGACACCTCTATGCTGATCTTCTATTACGCAGGGTTGGTGTGAGGGGTGGGGGGAGGGGTAGAGTGAGGGGTAGGGGTGGGGGTAGTGTAAGGGATAGGGTGAGGGCTAGTGTGAGGGGTAGGGTGAGGGGTAGGGTGAGGGGTAGTGTGAGGGGTAGGGTGAGGGGTAGTGTGAGGGGTAGGTTAAGGGGTAGTGTGAGGGGTAGGGTGTAGGGTAGGGTGAGGGGTAGAGGGCTAGTGTGAGGGGTAGGGTGAGGGGTAGTGTGAGGGGTAGGGGTAGTGTGAGGGGTAGGGGTAGTGGTAGTGTGAGGGGTAGTGTGAGGGGTAGGGGTGGGGGTAGTGTAAGGGATAGGGTGACGATTATCTGGACCGGTCACCTAGGTCGACTCAGCCTCAAATGAGCACCTAGTGCGGTGTGTAGTAAACATGTTCACTGGAGAGACCAAGGCGGCCGGGCGTGGTGCTGGCCACCCACCACCTCCGTGTGCCGTTCCGGTCCTCAGGTGCAACTCGCTAGCAGCATTTGCCCCAAGTCAGTTAAGGCTACACGAGGGATCTTTGTCTTTGATAAACAGAGCTGCAGTCTCAAAACCCTTATCATCCACCTCCATCTCTCTACAGTCCTCGTCTACCCAATTCACGTTGCCATGAAAAAAGGGCCTTTGGCCGAAACGTCATCTGGGGCCTCGTGTAGCCTGCCGGAGTATGTAACATGATGCGACCATTAGCGTGGTTGTAACAGAATATGGGTTACAGACTAAACACACAAACACATTGCCACAGCTACGCCTCGTCCACATAACAGAGGGAGACCTTGCCCATAAACATCTGGGCAGTTCACCAACGTTGGTTCGAGCAAAGCCTGACTCTGTTACTGCTGCTGATGAGACACTGGATATCGAAACTGGACCAGAGGTTTGCTTGCATTGAATCAATGCTGCTGATTTCTTTATTGCGTACGCTTTGCAACCTTGGTTCAAAGGTCAGCTCGCACTTGGCAACTCGTGCCTCTGTGTTGATGTCACGACCGTTAATTTTATGTATAAGTTATTCAATAAATAAATCTCCAACTCTCCACAGATTTAACACAAGAAGTAGTACCTTGGTGCGACGCGCAGGAGTGATACGACGATGGCCACCGCGGTGCAGTACCTGCGCAAGCACAAGGGGGTGAGTGGAACGCCCCAGCACGGCTCCCAGAACGATGATTGAGGGCCGACGTTGACTAATCGATGATGCAAGCTAACGACTAATTAAAAGCCATCGATTATGATTCTTAATTGACGTTATTTATTTTGGGGGTTGGGGGGTGAGTTGCATTTGTGCCACGTAAATAAATTTTGGTTGATTTTGTGTCGTAAGACCCTCCATCACCCGACGTAGCTGGACGAAATTTAATTAGCTCACTATGATTGACGTGGCTCAGCTCACCCTGTGGCGAGTTACAGAATCTCATAAGCCAGATATAGTAACACTCACCCATCCACTCACCCACCCACTTACTCGACCACTCACTCGCTCACCCACTCACTCACTAACCCACCCATTCGCCCACTCACTCACCCACCCACTTGCTTGCCCACTCACTCGCTGACCCACTCACTCACCCACCCGCTTACTTACTCACCCACTCACTCACTCGCTCACTCACTTACCCACCCACTTACCCATCCAATCATTAACCCATCCACTTACTCGCCCACCCACTTACTCACCCACCCACCCACTTACCCACTCACTCACTCGCTCACCCACCCACTTACTCACCAACTTGCCCAAAATCCCACTCACTCACTACCTCCCTTACTCGCTCAACCCACTCACCGATCAACTCACCTAATAACCCACTCCCCACCTCTCTTACTCGCTCACCCACTGAACCCACCCACTGAATCAATCACACTGGAGAACGGGGGGGTTGGGTGAACACACACACCCCAGTGACTGAGTGTCAGGTGTACGATGACGGTGTCGTGTGTGTGTGTTACAGCTGATCCCTCTGTTTGGATTCCTGAGTCTCGCCGTGGGCATGAGCACCTCCATGAGCATCTATGCACTGCTCACCAAGACTGACGTCGTGTGAGTACCTGTCATGGCCTCCGCGGTGGGGGGTGGTGAGGGGGAGCGGTGGCAGAGTGGTTAGCGCACTCTGTACTCCGAGTGTGTGCATGAGGGGGATTTCTCTCCCCCTGAGTGAGTGTGTGAGAGTAAGTGACTGTCTGAGTGTGTGTGCGAGAGCGAGTGTGTCAGTGAGTGCGTGAGCATCTGAGAGTGAGTGAGTGTGTGTGAGAGAGTGAGTGTGAGTGAGTGTGTGTGTAGTCCGGCAAAAACAACCCCCTCCCCCCTCATGGTGCCTGACGGCAACGCTGTAGTGGGCAGTGCCGTGGGGGGATCCCTCCACCTTCAATTAATTACCACCAAATCACGACTGAAAATTTTAATTAATAAGCTTGTGCCGGAGGCCCTGGGGGGAACTGGCGTCTATGACATCCCCTGGCCAAACCCCATTTGGCACAGCCAGGAGACTGAATCCTTACCCTCGGAGCTCCTCCAGAAACAACAAAAAAAACACTACGTGTGGCCATGTAGAATGTTCGAACGCTCACTGCGGAGGAGAGGCTGCCACTCCTCTGTCGGGAGCTGGACCTGTACCGCCTGGATCTCTGTGGTATTCAGGAGGTCTGGGGGACCAGCTCTGGCTCCTGCCACCATGAGGGGTGGACAGTCCACTTCTCGGGGCAGGAGACTGCCAAACAACAGGGAGTGGCCCTTCTTCTGAACAAAAGAATGAAGGGGGCGTGGGAGCGTGGCGGTGAGGTGTGGAAAGCTGTAAGCCCCAGGCTACTTTGGGCTCGCCTTCCCATCAACCAGAGGTGACGAGTGGTGGTCGTGGTTACTTATGCCCCCACCGAAGACGAACATTCGTGAAGGGATGCAGGCAAGGCTGATGAGTCAGATGCCTTCTATGACCTCCTGTCACAGGTGCTAGCTAAAGTGGCCCCTTGGGATAGAATCATATTGTTGGGTGACTTCAAGGCCCGAGTTGGTCATGATGCTGGCAACTGGTCTGGAGTGATTGGAAGGCATGGGCCAGATCAGCTCAATAACAATGACAGGAGGCTGCTAGATTTTTGTGCAGCCCATGTGCTTGTAATTACCAACACGCTGTTCTGGCATTGGCGCATCCACACAACATCATGGATGCATGCCGGTCCAAGCAAGAACATCTGCTGGACTACATAGTGACGGGACAGCGGGTGCGGGTCCATGTCCTTGACACCAGGACCAACCGTGGAACTGATCTTCCCACTGACCATCGACTTGTCATCTATAAGATGCGCCTGCCATTCTTCCACTCCGGTAGTGGGTGTACACCCACGACCCCATTCAAACCCTTAGTGGCATGGTCTCAGCTAGCTGATGAAAGTTGCAAGCGAGAATGTCATCATCGCTTGCGGCTGGGGTTGGCATTGTCCCCCACTCCTCCTGATGTCGAGGGGAAATCGGCGAGGTTTAGGACTGTGGCTCATGCAGCTGCAATGGCTGCTTTGGGTACACGGTTCAGACCTCCCAAGAGACCCTGGCTGACAGAGGAGGTGTTCAGGCTGGCTGAGAAAAAGCGACAGGCCCACTCTCATCGGCTACAGCATCCCACATCGGAGAATGAGGAGGCTTACCGCAGCCTTTGCGAGGAGGTTTGGAGAGCCGTGAGGCGCTGCAAGGATGGGTGGTGGTCGCGGATTGCTGAGGAGATGGAGTCTGCCTCAGTGGCCCACGATCACAAATCGCTCTTTAATTCCATAAAAAAGTAACCTGCAGCGCCACACCTATTACCATCATTAGGGGAAAGAACGGTGATCCAATCTCCGACCCCCAGGAACAGGTTTGCAGATTTGCTGAGCATTTATGTGAGGTCCTGGGGTAGGGGAAATCCCTCAGCCTGGAAAACAACGTGGGAAAAAGTGGGGATGACCCTGCCGAGACTGCGGTGTCTCAAATATTGGAAGGAGAAGTCACCCCCTGTGAGTGGCTGGCTGAGGTGCCATCTGTTGAGGAAATACTGAAGGCGATCCGGAGTCTGAGACCAGGAAAGGCACCAGGCAGAGAGGGGTGGTTCCCCTCTTTCAGAAGGGGGACCGAACAGACTGTAACAACTACAGGGGCATCTCACACCTCAGTGTGCCGGGAAAGGTCCTGGCAAGGATTATTCAACATCGCTTTGCTAGGCACGCTGAGGAGAGGCTTGTGTAGCCCCAATGCGGTTTCAGGAAAGGGCGGTCCTGCACAGATGCCATATTTTCTGTCTGTCTGCTACAGCAGAGGTGTAGGGAATTCCAACAAGACCTACATCGTTGCTTTATTGACCTTGCCAAGGCCTATGATACCATCAGTAGGCCTGGGCTCTGGGTTGTTCTTCATGCTTTCGGAGTCTCTGACCCTCTGCTCACGATCATTAAAGACCTTCCTGATGGTGAGAGGGCCCGGGTAAAATTACGTGGCCGGGAGTCGGAGCCATTCCCTGTACACCTTGGGGTGCGACGGGGATGTCCTCTAGCTCCCAAATTATTTAACATCTATTTCGACCACGTAGTTCGTGAAGCCTTCAATAGCTGTACCAGAGGAATTTCCATCTGGTACAGATACAATGGGAGGCTGATCGATGTGGTCAAGGGAAGGCTCCTTATTGCTCAACCATGTTATGTATGCCGATGATTTGGTAATTGCTGCTCACTCAGAGGAGGAGTTGGAGGCGCTGCTGCTGAACCTGGAGTTGCCATTAAGAGGTGGGGACTTACCATCAGCCCCACCAAAACTAAGCCCCTACGTGGGTATTTTGTACGATCGGACACTCCACCCCCACAACTCTCAATTGGTGATAGGGCAGTTGTGGAGACAGTGGAGAGTTTCCCATACCTGGGAAGTGTGCTCATGACCGGCGCCAGTTTAACAGCAGAGGTCTCTCTCCGAATCAGTCAAGCGGCATTATCTCTTCATTGGTTGCGTAACGCTGTGTGGAAGCTACCTTGTCTATTGCTCTGCATGAAGCTTCAGGTCTTCTTGGCTACAGTCATTCCCTCAATTTCCTATGCTTGCGAAACGTGGACCCCCCTAATGAAACATCTTCGCCATTTAGAAAAATTTAGGCTGGCCTGCCTACGATCCTTCTTGGGTTTAACCAGGCTGGATTGTGTGAGGAGCTCCAAAATCCTTGAAAGATGTGGTCAAAGCCCCATCGGTGAGTTCCTCCAGCAGGCAAGGCTGCTTTGGTTTTGTCATGTAGCCCGCATGCCCAGCCACCGCATGCCTAAACAGCTTTTGTTCGGCCGGATCGAGGGGGCTAAATGGGCATGGCACGGGCTAGAGAAAAGATGGAGTGATGTGGTACAGGAGGATGTGGAACTGAGTGGACTTGCCGATAACTGGTACCAGCGGTGTCAAGATCAGCCTCTGTGGAGGAGGCTCATGAAGGACGCTACTGGGCAGTTGGAGGGGGGAGGAGCGATGCTCCAAACAACGAGCGGAGCGCCGGGTGGCTAAAGTACAGCAAGTTGGCACAGTAGGGGGCACAGGTGGTGCATCGGTCAGTCATATGACTCTCAGTCAGTCGACCCATGGCACTTAGGTCTGTCCCGTGACCTCCTGCCAGCGAGCGTTCGATACTTCACGTGGCCTTAACATACACATAGCCTGGCACAAGCGTCATGGTGATGTCACCGCCACTTCGTAGCGAATGGCGGTTGCTGTTATTGAGAGTGAGTGGGGAGCAGTAGTGTAGCGGTTAGCGCGCTGCGCGAGGAATCCGGTGACCCGAATTCGATTCGCACTCACGACTAACATCAGTAGTGACTATCTGAACCGGTTCTGGGTCTCCCCTAGGTCGACTCAGCCTCAAATGAGTACCTGGTGTGGTGTGTAAAGACAAAGGTGGCTGGGAGTGGTGTGCTAATAGCAGCACTAGCTCAAACAGCCTGTTAGATGCTATCCTGGGGATCTTTGTCTTTGTAGCATTTATGCGTGTGTTGTGTGTTGTGTGTCTTATCAGGGTGAATAAATCTGGGAACCCGTGCCCATGGGAGAAAATTGATCCAACCAAACCACAGAAGGTAATGCTCATACACTCACACGGACAAAGACACACACTTACATAGACACACTCACATAGACATATACTCACACAGACACGCACTCACAGTCTCACACAATTACATAATTACTTACACAGACAAAGATCCCCCGTATAGCCTGAACAGACTGTTGGGGCAAGTGCTGTTAGAGAGGAGCACCTATAAACAGGGCCGGATTAAGGCACGGGGCTTTAAGGGCTGCAGCCCAGGGGCCTCCGCCAGCTGGAGGGCCTCCAGAGATTAAGTTAAAAGTTATTTCACTTGTGAATGCTGAATTTTATTTGTTGTTAGCCTTGTAAAAATTAATTTTCTTTAACTTTGTTTTCCCAGGGGCCTCACAGTTCCTGTAGCCCAGGGGCCTCACAGTACCTGTAGCCCAGGGGCCTCACAGTACCTGTAGCCCAGGGGCCTCACAGTTCCTGTAGCCCAGGGGCCTCACAGTACCTGTAGCCCAGGAGCATTCAAAATCTTCATCCGGCCCTGCCTATAAAGGCCAGAACGGCACACCAGGGGGTGGAGTGGCTGGAACCATGCTCGGCCGCCATTGTTCCCCAAGTCGCGACCCAGGGGAAGCCCAGGATTGGTTCAGATAAGTGTCACTGGTGTTGACGTGCGGGGAAATCGAACTCGGGTCGCGTGTACGGGCGCAGCGCCCTAACCGCTGCACTACCGCTCCTCATTCACTCACATAGACACACAATCATACATCAACAACAGCTGTCATTCGCCAATAAGTAGAGGTGACGTCACCACAGTGCTTGTGCCAGGCCAGGTGCACTCTGAGGCCACGTGAAGTGTGGAAGGCTTGCTGGGAGGTCACGGGACAGACCCAGGTGCCATGGGTTGACTGACTGAGATGACTGGCAGATGCACAACCTGTACTCCCCACTGTGCCAACTTGCTGCACTCTAGTCGCCCGGCGCTCCGCTCGTTGTTGCGAGCGTCGCTCCTCTGCTCTTCATTGGTATTGGATGGTGACTGGCTTAAACTGCCCAGTAGCATCCTTCACGAACCTGCTCCATAGAGGCCACTGGTACCAATCGTCGGCAAGTCCACTCAGCTCCACATCCTCCTATACCGCATCAGTCCATCTCTTCTCCAGCCCATGTCGTGCCCGTTTAGCCCCCTCTATGCAGCTAAAAATAAGCTGCTTGAGCATTCGGTGGCTGGGCGCGCCGGCAATATACCTCAGCCAATGTAAGCCTTGCCTGCCGGAGGAGCTCACTGAGGGGAATGTGCCCAGATCTTTTAAGGCTCTGTGAGCTCCTCACACAATCCAGTCTGGTCCGTAGCGCAGTGCGCTAACCACTGCACCACCACACATAATACAAAGTCCCCCCGTATAGCCTTTAACAGACTGTTGGGGAAAGTGCCGGCAGCGTGTCGCACCTACAGTATGATAATCGCCACTGCTGCTGGTGGCCGTGATTGGGAATTGAACTCTGGTCTATGCCGGGTTCATAGCGTAGCGTGATAATCGTTACACTCCCACTGCCTCCACACATGTAGTAACTCTCTCATACTCGTGCAAACAAAGACAGAGACCCCCCGTATCGCCTGTAATAGACTGTCGGGGCAAGTACTGTTAGCGAGCACCTATGAAGGCCAGCACGGCACACGAGGGGTGGGTGGCCAACACCATGCTCGGCCGCTTTTGTCTCCCTAAGCAGCGACGTTTACACACCACACCAGGTACCTAAGGGAGGCCCATGACCGATTCAGATAATCGCCACTAGTGTTGGCTGTGAGCAGGAATCGAACTCGGGTCGCCGGCTTCATAGTGCAATGCGCAAACCGCTGCACCACCGCTCCCCTCACTCGCATCTGTGCAGGTCCACCCGCACACACTCACTGGGGTGACTCTAACTAATCGTTCTCTCTCTCTCGCCCCCTCTCCTTGTCTCTCCCCCTCACTCTCTCCTCGATAGTTGATCACCATCAACCAGAAGTGGGAGAGATGCGAGGGACTGGACCTGGCAAAGCAAGCGACCAAATAAACTCACTCATGGACATCCCACACACTTAGTCACCCACTCACATACACAGAGACACCAACTCACAGAGACACCAACTCACACACAAATAGACACTCACTTACATTAGACACTCACTTACATAGACAAAGATAAACAAAGATCCCCCGTATAGCCTTAACAGACTGTAGGGGCAAGTGCTGTTAGCGAGCACCTATGAAGGCCGGCACAGCACACGAGGGGGTGGGTGGCCAACACCACGCCCGGCCGGCTTTGTCTCCCCAGTGTTTACACATCGCACCAAGTACTCATTTTAGGCTGAGTCGACCTAGGGGAGGCCCAGGACCGGTTAAGATAATCGTCACTGATGTTGGCCATGAGCGGGAATCGAACCCGGGTCGCCAGGTTTGTAGCGCAGCACGCTAACCGCTGCACTACACACACACATACACCTATTTCCATACATACTCACCCACTCACTCATCAAGTGACGAGTCAGGTGGTTGGACCGTTGAGCTGTTAACGGGGATTGAACTCTGACCGGAGCAGTGATTTGAGTAAAAATTGCGTTTATAGTCAATAGACAAACAAGACAAAGGTCCCCCACGTAGTATTTAACAGGCTGTTGTGGAAAGTGCTGTTAGCGAGTAGCTGCTTTGAAGGCCGGCACGGCACACGACGGGGTGGGTGGCCAGCACCAGACCTACAGACGTACACACAGACAGACAAAGATCCCCTGTATAGCCTTAACAGACTGTTGGGGCAAGTGTGGTTAGCGAGCACCTATGAAGGCCGGCATGGCACACGAGGGGGGTGGGTGGCCAACATCACGCCCGGCCGCCTTTGTCTCCCAAGTGGCAATGTTAACACACCACACCAGGTACTAATTTTAGGCTGAGTCGACCTAGAGGAGGCCCAGGACTGGTTCAGATAATCACTACGGATGTTGGCCGTGAGTGGGAATCGAACGCAGGTCACTGGATTCATAGCGCAGCGCGCTAACCGCTCCACACAGTGCTACACACACACACTGGTACACACACACTGGTACACACACTGGTACACACACACAATGCGTTATGTTCCCCGCACAACAGAGAGCCGAGCCGCACACGTGATTACTCTCTCGAGTCCGTCCAAATGATGGCAGCAACTCCGTGCTGAACTTGAGTTTGCGAACTAACTATGACACAGTGTACCACAAGGGTGGTCCAGATGTCTCGTGACCCCCCCTCCCCAATTAACTCCTAATATTGTTTTGCATATTCATTTGTGTTTTAAATAAAACCTTACATATTAAATACAATTATTACGTTTTAGAGAATTATTCAATAGTGGGGGGTGGTGATGGGGGGGTGGTGATGTCTCTGAGTCACCCAGAGACACTCAGAGAGAGAGGGTGACTCAGAGACATCCAGACCACCCTGTACTTTGTGAACTGACCAGATGGGAAGACTCTCGTGTACCAGGTACTCATTTGAGGCTGAGTCGACCTCGGGGAGGCCCATTGACCAGTTCAGATAGTCGTCACTGGTGTTGGCCGTGAGCGGGAATCGAACTCGGGTCTTTGCCGAGTTCGTAGCGTGGTGCAGCGCTACCCGCCACACTGCCGCTCCCCCACACACGGGGCCAGGGTTGTGAGTGCGTGCAGCTATCGCACGCGTGCAGAAATACATATTTGTGTGATCCTTGTCCACCCCACCAACTCGACAGAACTACTGAACGCGCTGGAGAAAACGTGGCTCGAGCCAATTGTGATTAGACGGGTGTTGTCTTCACTGGGACTTATCAGCTCAGAGACAAAGATCCCCTGTATAACCTTAACAGACTGTAGAGGCGCAGTGCTGTTAAGCGAGCACCTTTGAAGGCCGGAACTGGTACACGAGGGGGTTGGCGGCCAGTACCACGCCCGACCGCCTTTGTCTCCCCAGTGGCGACGTTTACACACCGCACCAGGTACTCATTTGAGGCCGAGTCGACCTAGGGGAGGCCCATGACTGGTTCAGATAATCGTCACTGGTGTTGGCCGTGAGCGGGAATCGAACATGGGTCGCCAGGTTCATAGCGCAGTGCGCTAACCGCTACACTGTCGCTCCCCCCACCACAGATTACAACAACAACCGCCATTCGCTACTAAGTGGCGGTGACGTCACCACGACGCTTGTGCCAGGCTATGTACACACGCACAGACACACTTGTGAATCGTTGTGAAGAGGGAATTCCCTCCTCTCTCGACACTGTCTGGTGGCCTTCCCCGCCTCTTCTGTCTTTGCTCATTTATTGTGAGAGATGCATATATTATTACTGTATAAATCATGATTAGGATGTAATATATAAATGTATACGATTTAAAATTATAATGCACCGCCGTCGCACACACGAGCAGGAAGGCAGCAGAGAGAGAGGACGACTCAGAGAGAGATAGAGGACGACTCAGAGAGAGAGGGTGACTCAAGAGACAGAGAGGACGACTCGCAGAGAGAGAAGACGACTCGTAATGAGAGAGGACGACTCAGAGAGTGAGCAACTCAGAGACAGGACGACTCGTAAAGAGAGAGGACGACTCGTAGAGAGAGAGGACGACTCGTAATGAGAGGACGACTCGTAATGAGAGAGGACGACTCAGAGAGAGGTCGACTCAGAGAGTGAGCAACTCAGAGACAGGACGACTCGTACAGAGAGAGGACGACTCGTAGAGAGAGATGACTCGTAGAGAGAGAGGGTGACTCAGACAGAGAGGACGACGCAGAGAGTGAGCAACTCAGAGAGAGGACGACTCGTAGAGAGAGAGGACGACTCAGAGAGAGAGAGAGGGGGCGACTCAGAGAGAGAGGGTGACTCAGACACAGAGGACGACTCGTAGAGAGAGAGGACGACTCAGAGAGAGAAAGAGGGGGCGACTCAGAGAAAGAGGACGACTCGTAGAGAGAGAGGGTGACTCAGAGACAGAGAGGACGACTCAGAGAGAGACAGAGAGAGGGAGCGACTCAGAGAGAGAGAGAGAGGGGGCGACTCAGAGAAAGAGGACGACTCGTAGAGAGAGAGAGGGTGACTCAGAGACAGAGAGGACGACTCAGAGAGTGAGCAACTCAGAGACAGAGAGGACGACTTGTAGAGAGAGAGGACGACTCAGAGAGAGAGAGAGGGGGCGACTCAGATGCGCCAGGAGGAGGAACCACAGACGAGGAGCCCGAAGGCAGCAGCAGTCACGTGGTGGTGAGTAGCCGACGCTTACTGACAATTGTCCAAGCACTGATGTCCTCTACATATTTTATTAAAGTGTTATCGGCACAATGAATGAGTGCTGGAGGAAACCAGACCGCCCGGAGAGGGGGAAACACTATCCCGTACGAACAGAACAGGTGGAATCCACATCTTTGCTGGAACCACATTCTCATGGCAGAGCCAGGGGGTACGGCTCCTTGACGCCCACCCACCCGCGGGTAGGGGAGGGCACTTCACAGCACCATCTGTGTGCGATCCACCAACCTCCTCTGCCTGTTGCCTCCACACCAGCACTACCGAGTCATGAATGTCGGCATAGCCAGGATGTTCTCAAACTCTTTTTTTTCAATTCGGTGGGTTCCTTAAAAAAAAAACGACCAAACAAGTCACGCATTCGAGTAGTTATTTTTTTTCAAACTGGTGATCTGAACAAGGCTGAGACTTTGCTACACGTTTAGGATCTCGCGTGCAGAGGCATCCAGTGGCACGAGTCGGGGGCTGACATTCCGCCACGGTGGCTTGGAGATGTTGACTACCTCGCCTGGTATGCAGGAGTCGTGGGTTCGATCCCAACTCTGACGCCTGATGTATATTTGGAGTTTGCGTGCCTCTCTATCTCCCTGTGGTGGCGTGGATTCTTCTCCGTGTCTCTCCGGTTCTACCCTGCATATTTAGAATCAACATAAAGCCATTTATAGAGAAACGTGGGCTTATACTATTTTGATTATTTGGCTGCAATAATTTTCCGCGCAATGATGACAAGCCCCTCCTTTGAGCTACCATTTGTGATAGCAAGGGTCGCTTCTGAAGAAGAGATAGCAGCAGCAGCAACAACAGCTACAACTGGTGCTGCTAGCTTGTTGCCGGCTTGTGTCGCCTTGAAGCGTTTTGGTGGGTGGGGTGAAGGGGTTGGTGGATCGCCTAAGGATCGCTTAATGACGGGCGCAGTTAAGATTAATAAAATCAGTATTCCTATTGTTTTATATTTTTATTATTGATTGTTTCCCTTCTACGTGACTTTACCGAAAGAACCAAGAATATGAATCCCTGCAGTCACGAAAGCTTTAAATCAAAATCAGCATTCCTGTCAACGTCGCCTGCTGTTGTTTGCTGCTGGTTATATATATTATGTTGTGCAATTTTTTTAATTAAAAATGTCATTTTGATTTAAAGCTTTCGTGACTGTAGGGATTAATGTTCTTGGTTCTTTCGGTAAAGTCACGCAGAAGGGAAACAATAAAATAATAAAAATACGTGACTTTACCGAAAGAACCAAGAATAAAAATGTAATGTCAATTTATGAAATTATGAAAATGTATGAATTATGTAAATTATGCGAAATTCATACAAAATTGAAACATGTGTGTATTTCATGTTACTTGATGTTCATTGAGTTTAAGTGTAATGTGATCACTCGTATGTGTGTTTAAACGTGTGTAAAATATTACGTTGAAAGGTGGGTATACGATCTCTATGTGTGTGTATAGGGGTATTATTCATGTGTGTGTGTTTGTATTTTGATCAATAGGTGTGCGTGTAGTTATGTGTATTATTGGCTCCTTCGTTGTCTGAGGGTGTATTACGTGTGTGTGGTTATTTGTAATTGATGTGTGAATGTGTGAGGGTGGGGCTTGGCTTTGTTGTCGAGGGGCGTATTGATGATTTAGTGTAATTATGTCCGGTCTCAGGATTCAGATCTCGCCGCAGGATACAGTTTATATAATTAAGATAATACAATTTTTACTTAAAACTTTCGTGACGGCAGGAATTGATATTCTTGGTTCTTTCGGTAAAGTCACGTAGATAGAAAATAAAAATAAATTTAAATAAAACATACAAAATGGTTTTTATTATTTTATTATATTCAATTTATTATTATTTTTTATTTTCTATCCACGTGACTTTACCGAAAGAACCAAGAATATTAAGATAATTATGCATGAACTTAGGAAGGAACCACTAAGACTCTTCTGTGTTAAGCAACTTTAATATCTAAAAACACTCTAATATGCGAACACACTTATGATCGGAATTGCCACGACAGGACTCCTGCAGATATCATACTCATCGATCCGTGCAATTAAAACCTCATTGGTTACGTTGTTAAACAGAGCAATAGAACAATAGGCTAACTCCTCATAGTAACGCGACAATCCACGACGGAAGGAAGGTCCTTAAAAATGACAGCGATCATAGGCAACCGTGCTAAAAAACATGTGCTCAATTGCAAAAGGGGGCATCAATGAATTCATTGGTAAGATTATGCAATTAAAATAAATATCTCAAAACAATAACATTCATGCGAGTGTGTAGATTCGTAACATAGGTTATTCAAATATCAAATGGCTAGTGGACATCAACGAATTCATTGGTACGATTATGTGATGAAAAGAAAACAAACGACTAAAATACTTCTAAACGACCGTATCCATGCAACTTAAGGGACAGAACAATGCTTCTCCACGACCAGTTAATAATAAACACACCGCTTTGGAATGGCAACCCTTTGCGAAACAAACACCCCGCGGAACAATCTTATTGGTACCGATATGCGCGTTGGAGGGGTGAGGGGAGGAGAAGAGGTGGTGAGAGGTGGGGTAGGAAGGGGGAGGAGGGGTGGTGAGGGGGAGGAGGCATGGCGAGGGGAGGAGGGGTGGGGGACGAGAGGTGGTGAGGGGAGGGGGGAGGTGGAGGCAGGGGGAGGGGAGGGAGAGGTCGTGATGAGAGGTGGTGAGGGGGGTAGGGGGGTGGTGCCTCTAAAACAGGGATAGGCAGCCTGCGGCTCTTTGAATGCCTCCTTGCGGGCAGCAGTCACAGTTTTGTTCAACAACCCGAGTTTACTTTACAAGGTATTCTGTTCTTTAATCTAAATCACTGGTTCCTAACCTGGGGTGCATCACGTACCTCCTGGGGGTGAGTGATGCCCTCTTCTGGGGGTTTGAGACATTGCAGGTTTTTTTAGAAGGTAAATCATTGAAACACAAATTCTGCACGGGAACGTAAGTACAACTTACTTTGTTTCATCAAACCCTATGTATTTATTAATATGAAACATTTTATTGTAACGATTGAGAACTAAAGGGGTGCAAGGCTGCAGTAAAATTTAAGAACCACCCTAATGCTATGAAGTGTCGCCGGCAGGCGGTCCCCGCTATTTACGACGTTACAACGCGTTACTGAAAAACCCCGTGGGCGTAAATCGAACTCTGTATTCCCCATCGACGACGCAATGCTTAGTACTGGGTGTGTCTTGGTGACAGCACCGTCACTCAGGGGGAGGATTAAAAAAAATCTAAGTACAGCGACTCCTCTACTTACGCGGTTGATTATATTATTTTTAGAATATTTTTCCTGGAGAAATCCGATGGGCTATGGTGCTCATTTTCACACATGTCTTATTGGCAGCACACTCGCGGCCCCAGCTCCCCCCTTTCAGATGGGACTCGGCTGTATCCCTCTACGGTAATAATACAGTACAGGGACTCCTCTAATTACGGCATTCGCCTTACGAACTTTCAGGGATACGAACAAACCTGTCCCGTATGGTCCAGTTGCCAGTTCAACCGCCGTGCAACAGATGGCGGTGCTGGCATCTACATCTGCAGAATGTGAAGAACCAGTGGTATCTGCATCTACGGGAGATTATACCACTTGTAAATCCATTCCCCGTGTTTAGTGTACACGCCGTACACCATGTTTGGAATCGACAGGAGTAAAGTTGGGACTTATGATGAAATCGACTTACGAACAGACCCCTTAGAACCTAACTCGTTCGTAAGTCGAGGCGTTCCTGTATTCTATCACCTATCTTGTTTAAGTCGGTGTGTGTTTGTGTTCCCAGTGGCTCTGCGTGTGTGATGCGGCTCTCTTGGAACTATTTTTGTTGTCAAAGACGTAACTTTAAATCTTTAATCGCTCGACTTCTTCTTTGAAAGGTGCCGACCATTGGTTTCAAAGGTTACACGCGTCACGTGCACAGCACCTGGTTGACATTTCTACTCTGAGCGCAAATAAGCCTGTTTTACCGGTTTTAATGTCGTAAACCGGTTACCGTAATTAAAACCGTTTTTATGGCAAAATAAGAATAGGCGTTTTACCCTTTCTGGCAGTTAAACAGGAGATGTGTTAGGATGTTCAAACATCCACGGAGATAACTTTTTGCAAGGCGTCAAGTCTGCATTAACCACACACACACAGTGCTTGTGGTGAACCTGCAAGCAAACATGCTCTGATAATAATGTTACGCATTGTCTTTGAAAGTGATTGGCCGACACCAACGGTCTTCTTCACGGCCTTGTCGCACCACAGGTATTAGACCAGAGAACAACGCCAAAAGACGAACAGTACAAAGACAATGCAAGTATCGGAACACTTATAGCTCGAGTCGAGCAGTTTTATTCATGGGATACCTCTTTTGCCAGGATAAAAAAATGATGAAAGATAAGAATCTGGTTTTTACCCTTTATGGTCATGAATCTTAGCTCTCCTCTTGTTTTACTGCCATCAAGGGCTAAACAAAGCTATTCAAGGTTTTTAAAAAATTATATTTGATACTGGCAAAAAATATGTTCCGTAGATTATATATATAAAAAACAGTTTTTTATGACTCGACATGTATCCGTTGGAGGTAAACCCGTTGCAGAAGAGGCGGAGAGAGGACAAGAGACAGAGAGACACCCCTCACGCACGTCCCTAGCCGTGGGTGGGTGTCCAGGAGGAGCCGTGCCCCCTTGGCTCTGGCAGGAGATGGCGGTAGAGAAAAGTCTGCGGACTCAGCTCCAGCTGATGAAACGATAGGAATGTTAATCTTGATTTGAAGTTTTCGTGACTGCAGGGATCCATACTCTTTGGTTCTTTCGGTAAAGTCACGTAGGTATAAATTATTTTATTTTATACCTACGTGACTTTTTAAATAAAATAAATTAGATGGGAATGTGATTTACCCTTGCCTGGCAATAAAGCAGGAGGTGCTAAGATATTCAAACACCTCCTAGATATTTTTTTTGGAAGGCATGAAGTTTGCATTAACCACACGTACTTGTGATAAAACGTGCAAACAAACACATCTCTGATAATAATATTGTTGGCATTGTCTTTGAATTTGATTGGCCTGCACCAGAGACAGCGTTATTCATGGCCTAGTCTCGCCACCGGTGTTAGACCAGAGAACGCCAGCTTGGTCAACCAACGTAGTAAAGTCACATGGAGACTCATCGAGATACCTAGAGGTACACAGAGATGCATATAGATACATAGAGACTCATATCAATACATAGAGACTCAGAGATACATAGTGACATAGAGATACATACTCATCGAGAAACAGACTCATTGAAATACACAGAGACTCTTAGATGATACATAGAGATTCATAGACACAAATAGATAGACTCATAGACTCATAGAGATATGTAGAGAGTGTGTGAAAGTGGGCTAGGTTTTAGCCTAATCCTTGTCAGCTGGCTCAGCAAAACTTAATAAACTAAACTTACATAGAGACTTATAGAGATACATAGGGACTTATAGAGATACTTAGAGCCTCAGAGATACATAGGGACTCATATAAATACATCGTGACTCATAGAAAAACAGAGACTCAAAGAAAAACAGAGACTCATAGACTAATCGATAATAATAGAGATTCATAGAGATAGACGTACATTGAGACTCATAGAGATGCATAGAGACTCATAGAGATACATAGTGACTCATATAGATTAATGGAGATTACATATAGATTCATAGAGACTCATATAGACTCATATTCTTTGGGTCTTTCGGTAAAGTCACGTAGATAGGTTCAAAGAAAACACCAAAAAACAAAAAACTACGACGTTTCGATCGCAACACAAGCGGTCGTCATCAGGAAAAGGGGATTAGCTTCTAAAGGCAAACTGTTACAAAGGTTTGAAATGGGCGTAGCCCAAATGTCAGCAGCCAATGACAGTGTCCGTGGTGGGCAGCGACCACGACGGTGGTGAGTTTTCCACCAACCAAAGGGCTGCCAGGTAAAGATTAGCATGTTAATGTGAGAGATTAGCTTGTAAATGTGAGAGCTAAGCATGCTAATGTGGGAGAATAGCAAGTTAATGTGAGAGATTAGCAAGTTAATTTGAGAGATTAGCATGTAGATGTGAGAGATTAGCATGTAGATGTGAGAGATTAACAAGTTAATGCGATAGATCAGCATGTTAAATGTGAGAGATTAACATGGCAATGTGAGAGAATAGCAAGTTAATGTGAGAGATTGACATGTCAATTAGATAGATTAGCATGTTAATGTGAGAGATTTGCAAGTTAATGTGAGAGATTATCATGTTAATCTTGGAGATTGGCATGTTAGTGTGATAGATTAGCATGTTAATGCGAGAGAGTAGAATGTTAATGTGAGAGATTAGCATGTTGACGGGAGAGATTTGCATGTTAATGGGAAGCTTAGAATGTTATGGGAGATATTTGCAAAAATCTTTCTGATTGAGAGGGGGTCAAATACTTATTTCCCTCATTAAAATGCAAATCAATTTATAACATTTTTGACATGCGTTTTTCTGGATGTTGTTGTTATTCTGTCTCTCACTGTTCAAATAAACCTACCATTACAATTATAGACTGATCATTTCTTTGTCAGTGGGCAAACGTACAAAATCAGCAGGGGATCAAATACTTTTTTCCCTCACTGTATGTGGCCTAGCCTAGGGGTACCCCCAGTGGCAACTGTCCCTGTGCATTAGTCTGCTAACAATAGGGGGTTTATTGATTGCTGCTGTGAGTGATCCAGATTGACACGTAGGCTTTCGCGACCAATATTATTCATTATAAAGGTTTTTGGGTTTGATCGCCTAATTTATAAATGTGTCACAACCCTCCACCACCCGACACGGCCAATCAGTAAACAATGTATTACGTTGACAAAAGACAAATAGTTCACTACTTTAGCGCACCGGTGTGTTGAAGAGTGGATCCAGAACATTTACAATTTTAGTACGATGTTTCTCTGGAAATTACATCCAGCATCTTCGGGCGATTAGCCAGAATAGTGAAGCCATCCACCTGCTTCCGGTCTTAAATAGTACAAGATGATGTCATCATTGTTGAACCCCATCAGGATTCGAGATCAGAGGTGGAGGTGGGGGTGTATGCAATTACATAATAGATCAGTAATCAGCCACTTAGCATGTGACTCACCTGTAAGGAGTTGCAATGTGTGTTGTGTATTACTTAATAATACGTGTCCAGAGTCTATAGCTATCACAGCGATTACAATTTTTTGAATTCTTCTCAATTTCAATTGATTCTCTAACTAATCTTGGCCAGTAATAATTAGTTCTGCATAACACTTCAACGGTATAAAAAACAATTTAATGTCCTTGTTGGCAAGCATGCTCTGCCACTGCTGATAGCTGTGTTTGGGATAATGTAATGTTCCTTTGGTGTTCTTTTAGTCTTATGCTGATGTTACGTGGTAGGGGAGAGTGTGTCAATCTTATCTCTCCCAAATTAATGTCTTCTCTTATCTCGTACCAACTCCTCACGTCTCATATCCCTGGGGACCTTTTGTTTTTATTTTTGCCAGTATTACAGATGATTAAACAATAAGAATATGGCGTTAGCCCTTTATGGCAATGGCACAGGAGCCGTGTTAAGATGTTCGAACACCAAATTGACACAAACTTTTTGCAAGGCATTAATGAGTCTAGCATTAACCACACGTACTTGTAGCAAAACACATGCAAACACATGTAGTGACTTAACTCAGAGACGATAAGACTTGGAGGCACTTATTTTATTTCACGAGCACCATCGGTATAATACACACTCTACGTGGGTACACTCTGCAGTCACTCACCTATACACAAATCTACGTGGGTATACACGATTACTGTTGCTAGCCTATACATAACACTAATCGTCTAACACTGACGGCGCTTAACCGATACAGCCAACAACTATCTAGCAGCGCAATATTGAGTGAAGATGACAGTGACGATGGCGACGAGACGGCAGCGACGATGGTGACGATCTTGCACAACACGACGGGGATCCCACTTCAACAACAGCCACGAGGTCCCTCACAGGGGCTCCTCATACTCTCAGCGAGACCTCGCACCGCCCCGGCCACGTCCCCTCTCTGAAACCTACTAACGGGTTCCCAAGGCTTCCCGATGGGCCTCCCTTTGTGGCCTTTCTCCTAGATGTCCCCCTCTCGTGTTTATCGTGGCCTGCTGACGTGGGTACTCCCATACACCGCAGTTAGCCTTTTCCGCCAGCAGCCAGCGCTATGCCACTACACATACATGCTCTGATGATAAATGTATGCATGGTCTTTGAAACTCATTGACCTACATCTTATTTATGGCCTCGTTTCTCCCAAGGTTTTAACCAAAAGGGGACAACACCTCAAGGCATGTTTTGTCACAAGTACGTGTGGTAAATGCAGACTTGATGCCTTGCAAAAGGTATCTAATTGGTGTTTGAACATCTTCACACCCCCTGTTTTATTGCCAGAAAGGGTAAAACCTATTCTCATTGTTGCCCACGTCTCATCATTATGAACTGCTTCCTCACATCTCCCCTCGACTCTCACTCACACCACATCCCCGCGTGTCATTCCGTTTCCAGTCGTTGCTGTTGCCTCTGCGCGTGTGGGATCACCGTTGCTTCTTCCTTGGCCGGCCCAGCATACCCAGGGAGATTAGCGGAATCGATTCCGCTCAAACTCGTGTGAGTTTCGACTGCGAGTGTGCGGATTTGCTTCTGCCAATCTCCTCGGGGCAGTTCTTCAGTGGTGAGCCACCAGCTACTCTCTACCAGGGAACCCAGTACCCTCCACCAAGGAATCGTCACTCTCTACCAGGGGCCACTGCACTCTCTACCAGGGAGCTCAGTAATCTCTACTAGGGAACCCAGCACTTTCCACCAGTGAATCGTCACTCTCTACCAGGGACCGCTGCACCCTCAAGTAGGGAACCCAGTACCCTCCACCAGAAAATAATCACTCTCCACCAGGGGCTACTGCACTCTCTACCAGGAAGCCCAGCACTCTCTTCCAAGGGACCCAGCACTCTCCAACAGGGAACTGTAATTCTCTTTAAGGAGCCTTTGCACTCTCTACCAGGGGGACCCAGGACTCTCCACTGTTATTTATATGCCCTTTAAAAAAAATGAATCACCAGGAAAATGCCCTAACAAAATAGGGAAGTCTGAAAGACATTGCTTGGAAATTATCATGAAAAAATCCACAGAGGAGGGAAATAAGGATCCCCTGCGAACTAAAAATATGGATAAAAATTATCATTGAAAAACGATAATTGATAGCAACATATGAAACATGTTGCCTTGATAATGTAGTTTATTTCAGATGTAACCATGATAAGTTCGTGATAAGTATGCGTGTGTTGTAAGGGAAATAGCAGTCCCGAGATTTAATCAGGATAATTGTTGGTTAACTCTGGAAAAGGCATTGATTTTGTTTAATAATGACTGGTGGCCAATAGACCATTACTAATTTTTAAAAGGGTGACTGTTGTATATATGCCCCTTCCAAAAATTATATTGCCTATTTTTAATTGTAATAGTTCTCTTTTTACACATATCTGGATTTCGCTTGTTCTACAAAAAACGCCGTAATGGAGGCTTGTGAACGCCTCCCTTGAAACAACAAATGCCAAAGGAGCACTCAATGCTGCTTCAGCTGTTTGGATTGGAAAAATTGTAAAGCTTGTATTGACCACCACCGCATAGGAATATTTTCAAATACCATGGTATTAAACGTTATTTTGCTGATAGAATGTAATGCTATATGATGATGCAGCTAGGGTCAAAAGGTTTCAACATGACTTTTGCATATTCTTATTAACAACTATTGGGACGTACCCGGCGTTGTCTGGGCGAAAAAGACACATCGACTTACACACACATACATGGACTTACACACAAACACATCGACTTACACACACACACATATAGACTCAAACATACACATCGACTCACACACACATCGACTTACGCACACACACATCGACTCACACACACACAGATAATTACACGCACACACATTTTGTTTATTTTTACTTACACACACGCACATCGAATCACACACACACATGGACTTACACACATGTAGTGACTGTGGTTGTCAATGTATGGTGCCGGGGCTTACGAAGCCATGGCGGATAATGTGTTGTCATTATGGACAGCCCGGGTTATGGGGTGTAGTACCAGCCCTAGCGGGGCTTGGTTGAGCGCTGGTTAGCGCGGAGGCACCGCAAGCAGTGTGCGGTGCGGGCTTCCGGTGAGGGAGCGAGAGGGAGCGTCAGCCAGGGTTACGTTGGGGCATGATACGCTGGTTGACCTACTGACACGTGACCGGATGATATTGGAGGGGGGCCACCGGTGGGCGGGGGCTGCGGGGCGGACACGTGGTCCAAAAGAGCTCTCGGGAAACCTTCAAGAAAGAGCTCGAAAGACCTGGAAGGTGGGCGGGGTGAAGGGCGGAGCCAGCCCCAGCCCGGGGGCATATAATGAGGGCCCCGCGAGGAGCTCGAGGTTCTTCGTGTGCTGGTGTTGCGAAGATCTCCTTCAGGGAGAACAAGCATCTAGCCAAACGGTCCGGGACCCAGCTTGGGTTCCGGACCGGGATCACAAACCGTGCCTAGTTCTGTCGTAGCATGGTTAGATGGGCATTCGAGACCCGAGTCTAGATCGTGTTATATTGCGTGCTGTTGTATAATAAATAGTGTTGCTCCCAAGATAACATCTGCGACTCAGTTGGACTCACAACACACACACAAAGAAATGGACTTACACACACACATGGACTCACACACACACATGGACTCACACACATCGAATTACACACACACATATCGACTTACACACACACATCGACTTACACACACAGACATCAACCAACACACATAGACTCAGACACATCGAGCAACACACACATATGGACTTGCACACACCCACACATTGACTACGACACACACACACACACATCGACTTACACGCATATACATGGACCCACACACACATCGACTCACACACGCACAGCGACTTACACACACACATTGACTCACACACACATCGACTCATACACACACATATTGACTCACGCACACACACATATCGACTTATGCACACAACAACAACCGCCATTCGCCACTAAGTGGTGGTGATGTCACCACTACGCTTGTGCCAGGCTATGTGTACCTTGAGGCCACGTCAAGTGTCGAACGCCCGCTGGCAGGAGGTCATGGGGCAGACCCAGGTGCCACGGGTCTACTGACTGAGACGACTGGCTGATGCACCACCTGTGGACACTTGCTAAATAACCGAACCATCATGGACACTCGCTAAATAACCTAACCATCATGGACACTCACTAGATAAGCTAACCATCAACGACACTCGCTAAATAAACTAACCATCATGGACACTCGCTAAATAACCTAACCATCATGGACACTCACTAAATAACCTAACCATCATGGACACTCGCTAAATAACCTAACCATCATGGACACTCGCTAAATAAACTAACCATCATGGACACTCGCTAAATAACCTAACCATCATGGACACTCGCGAAATAACTTAACCAACAAGGACACTCGCTAATTAACCTAACCATCATGGACACTCGCTAAATAACCAAACCGACATGGTGCTGTATCGCCACCGTGTGGTCACATGGTACAACTGCAGTGCCTGGCGCGGTAACTGCAGCATTGGCACTGTGCGGTGTCTGCATGGCTTCATTGCAGCCAACCGCGCTTGGCACTAACGCCAGGACACCGCAGCACCAGCGACTCACAACTGCGGGGAATGCGCGGGTGACGCCTGACAGCGGCAACTGCTGGCCTACTGTGTTGGCCTGTACTGCACATGTCCACCACATAGCAGACTGAACCACTCATTTAATTTTTGTGGTACTGCACTTGTCCACCAGAGGGCACACGTAACACGTCAAGCGCCGGTAATAAAAACGAAACTATCTGGCCTTTTTGGACTGCAATTCTTTATTTCTTCACGGATTTTCAAGTAACAAACTACTGCATTGAAGCCACGGGACCATGGGGAGAACATGCAAACTACAAATATACAGCAAATGTGAGGGACCTGGTTGAACCTACGACCTCCTGTATACCAGGCAAGGTAGTTACATTCTTGCCACTGTGAATTCTTCCGTTTACGTTAGTCTTACGACGTGATGTATGAAACAAAAACTGTAAAATTAAACGTACTACGTCGTTTTTAGCCAAAATTGGCCAAATATTCGCGTAATTTTAAAATAAGCGCATTCCCCAATTGTCTTTAGTCATACTATGCTCTTTATAAAATAAAATTGGGTGATTATATACATTTATTTTTTCTCGACCAAAAAATAGACAATTTAATTAGGGATAGGTTTAGCTTTAGGGGTTATGAAGGTGCAAAGTTGACCATTTTTCAATGCAATTTTCCATTGGAAAATATCTAATTGTTGCAAAACATTGCTAAAAAGTTCTTATTTTGCTTGTCAATAACGCAATTTCTGCGTCCCAGAATTGTACGAAAATCATACTTAAACATGGTCTGGAAGATCTGTATATACTGCACTGATGTTAACCCCTTGTCTCAATGAAGCCCCCCGAGTCAAAAACAGTTGCCTTTGAGCCACTGAGTTGAATGGTTTTCCAAAAAGGGGGGCCCTGTGCTCAAAATGGCATTCTCTTGCATAGGCTTTCATTGACAGATCAAAGATTTTTGGGGATTGACTACTGAACAATCTAATGGTCCACAGAGTCCATTTTAACATTTCCTGATTGCAAAATATGTCGGCTACAAATTGAACCGAGGGATTGAAAAAAAAAATTCCATCGTGAAATGAGCCCCTAAAAAGCATTTGCAATTTATACGTCCCCAAATTGTACGAAAACACATGTGGTGGTCACTCTGTAAACACACACACGCTACACAGTACCTACCAGAGTGGGGTCATTGATAACCCTGACCAAGACCCCGCCTGAGGGGTGGAAGCTGTGGAGTGTGTGTGTGTGTGATCCCCTAGAACCCTGCCCCTAGGCAGCAAAAGGGATAAACAAATACAGATCGGTTGGACTACCTGTGGCCAGAACCCCTCCTGAGGGGAGAGGGCTGTGGGTGGTCTGTGATCCCTCAGAACCCCGCCCCTCGGTGGGGAATCGTATAAAAGGCTGGCTCCTGAGAGCAGAGCTCAGTTCGCCTCAAGCCGAAGTCGAGGAGCCACCTGGAGACGAGACCCTGGACCCCAAGCCCCGACGTCCTTCTAAGGGCCGGGGCTCAGTGCGGTGCCAGAGGTCGAGAGGCTAGGACCCTGAGGTTCCCTCAGCCCGACGTCCTTCTGAGGGCCGGGTCTGGACGGCCCAGTGGTCAGAGACCCACTGGTGCCAGCGGTGGGTCAGCCTCCTTAGCTCCAGCCAGCCGGAGGGCTATAGGAGTAGGTCAGTGGCTAGGATAGATAGCCCGGAGGCTGTACCTCTAAAGGTTGTGGGTGGAAGGGGCCATTACCCCTTCATGTTAAGTCCTAGTGAGTGTTAAAGATATAAATAAAACGTGTTGCTTCCTACTACGACTCCATCTCCATACACGGCTACTATAACTGGTGACAGAAGTGGCCGAATACTTCGCCGCCATGGAGACCAGACAGATGGCACTCACCAGGGCTCCGGATAAAGAGGCCAATGAAGAAACAGCTCCAGAGGGAGCCATGTCACTGCCAGAGGATGGTCCTTCTACGTGAGACCTACGGCCTCCCCGGCCACCAATGGACTCGCCACCAGCGGAAGGGAGGCTCCAGTGGGCACACTCCCGCCTCGCCGACCTCCTGCATGCCTCCGCTGCCATCCTTGACAAAATAACGCGGGCGGGTCCAGGAGGGGAAGCTGCGAGGCCGGGCCAGCGGGTGAGTTGCATTCCCACCATTGCCGCAGGAGTTCCCGCGCAAAATTTTGAACAAACAGCCGGGGGCGATGTCTCTTCCGTGCGGCGTTACGTCACTACCGCCGGAAGCAGTGCGTCGTCTTGA
This sequence comes from Petromyzon marinus, assembly GCF_048934315.1. NCBI lineage: Eukaryota > Metazoa > Chordata > Hyperoartia > Petromyzontiformes > Petromyzontidae > Petromyzon > Petromyzon marinus. The sequence goes on from NC_133723.1 coordinate 10,946,610, forward strand.
CGACGACGCACTGGCCACCTTTCTCACCATCCCGAGGGCTCGGCGTGCGATGCTGTAGAATGCCCTCCACCACATGGCTATGGTGTATGGGCCCCCGTCGGAGATCAGGCATCGCTTCCCCACCCGGACGAAGGAGGCTGATGAGACTCCCCTCGCCTTCTGAAGTGCGCTGCTGGCACTGGCCAAGGCTGCCTACCCTCGCATGGACGACGAGGGCATCGACGCCATAGTACTGGAGAAGCTTTTGGTGCTGGCTCGTGAGCTGCACATTGCCGTTCACGTTACGGACGAAGACGATCTCTCCTCCCTGCGCGCTGCCAGGGGCGAGGTCCGCAGCTTCATAGGGTTCGCGTCCTATTACTGCCGGTTCATCGAGGATTTTGCATCAATAGCCAAACCCCTTCATGCGCTGATGACTAAAGGTGCTAAGTTTCAGTGGGGGGAGGTCGAGGACAGGGCGTTCAAGGCTCTTCGCGATGCCCTTGTCAGCGCTCCTCCCTTGTGTTACCCTAACTTTACTTTGCCTTTCATTCTGGACACTGCTGTCAGTAACACGGGCATTGGCGGGGTGTTCTCGCAGGTCGTGAACGGCATCGAGCGCGTGGTCGCCTACGGCAGTAGGGTGCTGTCCCCGGCGGGGCAGCGCTACTGCGTCACTCGCCGCGAACTACTGGCTGTTGCTTTCTTTGTACAACAGTACCGGCTGTACCTGTACGGTAGGCACTTTACCGTTTGTTCCGATCATGCAGCATTACAATACGCGCTAAAGATAGACCAGCCATCTGGCCAGTTGTCACGGTGGCTGGAGATCCTACAGGACTACGGATTTACGGTGATCTACCGTAAGTCCACTCGGCATTCAAACGCTGATGGTCTGTCGCGCCTTCCCCCGGGGGAAGGATGCGCGTGTTTAACGGGCTCTGGGAGGTGCAAATTGGCCGTTGTAGCTGCGCCTACCTCTCCCCTGGCTGCAGCAGCAGCAGCAGCAGAGGTTATCAGCCCAGAGGACATTTCTTCCGAGGGCCAGCACGATTCGGTCGGCCGTGACTCATTGCTTGAGCTGCCTCTTGACGAATGGGGACGTCTCCAGATGGAGGATGTCTCCCTCCTCAGACTTCGCCGCCGTGCTGAACGTACAAGTACCTCGAATGGCCGGGAAAGTGTTCGGACATTCGTTTTGCGAGATGATCTCCTCATGTCATGGGACGCCAGCTCTCGCCGTTACAGGGTTGTTGTTCCTACCGCTCTGCGGGCGAGGGCCGTGTGGGCCGCACACGAACGGCTCTTACATTTGGGTATTCATAAGACGCTCGATACTCTGAAATTTGATTTATTTTGGCCAGGAATGGCCTACGATTTCGCTGACTTGCTAAAAAGCTGCACACAGTGTGCACGGTGGAAGCGCCCAGCTACGCCAGCCTGCCCACCGCTTCAGTCAATTCAAGTGTCCCGCGTCAACGAACTGGTGGCGCTGGACACCCTTTCCGGTCACTGCCCGGGGTAATAAGTACCTACTGGCCTGGCCCCTCCCCAACCAGTCGGCGGCGGCCGTTGCGGAGGCCTTTCTCCAGGGTTATGTCCTGGATAAGGCGCCCCGGAACAGCTGTTGACCGACCAGGGAAATAACTTTTCATCTGTCCTTCTGCAAGAGGTCTGCGACCTGTTAAGTACCCAGAGGGTGCACACTTCCCCCTACCATCCGCAGACCGATGGTATGGTCGAGTGTCTGCACCGGACGATCACCTCTATGTTGTGCCATCAAGTGGATGAGGCGCAGCTTGACTGGGACCTCCGCATGCCCGGGGTTCTGGCCGCGTACCGGTTGGCACCTCACGCAGCCACGGCTTATTCACCCTTCTACTTGATGTACGGCAGGGATTTGACCCCACCATGGACGTGCAACTGCAGGTCAAACCAGCCGCGTCGCGATCGAAACTGTCCGACCACATTCGGTTCAACATACAGAAGTTGAATTTTGATTTAAAGCTTTCGTGACTGCAGGGATTCATATTCTTGGTTCTTTCGGTAAAGTCACGTAGAAGGGAAACAATAAAATAATAAAAAAAAATATATAAAACAATTGTTTGAAATTGTTTTATATATATTTTATATATATTAGATTTATATATAAAACGTAGAAGGGAAACAATAACTAATAAAATATATAAAAACAATTGTTATATATTTCATTATTTTATTGTTTCCCTTCTACGTGACTTTACCGAAAGAACCAAGATTATATACAGAAGTTGGTCGAGGAGCGGGAAGCCGGAAGGGAAAACTCCGGGGCGAGGCAACGGGCAAATGAACGTCTGCACAAACGCCGAGTATCCACACACACATGGTCTGTGGGAGACAAGGCGCGTATCCACACACACATGGTCTGTGGGAGACAAGGCGCGTATCCACACACACATGGTCTGTGGGAGACAAGGCGCGTATCCACACACACATGGTCTGTGGGGGACAAGGCATGGTTACACTGCCCCCCAAGTACCCTTGTCGACGTCGTCTAAATTGCTCAAATCCTGGCGGGGTCCGGTGGACATTGTTCGGGTGGTTCGGGACCAGTGAGTTCGGGTTGCGTGCGGGCGGCGCTCATGGTTTGTTCACTCGTCACGCCTGAAACCCTACATCACGCCACTCACTGTCACCTCACGTTCATCTCGGCATAGGGTTGAGGTGGCTATATGAGCATTACAGATTATGGTAAGGGCTATAGGTTCTACACAAGTCACGTTTATCCCTCGTGTGGACAAATGCACAACTACAGTACATAGTAGAGGGTTTTCCACGGTTTAACTTGATTCCTGTGTCGTGGTCAAGTCTTGTAATCAAAATTTAGTCTACTTCCTGTTGTCCAATCAATTCTAAATTTTGCACATGTACTCAGATCCCGTGACAATGCATGCCTGTATCAAAATCGGCATTAATTGGCTACTTTAAAGTAATTAAAAATTTTGTATGGACGCCTTATTATTTATATATATATTTGTGTAGGTCAAAAACGCCGCGGTCCCTAAACTCTCGAATCGCGTCGCCCAGGAAGCAGGCGCGAGGTTCCTCAGGCGCGCACGCTCCGCGTGAACGACTTCCGGAAGTAATCAATGAATTAAAACTCTTTGGTTCTTTCGGTGAAGTAACGTAGATGTACAACATAATAGAATAAGAGACAACACGCGAGTTGGCGTTGATGTGGGAGCAGGCGCCGCATCATTGACGCACTTCTCGACCGTGAGTTAAACGAAGTTCATATTCTTAGTTTTTTGGGTAAAGTCACGTTGAAGAGAAACAACAAAATAATAAAATATATATAAAACAATAAAAAATTCTCACGACGTTTCGACCATAACTCAAACGGTCATCTTCAGGTGTGTTGGTTTGCATAAATTTATTTTTAAACGGCGCATTTATTTATTTATAAAAAAAACGTTAGCGTCACGCGCAGCGATTTGGCAGTTTGCCCAGGACTAGTCCATCTATATTTTGAAAAGAGGAGGGGGGAGACGAAATTTTTTATAATGTATGCTGTCTGAAAGCCACTGTAAGCGTGAACAATCAATTAAGAACTTAAATGGTTTATCAAATCTTTCCAATGATTGCTAAGATAGAATCCATCTTCTCGGTTGAAATTGTCTCTGTGCTTGTATATGTGGATAGCCTCATGAACGAATCTCTCATGGAAGCCAGATGGCTTACAAAGAACCTATGTCTTGGAAAAGTCAATGGCATGTGAGCCTACTGAATTAAAACAATGATCTGCTACGGCTGAGGTGTTGGTCCTACCGTGTTTAAGGTCTGCTTTGTGTTTACGAATGCGGTCCGAGACATGGCGTTTGGTTTCTCCAATGTAACTACTACCACAGAGGCAACTTAGTTTGTAGACACCAGGGTATTGTATGTCCGGAATCACATCTTTTACAGACGGAACCAGATCACGGATTTTATGTAATGTGTTGAAACGGACCTGGATCTTGTGTTTATTCAAGATTTTGGAGATCTTTTTTGTGATCCCAGCAATGTAGGGTAAAGTGATGGTTTTGAAAGGCTCCTCAAGAGGGTTCTTCTTCATGGTTTGAGTGATAGTTTTGTGGATTGTATAGTCGGAGTAACCATTAGCCCTAAGAGCTTGGTGTATGTGCTTGAGTTCACTGCTTATGTGTTCCTGGTCGGATATGCATTGGGCTCTATGATACAGAGTCTTGATGAGAGAATTCTTCTGTGATGGATGGTGGTGGGAATCCGGTTTCAGATAAGCATCCGTATGGGTAGCTTTCCTGTAGACAGTGGCTCATTGAACCATCAGGTCTCTTTTTAATTAGGACATCCAAAAAAGGTATCTTGCCATCTATTTCGACTTCCATGGTAAATCTGATGGCTGGGTGTATGGAATTGATGTGGTCGAAGAATTGGTCTAGAGCAGGCCGGCCATGTGGCCGGATGACAAAAGTGTCATCTACGTACCTCTTCCATAAGGTTGGGCGCAGAGTGGCAGTCTGGATGGCGTCAGTCTCAAATTTCTCCATGAAAATGTTAGCTATAACTGGAGAAAGGGGGGAGCCCATTGGGGTGCCCTCAGTTTGTAGAAAGTTCCATTCCAAGTGAAGTATGTATTGGTTAAACAGTGTCTCACCAGAGGGGGTACCTCAGTGTTTAGTCCTTGATGAACCAAGTCTTCAATGATTGCAATGGTGTCAGGTACAGGAACCTTGGTGAATAAGGAAACTACATCAAAACTGACAAGCAGGTCGTCTGGGGACAGGGAAATACCCTTGATTGTCGATACCAGGTGAGTAGAATTTTGTACCGCAGAGGTGGTCTTTCCAGTGAAAGGACGCAGGATTTCAGACAAAAAACGAGCTAGTTTGTAGGTGGGGGAGCTGATAGTAGAGACTATGGGACGAAGAGGTGTATCAACTTTATGTATTTTTGGTAAGCCGTATAATCTTGGTGGCCTGGCAGCAGAAGGTTTCAACGAAAACTGTTTAGATTGATCAATTAATGCGGTTGAATCAGAAATTATTTTGTTGGTTTGTGTGACGAGGCTGTTGGTGGGATCTCTTTTTATTTTTGTATAACTACCATCGTCGAGTAATTCTTTAATTTTGTTGTTGTATTCTATTTTATCCATGATGACAGTAGCATTGCCTTTGTCAGCTGAGAGGACTACAATATCATTCCTCTTTTTTAATTTATATAATTCAAAACGCTCATCTTTGCTGAGGTTGCTAGCTGGCATCTTAGCGTTTTTGAGGGTTGCAGCGATTTCAGATCTTGCTACGTCTGCAGCGATGTGACCCAGGCCCCTGAGAGCAACGTCTACTTGGGCAATTATATAATTAACTGGTATGTGTTTAGGTGTGACTGCAAAGTTTAGACCTTTAGCTAAAACGGATTTCAGACCATCGGAAATAGAACTGTTACTGCGATTAATTACGACTTTATTAACGTCTAACTTTTTGGTGTGTGGGTCCGGTCTTTTGTTGAAGAGGAGGTTAAATTTGGAAATCAGGTTTTCTTTACATTTGGTCGACATAGTAGCAGCTGAAGAGGCAGTCATATTGTCTACATGTTCCCAATCCGATGTGGACATTATTGCCGTCAATGATAAGTGTGATTTGTAGAGTGTCTTGTCTAACTGATCTAGTTCTGTGCGTATAAGTCTGATTTTTTCTGAGATAAGAGCTAAGCTAGTTTTGAAAAGAATTCGTTTCGCATTAGAAGAAGTTACAGCAGCAGAGGTCAGTGTAAATGCGATTGGTATTACCCCAGAGTCGCGGCATCTCTTCAGGAAGGTGAGAGACTCGATCAGCTGAGCTTTCTTATCCCGGAGTTTGTTGAAGGATCTTAAAGTTATGTGAAAACCCTCCCCGTAGAGGCGATTAAATTTTGATTTAAAGCTTTCGTGACTGCAGTAATTCATATTCTTAGTTTTTTGGGTAAAGTCACGTTGAAGAGAAACAACAAAATAATAAAATATATATAAAACAATAAAAAATTCTCACGACGTTTCGACCATAACTCAAACGGTCATCTTCAGGTGTGTTGGTTTGCATAAATTTATTTTTAAACGGCGCATTTATTTATTTATAAAAAACGTTAGCGTCATGCGCAGCGATTTGGCAGTTTGCCCAGGACTAGTCCATCTATATTTTGAAAAGAGGAGGGGGGAGACGAAATTTTTTATAATGTATGCTGTCTGAAAGCCACTGTAAGCGTGAACAATCAATTAAGAACTGAAATGGTTTATCAAATCTTTCCAATGATTGCTAAGATAGAATCCATCTTCTCGGTTGAAATTGTCTCTGTGCTTGTATATGTGGATAGCCTCATGAACGAATCTCTCATGGAAGCCAGATGGCTTACAAAGAACCTCTGTCTTGGAAAAGTCAATGGCATGTGAGCCTACTGAATTAAAACAATGATCTGCTACGGCTGAGGTGTTGGTCCTACCGTGTTTAAGGTCTGCTTTGTGTTCACGAATGCGGTCCGAGACATGGCGTTTGGTTTCTCCAATGTAACTACTACCACAGAGGAAACTTAGTTTGTAGACACCAGGGTATTGTATGTCCGGAATCACATCTTTTACAGATGGAACCAGATCACGGATTTTATGTAATGTGTTGAAACGGACCTGGATCTTGTGTTTATTCAAGATTTTGGAGATCTTTTTTGTGATCCCAGCAATGTAGGGTAAAGTGATGGTTTTGAAAGGCTCCTCAAGAGGGTTCTTCTTCATGGTTTGAGTGATAGCTTTGCGGATTGTATAGTCGGAGTAACCATTAGCCCTAAGAGCTTGGTGTACGTGCTTGAGTTCACTGCTTATGTGTTCCTGGTCGGATATGCATTGGGCTCTATGATACAGAGTCTTGATGAGAGAATTCTTCTGTGATGGATGGTGGTGGGAATCCGGTTTCAGATAAGCATCCGTATGGGTAGCTTTCCTGTAGACAGAGTGGCTCATTGAACCATCAGGTCTCTTTTTAATTAGGACATCCAAAAAAGGTATCTTGCCATCTATTTCGACTTCCATGGTAAATCTGATGGCTGGGTGTATGGAATTGATGTGGTCGAAGAATTGGTCTAGAGCAGGCCGGCCATGTGGCCAGATGACAAAAGTGTCATCCATGTACCTCTTCCATAAGGTTGGGCGCAGAGTGGCAGTCTGGATGGCGTCAGTCTCAAATTTCTCCATGAAAATGTTAGCTATAACTGGAGAAAGGGGGGAGCCCATTGGGGTGCCCTCAGTTTGTTTGTAGAAAGTTCCATTCCAAGTGAAGTATGTATTGGTTAAACAGTGTCTCACCAGGGGGGGTACCTCAGTGTTTAGTCCTTGATGAACCAAGTCTTCAATGATTGCAATGGTGTCAGGTGGACTACCAGCTGGTCCATGTGGCTTACCAGCTCCTCAAGGTGGACTACCAGCTGGTCCATGTGGCTTACCAGCTCCTCAAGGTGGACTACCAGCTGGTCCATGTGGCTTACCAGCTCCTCAAGGTGGACTACCAGCTGGTCCATGTGGCTTACCAGCTCCTCAAGGTGGACTACCAGCTGGTCCATGTGGCTTACCAGCTCCTCGAGGTGGACTACCAGCTGGTCCGTGTGGCTTACCAGCTCCTCAAGGTGGACTACCAGCTATTCCATGTGGCTTACCAGCTCCTCAAGGTGGACTACCAGCTGGTCCATGTGGCTTACCAGCTCCTCAAGGTGGACTACCAGCGGTCCATATGGCTTACCAGCTCCTCAAGGTAGACTACCAGCTGGTCCATGTGGCTTACCAGCTCCTCAAGGTGGACTACCAGCTGGTCCATGTGGCTTACCACCTCCTCAAGGTGGACTACCAGCTGGTCCATGTGGCTTACCAGCTCCTCAAGGTGGACTACCAGCTGGTCCATGTGGCTTACCAGCTCCTCAAGGTGGACTACCAGGTGCTCCATGTGGCTTACCAGCTCCTCAAGGTGGACTACCAGCTGGTCCATGTGGCTTACCAGCTCCTCAAGGTGGACTACCAGCTGGTCCATGTGGATTCCCAGCTCCTCAAGGTGAGTTACCAGCTGGTCCATGTGGCTTACCAGCTCCTCAAGGTGGACTACCAGCTGGTCCATGTGGATTCCCAGCTCCTCAAGGTGAGTTACCAGCTGGTCCATGTGGCTTACCAGCTCTTCAAGGTGGACTACCAGCTGGTCCATGTGGATTCCCAGCTCCTCAAGGTGAGTTACCAGCTCATTCGGTGTAATTTTTAGTCAACACACAAAGTTACAAGGCCTGTCTTATGTTTAGAGTTAGTAATAGCTAGACTCGGAGACCGTCGCTTTTTAAGTATAACATTTAAGCTATTTTAAACGCAAAATCCTCAGATTGTTTTTCATTGTAATGAGGCGAGGAGGAAGAGGGATGAAGTTTAACATCTTGCGTAAATCTTGATTTGAAGCTGTCGTGACTGCGTCAACACGTGTTTTGTTTGTGGCCTGCGTGGTGATTATCGGCAGCCTGTGCGTAGTTTAGGCGAGTTGAATATTGATTTTTTTTACGAGGTGCAAGATGACAATTTGTCAATACAAAAGAGGGTTAGGGTTTGGGTTAGGGTTAGGGTTTATGGGTTAGCGTTATAGGGTTAGGGTTATTAGGTTTAGTGTTAGGGTTGGGGGTTAGGGGTTAGGGTTAGGAGTTAGTTTATAGGGTTTAGGGTTGGAGGTTAGGGTTAGGGGTTAGGGTTGGGGTTAGAGGGTTAGGGTTAGGGGTTAAAGTGTTAGGGGGTGAGGGTTAGGGTGTTAGAGGGTTAGGGGGTGAGGGTTAGGGGGTTAGCGGGTTAGGGTTAGAGGGTTAGGGGGTTAGGGTTATAGGGTTAGGGGTTAGAGGGTTAGGCTTAGGGGTTAGGGGGTTAGAGGGTTGGGGTTTAGGGGGTTAGGGTTAGAGGGTTAGGGGTTAGGGTTTAGGTTAGGGCTAGGGTTTAGGGTTAGGGGTTAGGGTTAGAGGGTGAGGGTTATAGGTTAGTGTTAGTGGATTGGGTTAGGGGGTTAGGGTTCAGGGTTAGGATTAGAGGGTTAGGATTAGAGGGTTAGGATTAGAGGGTTAGGATTAGAGGGTTATGGTTAGGGGGTTACGGTTAGGGGGTTATGGTTAGGGGGTTACGGTTTGGGGGTTACGGTTTGGGGTCGGGGGTTTTGGGTTAGCTTTAGGGTTCGTTTTAGGGGTTTGGGGTTAATTTAGGGTTAGTTTTAGGGGTTAGATTTAGGGTTAGTTTTAGGGGTTTGGGGTTAGATTTAGGGTTAGTTTTAGGGGTTTGGGGTTAGATTTAGGGTTAGTTTTAGGGGTTTGGGGTTAGATTTAGGAGTTAGTTTTAGGGGTTTGGGGTTAGGGTTAGGGGTTTGGGGTTAGGGTTAGGGGTTTAGGGTGAGGGGTTAGGGTTTTAGTGTTAGGGATTAGGGTTTCAAGGTTAGGGGTTGAGGTTAGGGTTTTAGGGTTAGGGGTTAGGGTTAGGGGTTAGGGTTAGGGGTTAGGGTTTTAGGGTTAGGGTTTTAGGGTTTTAGGGTTAGGGATTAGGGTTTTAGGGTTAGGGGTTAGGGTTTTAGGGTTAGGGGTTGAGGGTTAGGGTTTTAGGGTTAGGGTTTTGGGGTTAAGGGTTAGGGTTTTGGGGTTAAGGGTTAGGGTTTTAGGGTTTCAGGGTTAGGGTTTTGGGGTTAGGGGTTAGGGTTTTAGGGTTAGGGGTTAGGGTTTTAGGGTTAGGGGTTAGGGTTTTAGGGTTAGGGTTCTGGGGTTTAGGGGTTAGGGTTTTAGGGTTAGGGGTTAGGGTTTTAGGGTTAGGGGTTAGGGTTTAAGGGGTTAGGGTTTTAGGGTTAGGGGTTAGGGTTTTGGGGTTAGGGGTTAGGGTTTTGGGGTTAGGGGTTAGGGTTTTGGGGTTAGGGGTTAGGGTTTCAGGGTTAGGGTTTTGGGGTTAGGGGTTAGGGTTTTGGGGTTAGGGTTTTGGGGTTAGGGGTTAGGGTTTTTGGGGTTAGGGTTTTGGGGTCAGGGGTTAGGGTTTTGGGGTTAGGGGTTAGGGTTTTGGGGTTAGGGGTTAGGGTTTTAGGGTTAGGGGTTAGGGTTTTAGGGGTTAGGGGTTAGGGTTTTAGGGTTAGGGGTTAGGGTTTTGGGGTTAGGGTTTTAGAGTTAGGGGTTAGGGTTTTAGGGTTAGGGGTTGGGGGATTTAGGGTTAGGGGTTAAGGTTTTAGGGTTAGGGGTTAGGGTTTTAGGGTTAGGGGTTAAGGTTTTACGGGTTAGGGGTTAGGATTTTAGGGTTAGGGTATTAGGGTTAGGGGTTAGGGTTTTGGGGTTAGGGGTTAGGGTTTTAGGGTTAGGGGTTAGGGTTTTAGGGTTAGGGGTTGGGGGTTTTAGGGCTAGGCGTTAGGGTTTTAGGGTTAGGGGTTAGGGTTAGGGGTTAGGGTTTTAGGGTTAGGGTTTCGGGGAAAGGGTTTTAGGGTTAGGGGTTAAGGGTTAGGGTTTTAGGCTGTTAGGGGTTAGGCGTTAGGGTTAGAGGTTAGGGTTTTAGGGTTAGGGGTTGGGGGTTTTAGGGTTAGGGTTTTAGGGTTAGGGGTTAGGGTTTTAGGGTTAGGGTTTTGGGGTTAGGGTTTTGGGGTTAGGGGTTAGGGTTTTGGGGTTAGGGGTTAGGGTTTTTGGGGTTAGGGGTTAGGGTTATGGGGTTAGGGGTTAGGGTTTTGGGGTTAGGGGTTAGGGGTTAGGGTTTTGGGGTTAGGGGTTAGGGTTTAGGAGTTAGGGGTTAGGGTTTTACGGTTAGGGGTTAGGGTTTCAGGGTTAGGGGTTGGGGTTAGAGGTTAGGGTTAGGGGTTAGGGTTTTGGGGTTAGGGGTTAGGGTTAGGGGTTAGGGTTTTGGGGTTAGGGGTTAGGGTTTTAGGGTTAGGGGTTAGGGTTTTAGGGTTAGGGGTTAGGGATTGGGTGTTTTAGGGTTAGGGGTTAGGGTTTTAGGGTTAGGGGTTGGGGTTAGGGTTTTAGGGGTTAGGGTTTTAGGGTTAGGGTTTCAGGGTTAAGGGTTAGGGTTTTAGGGTGTTAGGGGTTAGGGTTTTAGGGTTAGGGTTAGGGGTTAGGGTTTTAGGGGTTAGGGGTTAGGGTTTTAGGGTTAGGGTTTTAGTTTTAGGGGTTACGGTTTTAGGGTTTTAGTTTTAGGGATTATGGTTTTAGGGTTAGGGTTTTAGTTTTAGGGGTTAGGGTTTTAGGGTTAGGGTTTTAGTTTTAGGGGTTAGGGTTTTAGGGTTAGGGTTTTAGTTTTAGGGGTTAGGGTTTTAGGGTTAGGGTTTTAGGGTTAGGGGTTAAGGGTTAGGGTTTTAGGGTGTTAGGGGTTAGGGTTAGAGGTTAGGGTTTTAGGGTTAGGGGTTGGGGGTTTTAGGGTTAGGGTTTTAGGGTTAGGGTTTTAGGGTTAGGGGTTAGGGTTTTGGGGTTAGGGGTTAGGGTTTTGGGGTTAGGGGTTAGGGTTTTGGGGTTAGGGGTTAGGGTTTTTGGGGTTAGGGGTTAGGGTTTTGGGGTTAGGGGTTAGGGTTTTGGGGTTAGGGGTTAGGGGTTAGGGTTTTGGGGTTAGGGGTTAGGGTTTTGGAGTTAGGGGTTAGGGTTTTAGGGTTAGGGTTAGGGGTTAGGGTTTCAGGGTTAGGGGTTGGGGTTAGGGTTAGGGGTTAGGGTTTTGGGTTAGGGGTTAGGGTTTTGGGGTTAGGGATTAGGGTTATGGGGTTAGGGGTTAGGGTTTTGGGGTTAGGGGTTAGGGGTTAGGGTTTTGGGGTTAGGGGTTAGGGTTTTGGAGTTAGGGGTTAGGGTTTTAGGGTTAGGGGTTAGGGTTTCAGGGTTAGGGGTTGGGGTTAGAGGTTAGGGTTAGGGGTTAGGGTTTTGGGGTTAGGGTTAGGGGTTAGGGTTTTGGGGTTAGGGGTTAGGGTTTTAGGGTTAGGGGTTAGGGTTTTAGGGTTAGGGGTTAGGGATTGGGTGTTTTAGGGTTAGGGGTTAGGGTTTTAGGGTTAGGGGTTGGGGTTAGGGTTTTAGGGGTTAGGGTTTTAGGGTTAGGGTTTCAGGGTTAAGGGTTAGGGTTTTAGGGTGTTAGGGGTTAGGGTTTTAGGGTTAGGGTTAGGGGTTAGGGTTTTAGGGGTTAGGGGTTAGGGTTTTAGGGTTAGGGTTTTAGTTTTAGGGGTTACGGTTTTAGGGTTTTAGTTTTAGGGATTATGGTTTTAGGGTTAGGGTTTTAGTTTTAGGGGTTAGGGTTTTAGGGTTTTAGTTTTAGGGGTTAGGGTTTTAGGGTTAGGGTTTTAGTTTTAGGGGTTAGGGTTTTAGGGTTAGGGTTTTAGGGTTAGGGGTTAAGGGTTAGGGTTTTAGGGTGTTAGGGGTTAGGGGTTAGGGTTAGAGGTTAGGGTTTTAGGGTTAGGGGTTGGGGGTTTTAGGGTTAGGGTTTTAGGGTTAGGGGTTAGGGTTTTAGGGTTAGGGTTTTGGGGTTAGGGGTTAGGGTTTTGGGGTTAGGGGTTAGGGTTTTGGGGTTAGGGGTTAGGGTTTTTGGGGTTAGGGGTTAGGGTTTTGGGGTTAGGGGTTAGGGTTTTGGGGTTAGGGGTTAGGGGTTAGGGTTTTGGGGTTAGGGGTTAGGGTTTTGGAGTTAGGGGTTAGGGTTTTAGGGTTAGGGGTTAGGGTTTCAGGGTTAGGGGTTGGGGTTAGGGTTAGGGGTTAGGGTTTTGGGTTAGGGGTTAGGGTTTTGGGGTTAGGGGTTAGGGTTAGGGGTTAGGGTTTTAGGGTTAGGGGTTAGGGATTGGGGGTTTTAGGGTTAGGGGTTAGGGTTTTAGGGTTAGGGGTTGGGGTTAGGGTTTTAGGGGTTAGGGTTTTAGGGTTAGGGGTTAGGGTTTCAGGGTTAAGGGTTAGGGTTAGGGTTTTAGTTTTAGGGGTTATGGTTTTAGGGTTAGGGTTTTAGTTTTAGGGATTATGGTTTTAGGGTTAGGGTTTTAGTTTTAGGGGTTAGGGTTTTAGGGTTAGGGTTTTTGTTTTAGGGGTTAGGGTTTTAGGGTTAGGGTTTTAGTTTTAGGGGTTAGGGTTTTAGGGTTTTAGGGTTAGGGTTAGGGGTTTAGGGTTAGGGTTTTAGTTTTAGGGTTGTAGGGTTAGGGTTGTAGTTTTAGGGTTTTAGTTTTAGGGTTTTAAGGTTAGGGTTTTAGGGTTAGGGTTTTAGGGTTAGGGTTTTAAGGTTAGGGTTTCAGGGTTAGGGTTTTAGGGTTAGGGTTTTATGGTTTTAGGGTTAGGGTTTTAGGGTTAGGGTTTTAGGGTTTTAGGGTGTTAGGGTTTTAGGGTTAGGGTTTTAGG